>NC_049914.1:22008077-22608077 GCF_001411555.2 Juglans regia | reverse complement strand
TGATGTAAGTCACAAAATATACATAGTACATGTTTTAAACTTTTGTAATTTGTAAATGTATATGATACAATTTTCAAAAGACATGTACCTAAAATTTTCAGAATTGATACCACTAGCACTCATTGTCACATTCATGTGCAAAACAATATGCATGTTTTTTTTTTTTTTTTTTGAGAAACACAACAATATACAAAGACAAAATTATGTATGTATTGAACACATACAATATGCTTTTAACAAAAAAATGAAGAAGAATACAAAAGACCTAAACATGTGTAAAATGCATGAATGCATGACCATTAATTTATACCACAAATACCATGTCTGGTCTGCTCCTCCCCCTTTCTCACCCACACTTGTCTCACTTTTACATGATTTA
The DNA here is from genome assembly GCF_001411555.2 of Juglans regia. Lineage (NCBI taxonomy): Eukaryota > Viridiplantae > Streptophyta > Magnoliopsida > Fagales > Juglandaceae > Juglans > Juglans regia. The sequence goes on along the minus strand of NC_049914.1, from coordinate 22,607,698 downwards.
CCGTATCAGCCTTTTGGCTAGTAGTCAATTGGTCTAACTTCACATTGATCATCTCATTTTGTCTTGGCTTTACAAGTTTTAATGCCCTTTTCTTGAGTAGGGCTTTTCAATTCTCTTAGGATGGTCCCTAAGCTCAAAACAGTTTGGTCGAATGTGACCAATCTTACCGCAATTGTGACAAACGTGTTTTGCCTTGTGAGCTTTTTGTCTCATGGAGGGTGAGACGTACCTAGGGGCATTCAAGAACTTCTTATTTTTTTCAGAAGGTTAAGTAGTTCTACTTTTAGAGAATGCAAGAGCATGAAAATATTGATTTTTTAACTTGAAGCAATCTTGTCTAACATGACCAACCTTCCCACAGTGATGAAATATAGGGCTCGTGTTGCGAGCTCCTTGTCTCTTGGGAGGTGGGACAGGCTTTTGCACATGTAGGGGTTTCTTACCCTTTTTAAAAAGTTGTGCTTTGCCATTCTCATTCGATGCAGGAACAAATATTATTTTTCTTACCTTTTTGCATGGGGTTTTTAAAGTTGAAGCCACATCAGATTTTCCTTCAATATATCCCATACCTCTCTTGTCACCAAAGGACTTTCCTGAGTTAAAGATTTTGTCAAGCTTTTGTTTCCCAGTAGACAAATTTTTCAACTTATCGTTTAATAAAATCAACTCACTTCCCTACATTTTCATTTTATCCTCGAGTGACACATTCCTCTTTTGCAACTGATCGGTTAGACAAATGGCTTCATTCAATTTATCTTAGAGATCCTCATTTTCTCTTTTGCAAATATCTATATTCTCAGTATGTGCTTTATTGAGTTTCCGCAATTTTACATATTCATTGTACAACTTCTCATAGATTTCCTCCAACTCATCATCATCCCCGGATTCCCTTCTGGATATACTCTCATTTTCAGACGTTGATTCACTTCTGTGACTTTGGCCACCAAAAGAAGAAGTGAATGCCATGTAGTTGCAATTTTTCTTTGGAGAGAGACTCTTTGAAGAGTCACTTGTCTCAGAATCATTATCACTCAAAGAAGCACCCTTTGCTTTCTCTATGGTCTTTTTGTAATTTGCACACTCAAGGCGAATGTGTCCAAAACCATGACATTCATAACACTGCATATCAGATTGTACCTTGTCTTTGGTAGCTCTAGTGTATTTCTTAGAGCTCCGTTCCTTGTTTCCTGAGCTGGAATTTATATTTACTCTCTCGAACCTTTTCTTCTTATCCCCCCAGTTCTTTCTATTTCTAGATACCAACATCTTTCTAAATTTTTTAGCATAAAAAGCTACTTCTTTGTCACTCATAGCCAACTCATCGGATGACTCATCAATAGTGTTGAGGGCTATGGACTTATTTTTCTTATCCATAGGAAGAGTATGCTCATAGGTTTGGAGAGAACCCACCAGCTCTTCAATCCTCATATTGTCTAAATCTTTGCTCTCTTCAATGGCAGTGACTTTGGGATGGAATCTCTCAGGAAGAGATCTGAGAATGTTTTTCACAATTCTATTTTCAGGGATTTTTGTCCCCTAAATTAAAACTAAAATTGACAACATGATTGAATTTGGCATAGAAGACATCAAAAGTTTCTTCATCTTTCATTCTAAGTTCTTCAAAACTCGTGGTCAGCATTTGAAATTTAGAATTCTTTACAGCCTTGGTACCTTCATGGGTAACCTCAAGAATGTCCCAAGCTTTTTTACAATTTTCACACATGGAGATTCGCTTGAACTCCTCCTGGTACACAGCCATGAAAATCGCATTCAGGTCTGTTATTCCAGCCACACTTATTTCATCCCTAGAGTAATTATCCACACTTTTGGGAGTTTGAACTCCCTCAATGATAACAACTGGTTCTCTCCATCTTTTTGTTATGGAAACCCACACGTTCATCCATAGACTTTAGGAACGCTCTCATTCGGACTTTTCAATAAACATAATTGTTTCCATCAAAATATGGTGGTGATGTGAGAGATTGAGACTTATCCATTTAAACCACTATAGCAGGAACACACTCAGGAACTGAATCCTAGCGGAGTGAATCCGCTCTGATACCAATTGAAAAAACAGTGATTCTATCCCAAACAACACCTAGAGAGGGGTGAATAGGTGTAGTTCAGATTTTGTGGACAAATAAAAATTAATGGCAAGAAGCAATACCACTCCGGGTGTAAGCCACCATCTAAAATCCACTATAGAAAGAGTTTGTTACAACCAATATAGAGACTCACAAAACCTTTGTAGTTCCTAAACTTGGCTTGCAACACCATGAGTGACCCACTCGATCTCTACGCGCATGTAGTGTCGGAACTTCGACATTTCTATAACATCTCATGAGAACCTCTCGATCTCTGCATCACAGCAGTTTCGAAAACCTTCCGGCCAACAAAACGTCCACTTCAATGGATTTTGAATGAGATTTGATCTTGAGTGTGGTGCGGTGGATTTGTGTTTGTCCAAGAGAGATTCACAAGATGAGGAAAAGGTTTCTCTCTTTGGCTCTTGAAACACTTAGGGTTTGTTCTGTTTTTCCACACCAAAGAACAGAAATAAGCTGTTCTATTTATAGTCCCAACAAGTCACGGCGCTCAAAAACATGAATTTTAGGTGGTCTTAAACATTGGCTCGAGCGAGGTGTCGAGCGAAGGTCGAGCGCACGTTGTCTTCTGAAACCGCTCGAGTGAGACGTCGAGCGCATTTCGAGCGAACATCTCTGGATGAGTTCAGCTCGAGTGCCCCGTCGAGCGAACCTCTCTAGATGGATTCTGCTCGAGTGTCACGTTGAGCTCACTTCTAGCGAACCTCTCTGTTTGGGTTTCGCTCGAGCGCCAGTTAAGCCATGTTGAGCACACTTCAATCTTTTTCATGTAACACTGCATCAACACTTATTACAACTCAATTTTACACAGGTTTTTACAAGAATATGCCAATTAACTAATTTTTCCCTCAACACATCCTTTACGTTTTAAATTAACAAGAAGCAGCCCACCCCTCCAAAAAATAAAAGAAAAAAAATTGCGTGTAACTAGCACTCAGTTCATCATTTAGAATTTTGTATGAATAACTGCTTTTCATCTGATTTACCTTCTTCAGTTTCCTTTCTCAAGTGCGCCCTGCAATCAGAACTGTTATAGAAACTTCGATACACGATCTGATAAGTTGAATTCTTAGTAACAGAGGATTTACCAAGTCATTTTTCAGAAGTTGTTGCTTGACCTCTAGTCAACAGAAAGGACTCCTGCGGTTTAACTGTGCATCAATTGCATGCAATCTCTCTCTCTTTTATTTTTTAAATTTGTGAGTGTACACGAATGATTTTACAGTTGGACTCTGAGAAACCACCGCAAAGTCAGGGAACGATCAAATTTCCATGGGGTCCTGTTTCTGGTTTTATTTTCTACTAAATCTCTTTTTATCATACCATCCCATAATGTACAATTAATTGGTGATCTTATCCATGTTATTGAGTTTTGCAGGTTCAGGTATCCCTGCTTCTCAGGACCAAGCAATTGTTTTAATTGCTGCTTACCATAAAATTTGTTTACAGGTTGGGCGCAGCGGCAGGGGTGGTATGTGTTTACAGGATGTATCTGGTCTCGGTTTGGTTGAGAAAGAAAGCAGCTGCAACCCAAATCGTTAGGTTTTGAGAGCCGTAGGTGGTGGGTGAATGTTTTATTCGGTAGTGTGTTCTGGTCACATTGCAGGTCAAGGATGGGATGGGATGGATGCAGCGAAAGACATTTGATATTTTTGGGGCCAATTTGGTGTAATGGTATTTTATTATTCTCCATTTGTATTAGATGGGTTTTAACCTTGTTGACATAATTAGGATTTGCATAATCTTTGTTTTCAGAGTGTATTTGACACTTTTGGTATGATTGTGTTTTTGGTTATTCGACGTTTGATTTTCTTCACTGAATCGTCTTCGTGGGTTTTTTCTAGATTGCTTCAATTTTCTCACTCTACTCCGATAGTCACAAGAACTTTTAAGCAATTTTTTTCCATAGTTTCAATGCATTTTATATTAAAATTTACATTACAATCATTTGTTTTCGACGTGGAAGCGAATTAAATATTATATTTCTTTAACTTTCAACTGGCAACTAGTGAAGACTGCTAAAAAAGTAAATTAGTTTGTTTTTTATTTGTTTCTAAATAATAAAATATTATACTATTTTTTAATATTAATTTTATGTTGAGATTTGAAAAAATTAAATTATTTATTTTATTTTATATAAAAATTTTAAAAAAATTATAATAATTAAATTAACTATGATAACAAATAAAGCATAAAAAAACTCGGTCCACCTAAACCTCGAGACCTATATATTGATCTCCAAGTGAAGACTACCTATAAAAAGATGAAAAGTTTGTTAATAATAATAAAATCATTGGAGTTAAATTTTAGAACAAAAATAAGTTATATAAAAATATTATAAATTTAAAATATATATAAAATATAACTTTCGTTTCAAAATTTTAAAAAATTATATTATGTTTTGCGTTTGTTTGAAAGTTCAACAAAAATTATAATAATTAGATGAAAAAATTAAAACTCTAAAATTAAAAAATATTTATATTTGAATAATATTAGGAAAAAAAAATTTAGAAAATTTTAAGAAGGATTTTACAAACAAGCCCTTAGCAAGGCTAAAAGTTCCACGAAGCTGACTAAATGTAGATAAAAGCTGGGACAACACAAAATACGAGACAAAATCACCACCTCCATTAAAATGGTCCAAGAAGCACAATAGGGATATACTAAATCCTTGAACAGAACTCCAAAAACAACTAGAAAATTCTCTTGTATACCATGCCAAAACCCTAATAAAACTCGACTCTGTAACCCATCCCATGAAAAAAATCCAGAACATGCTACGGCTGTGTGCATGTACAGATAATCAATCGTCCACCAACTACTTATTTTTCACCATGCTTGGCCTTTGTGTGTGACTGAAGACCAACATCTGAGGTGAAACTCCTGCACAAGATAAAAGCTGTAAGAACACAATGCAACCTAATTTAGAATAGGAGTAACACTTTCCATTGTTGCAAGTAAAAACATACTTGCTACAAGACTTGCAAGAGAATTGACCACCAGATTTTGGGGTCTGCGGCTTAGCTTGGTCGCTATTTGCAGGAGTCTTTCCAGCCTTCTTGGAAGGATGTGGAGTTGCGGTATGACCACCCTTCTTACCATCTATAAAATAAAATAACCACCACCAATTATCAAATAAAGTCTCGAGTTCAGAATTAAAGCTCACCAAAACTTTCAGGCAAATAAAAATATTGCTTTATTTAGCAGTAACTTAAAAGCCAGCTGAAATTCAAAATCAGGAGGTAAACAATGTGACCTTTAAGGAAGATGATCAATATGTCCAGAAATAAAATTAACTAATATGAAACTTGAGATAATAAAGAAGGAAAATTCTATACACCATACTACCATCTCACCTTCATCCTACTAAATAAGATGTGGCATATTTATCACCATTAAATAATAATTTATTACATGTTTCTTTATCATCTAATGGTAATGAATGTGTCACATACTACTTAATATGATCAAAATAGGATGAGAGTGTAGTATATAGCATTATTCAATAAAGAAACTCAAAGTCAAACAAAAATTATAGGACCTTTTTTCAAATTGCTAGAAGTCAAGCACATCATAGGAATTAGTCTAACAAACCTACAAAAAATAATAAAAAAAAAGGAACAAAGACAGACAAAATCACCTGTCTTTTGAGGAGTAGCTGGTTTTGCTTTTTTAGCAGGTACGGGAGTTTTGTGTGCAGCATCAGAGGGCCTCTTCTTTCCCAATTCAACCTTTTTCGTTAAGAAATGATTATTATCCATGATGCCCAGAAATTTAAAAAAAAAAAGAACTAGAATACAATAAACAGTCAAATACCTTCTTTGGTGTTTCTTCACTCTCCTCATCAGAGTCATCATCAGAGTCATCACCAGACTCAAATGACATTGCATCATCATCATCCTATAACAATAAGTTACACAATTCAAAGCTGGTCAAATAATGTTTGATTAGCATGTTCAAGAACAAAAAATGTAAAAAGGAAAAAGAAAAAAGATATGTTTACTCATTAGGAGTTTGCACAAACAACTGACACACTAAAGAGTCACAGAACACTCAAATCAAGAAGCAAAAGATGTTTTTACATTAGGTATTAACATCAGGGAAAAAGAAAAATGCTCAGATGTGTTCTCGAGATTTAAATTTTGATTTGGGTTTTTACAAAATCATATTAAAACATGAGAACATATTTACGGCCATTTTCAGAACTTGTAACGGAGAAGTAGAAGATGAATGCTATTTCTCAGCTAGCCTTGGATCCTAGTATAAAATATAATGAGGACCTACTGTAATCATGTTACAATTGCTAGCCATGAACTTTGGTTGCAGTTTCATATCTTCAAAAGTGGAATAAAGAAAAAACTAACTAATAATACGCACATCTTGGGGCTTTTGCATTAAGCATTATAACAACTCATTTCCATATATTGCCAAATCAGATAAAGGGAAAAAGATCACAAATTCATCTATAGCCAAATTAGAAATTCATGCATACCTGATCACTAGAATCATCATCCTCATCGTCTTTGATTGGTTCTACAAGCTTAACCTGCTTTTCAGAAGATTCAGGCTTGGATGCAGCTTTTTGAGTGGTAATTGTTGAACCAGCCTTGCCTGAAAATTAGTTACCAGTCAATGGCAGAAAGAGATTAAATCTCTAAATAAAGTAAAAGTACAATGGAGGGACATCATCCACCATTTTCTCCGCTAATCAATGGCAAATCCTCCAACTCTTCATCCTCTGAATCAGTATCAAAATCTGTACAATTTCAAAAAGGTAAGGTAGATTATTTTAATAAGTAGAAAACAGTAAGTATTAAAAGTCAACTTTTTTATGACAAGGAATCCCGGAGACCATGCAAATGCAATGTCTTTTAACCAGTTACATCCCTGGAACCGTGTGATGCGTCCACATCACACAAATCAGGTAAATAATCTACTTTTCACCAGTGAGACACGGTTTCTTTAAGTTTTGCTTTAGACCTTAGACTTGGGGGGAGCATAACCCCCAATACCAAGGACCTTACCACTTGAGCCATCCCCTAGGGTTATGTCTAACAGTCAAATTTAGGATATGTTATAGAAAAGGCAATTTTTCACACTCACCGTCATGATCATCCGTGGCAGAGACAACAGCAAAGAGTCAAGGAATTCACAGGTAAGAAATAGAGGCAAGCACACACTGGTTATAGTAATCAACACCACCAAAGAAAGTGATGTAGTTGAGCCTCAAGAAATTCACATGCAACAGCTAATCGCATGATTTAAAAATGGTAAAAAAAAAATTGGAAATAGAAATAAATATGAAACAAGGTGCACGCCCTCTGCTACAACTCAGTGCCAAAAGAAATTATTTGTCAAGCAAAATAAGACTGAGAGAGCATCAATAACTAGAAAATAAGCATATGGGTAGCATTTAAATTTAACCAACATTCTTGCATCACAAAGAACTGAGCATCACAAATTTATCCAAGTTGACTGCAAGAAATAAATCAACTAACTAAATAATCCAGAAAAAAGAAAAAAGATTAAATTTTAAATTAATTCATACAACTCATTGCTGATTCCATATGACTGACAGCCTTTTTGAGGCAGTGATGAATTTCAACCTGAAATTTGTAGTTTATGGAGAAGACAACCCCCTGCCCCGGCTCTCCTTTTTAAGACTAATGCAATGCAGAAATGCACAGCTTATGAGACTTCAACGAGATTATAAAACATAACTTCAATAAGGACTTCAAGCAGATCCAAGCTATAAAGAAAATTTATGATCTAATAACTCATCCTAAGAGAAGAAAGCTGAAAAGTATCAACCAATTTGTATAAGGGAAGTATCAAAGAATCACTGAACAGGAAGAAGCGAAAAGGATATTCCTCTGGAGTAAATGCTTTGTAGCCAAGAAAGTAGACACTCCCATGTTTCCAGTTGTGAGAGAGCTCAAACTCCTTCTCAAAAACCAAATCAAAAGATAGCTGAGGGAAGTTCTCCTGGGAAAGGGTTCCCAAGACAAGTTTCTGATCATCAAACTTTAAGAAGAGAGGGACTGATTCATTTCCCTTTGTCTTAAACTCACCCAAAGATGCCTGGACAAAAAGCAGCATTTCAGACATTCCAAGAACGTGCAAAATAATTGTATATCATGTAGAGAATATAGCCCAAAACAAGCAATAGTACAAGTACAAGCATTCTTACCTGCGAAAGATGTATGACCTGCTCCTCACCAGGTTTAACTTTAAGAGGCTGCCCTGCCTTGACTTCAACACCTTAAAGAAAAGAAAGAAGAGTTGTTCAACATCTGCCCATCCATTGATATGAATGGATAGATAACTTACAACAAAAGTGATCATAATACAATATGAGTTGACCCTGACCACAGTAAGGTATAATATAAAGATGTACCCACAACTATATCTCATCAAGACACCATCAGAACAACACAAAATCAGAACACTTGTTGGATACACATCAGAAAATAAAAGATTATAACCCCCAATAACTTAATATATCAGAAAGACACCTGACTCAAAGACCACTAAAAATGGCAGAGGCAACACGACGCCCTTCATCATAATCATAAAGAGCCAAACAAAAACAGATAATAAAACAACCATAGGAAATTATCATTATGTGCCTTGGAAAGAACACAAAAAACTCAAAAAGAAATTAAGTGCCATTTGCGCAATTTCACTATTAGTTATCTCGTACTCTCGGACCCAGAATCCTCTGTATTCTCTTTCGAAAAAGAAAGGACAATCGATAAATTTCCAAATATATCACGCTGATAAGTGAGATTCTTTTTCGGCAAAAGCTAAAAATTAAAATAAACCATTTCCAGCATCTTACCAAACAAAAATTACGCGACTCCATGAAGCAAACACTGAAGTAACAGAAACATGACAGGCTACTTCTACAGACATAGAAAAAAAAAAAAAAAGCAAACTCACCAGCTCCAAGCGACAAACACTAAAATAACAAAACCAGCAAGCATGCAGGGCGAAAAATCAGAAAGTAGATTTCCAATACAGTAAAAAAATGAAAGAAGCATAATCACCAATATATTCTCTACTAGAAAATCCAAAAGAAAAATATGAAATCATTTTCCCGAGATGAAAGTGTTCGCATTCAGAGACAACGAAACAGACGGACAAAATCAGTTGCACGATGAGACGAGAAACAAAATTTGACGGACAAACGAAGCGACGAAAGTCCGTGTCAAAGAAATTAGATATGTGAAACCCAACCCAAATAGTATCATGATGATGATGGAGGAAAATGCAGTGAGTAGAGTATAAAAGGAGCTTACCCCAAAACTCCATGGTGGGCAAGAGAGGAGGAGGCTAGGGTTTCAGGAGGGTTTTGGAGAGGGAGGGTGAAGGGAGCAGCAAGAGGAGGAAATGTCAGGGTTTGAACTTTGAAGGGGCATTTTATAAGAAAGTTGCCGCCGTGTTTTTAGGGTTTCTGTTTTTAGAGTCTCAGTCCGAGAAAGTATGCGTGCGACTGGTTTTGGGCCTGCTTGGGCCCTGGCCTGGCCTCTTCAGTGCGTTTTATCAACTGCTTTGACTATTTTACTAGTGTCGGAGTTGATTGGATTTTCCATTTTTTAACCATGGGCATGTAGAAATCATACAAAAGAAAAAAAAAAATAGCAGAGAAATCAAATTTGCAGTTTTAAAACTTGTAATTTTATATTTTTTTTAAAAAAATAGATAAATTTGAAATCCACGTAAAAAATTATTTTTTTTAATATTAATCTCCACTTTTTTTCAAAGAGTATAGCAATTGAAGATTGAGGTGAAAGTGAGTTCGATGTATTTTAATATTGGAAATGATCCATTGGACGAGATTTTGTGTATAGGATTGGTAGAATTTTAATCCAAGATTAATGGTTTCGATTTTACTTTTTTTGGGTTACAAAAAGATGAATTGATTATATAAACACGAATGTTACTGAGAGGAATGCATGATAGGGGAGATTGGATATGAGAATGATTCTCACAAGAGTTGTATTATATACAGTCACTTTTACGTACTTTTTGCATACTATACTAATATGATTGACTAAAAGAGTTATTTTATTTTGTAAAAACGTGACGCAATCAATTACATTAGTGGACAAGAAGTAAGTAAAAGTGACTGCATATAGAATTTTTGTTCTCACAATGATGTGGGCAGTAGCCAATTGGTGAGATTGTTCGCTGAATAGTTGGTAATTTTGTGGATTTTGTAAATAGACCATGAGAAAAAATGTTTGAGGATAGGTATGATGTTCTTTACTATGGGCACAATTCTCCAATTTGTTGTAATATGGATTTTGATGGCAATGATGACATCATCTCAATCTCCTTCCAAGATTATATTATATTGTACATTCCTTGAACTCAAATCTTTGTGCTACTTTTTCTAACTAACAGTTTATTTTGCACGTATTTTTCTGCCCATGCATGTAGTAGTAAGTAGAGTTCTTGTGGAGTTATGGCATATTATAGTTGTAATGAGGAAGTTGGTGTAAACTTCTACCTCAAAGGTTAATTTTATATTTGCTTTGGAGCACAACTATCCAATCTTCCTTCATCAAGTTCTTTGAGGTCTATACATTCTCTTGCTTTAACGAATATATATTTAACCTATTTGATCCTACTCCATGATATTGAGTGTCTATGGACCATGAGGGTTGCAAAAGGAACAAGGTCATATTCAATGCTAGAGCGGCAAAAAGAAGAAAAATAAGAGTTTCATCAATAGTGTTAAGAATGGTTTTGATCCACTATGATATTTGTTTGCAACAAAGAATGTGGATATGAAATGGCTAGTTGTAATCCAGCCAAATGATCTTGGACTATTGGCATTCTAGAAATAGGTGTTAAGAAGTTTTTGTTACTGGCATGGCTAGTTCTTTCCCACTGCAGATGTGGATGGTTGGGCTCCTTTTTATGTAGATGTGAAAAGCTGAGACCCTCACTGTGAGGATAAAGATGGCTAGGCAAGATAATCTATAGAAGGAGATGACTCTACCATCTTATCAATGGAAGGGGTTGGCCCATCGATAGAGGGGAATGATTGGACTGCCCTATCAATGGAGGGGTACAATTCTGTCTTACTACGAATGCTTGGTACTAATGTGGATTGTTCTCACAATAGTGGTCTAATAATATTAGGAGCCTAATTTGAGATAAAGGTAAGTCTTGTGGAAGAGGAAAAATAAAAATATTAACAAACAAGTAAATATGAGTTTTTTACTCACTGTTAAGGGATATCGATCGTTATTCCATTTATATCATTTCATGTCCAAACGACATCTTCAATAGCTTCATCGTTGTAAGTGTTACAATATTTGTTGACCAAATATTTATCCACAACGACGTCGATCACTTCTCCTTCACATTTGTTGGTTTTGATGAAGACAATTGAATTTAGACATCTTCATCTGCTACATAATATATTTGAGACATTTGGGAAGACAACATGAACAAATCATTAATAATTCGATCACCAATGTGTACTAAATAAGAAAAATTCACAAGACTAAATATAAACTCGTCCTCCTTAAAACCTTTATCCATCGTAATATTTGCCCAATTACACTTGAATAACACATCAAGATCCATCAAAATATATAACATCAATTATGCGAGTTAATTGGCTATACCAAGCGGGGCCATCTTCAGTGCATATGCTAATACTGTAATTTTGAGTTTTCATTCTACTTTCATGATTCCCAAGGTGATACTTCATACCATTGACAACAAGGCGCTTAAATTCTTTAACAACCTGCATGGGACCTTTAGAATGGATTACGACTTTACGATCCAATTCATTTCTTCTATTGTGTCATCCATTTTCATTACCTGAAAAATAGTTTTTATTGGTATTCATTAAATTGACGAGAACAACGTAAACATAATTTATTATGTGATATATTATTGAACGTGAAGTAACAACTATATAGTCCTAAAACCAATTACAAAATTTGTATTGGTGCCTCTTATGTAGTTCATCATTCAATAAATAATTGAATAACAAAATTGGTATTGCCATTGATTCCAATCAATTGTGCTCTTTAGTATTTCCAATAGCATCCTATATATGTATATGGAATAACAAATGCATGTTACAATTACACAAATATAATTAAACTATAATTTAAATCGTACATATTAATAATCAAACTCCCATACAGAATGAAGTGAAATCATCAGAGTTGAGAAGTGTATAGCGAAGGGCTTGAGTCCACAACATAAAATTGAGGAACGTCAACAACTTCCCCTTTAGAATCATCAAGGTTTTAAATGATCTATTGAATATCATTTGTGCAGATTTCAAATAATAAGAACAAAACATCAGTGATTCATTCAAGAAATATCTTTAAGCAATTAGGCCTGCCACCCACCCCTAGTGGGCAAGCAGCCAACCATACCAACCCCCGCACCACCATCGGCAAGAGGGCCATGGTTGGTCCCTAAGCTCGTCTAGCTTGAGCGGGTGATCTCGCTCGAATGCTGGGTAGGTAAATTTTCCTACGAACCATTTGTCCACCCGTGGGCCTCAATGGGTCGATGGGCCCGAAACCTATTTTAGAGCCATTTTGGATCATAATCTCTTTTTAAAGAGCTTTTCGGCCAATTATGGATATAGACCTTGTTTTTCAGTTCAAATATAGCAAGATAAGTACAAATTTTAAAAATCTAACATATATAAAAATAAAATTTATTACTTATCAAAAATAAAATAAAAATAAGATTTATCTTTAAATATAAATAGACCTAATAAAGTTTCTAATTAATAATTCTCAAATATTACAGTAGTCTAAAACAATTACACATTAATCTATAGCAATTTTGTACCGTAAGTCAAGAACAATATGAACATATAACAAAACGTTGATCTTATTTAAATCTTACCAATATTTCTCATACTTGAGTCTTATGTTCAATGTCAGAACATGTAAAGTGAATCAACACTTTTGCATATTTAATCCAATTGCTCATTTACTTGAAAAATTTATTGACAATATTGATTATATGTTACATATAAAAACCCAAAAAAACTTAAAAAATTATACAAAAACCCAGATATTTTCCCAATCCACATCGTTGGGCTGTTTAGATCTCCCTTCTTCCTCATCAAAATGACAAAAACATTTCATGTTCTCATCTCCCATGACATCAAAGGTCTTTCTATATTGTTAGGTCATTTCCAACATCAAGAAGGTTGAATTCTATCTTGGAAGAACATCAAGACACAACATGTTCTTACATTCAAGACCCGTAGCATAAGCAAAACTTTTGAATTTCTCAAGTCTAACCGATCTCAAAAAGGTCATTGCATTTCTTATATTTGCAATCGACTCATAAACATCTTTCAAACTATCGGTCACAATAAGGTTAATGATATGTGCACAATATTGAACATGTAAGAACTCACCATCCAATATGGACATTTTTCTCTCTAGACTCTAATCCTATTCTCTGAATACTTAAGTGTAAGATCGTTAGATAAGACATTTTTCACTATTACTGTTACCATTTGCTCCAAACCCCACTTATCACTATCTACAAAATGAGTAGTTAAACACATGTTCAAATTTTGGATCAAGGTCCATATATTCTAAGAACATCTTCCACTATTGTGTGACGAGAATGAATGTTAAACCATTACAAGAAAAATGTCTTTTTCCAGCGATTTTATGTTTGACGGAAATAAAATCACTGTAAAAAACCTTTATTTCCAGCAATGTCGTCGTAAAGTTTTTACATCAAAGTTCGAAATTAGTCTTTTACAATGGTTTTTTTTTATTTTTACGACAACTATGATTCGTCACAATATTTAAATTGGTTTTTTCCGAAGATTTTTTACTTGTTGAGACGGAAAAATTGCCGCAATAATCAAAAACAAAAAAAAAAAAAAGTCCATTTTCCAGTGATGTAAATTTAGTCGTAAGAACTCAATTTTAATCACTCGGCGCCAAACCGCCTTATACTCACTTTTTTGCCTCCCCTCTCTCTCTTCCCCCCAGTGTCGTTCTGCTTCTCTCCCTCGATCTCTACTCTTCATGCCTCCACGCAGATGCCACTACACGCAGCCTTTGACCCACCGTCCACCTCCATCGTTGCCGACCAACCCAGCCAAGCCCCTCCCTCGCGGCTTCTCTCTCTCTCTCTCTCTCTCTCTCTCTCTCTCTCTCTCTCTCTCTCTCTCTCTCTCTCTCTCTCTCTCTCCCGCAGATCTCCCTCTCTTTTCCCCCTCGAAGTCCTTTCTCTCTCGGGTTCCCAGTGCCGCCTCATCTTCACCTGCTGCACCATCTCCAGCTACAGGAGGAGCTACCCCCCCCCCCCCCCCCACTGTCCCTAGCCCTTCCACAAGCTCTCCCTCTCCCTCACCGTCGATCTGCTCTCCCCGTACGGATCTCACTCAAGCGCCTCGCACAAGCCCTGCACCACCTTCCTCCACCTACACAACACCACCCCCATGCTCCACTGCCTCCCTTTCAACGCCGTAAGCCAACCCAGAACAGAGTAACCCTCTACTTTTGTTTACCAGCATATAGGAAAGTAGTTTTTATCTCCAATTAAGCGAAATTCTTAGCACCTTGATGGTGGGTTTGGTAGATAGTTGTGAATATAACTCATAAATGTAGCAGCTAATTTGGTTTCTCGGATGTTTATACTCACTGTTAGATTCATTTTCCTATTTATATATTTTTTGTTCTTCCCAAATATCGAATTATTGGTATACCAAAATGCTTGCCACCTGGTCTACTTCATCAGCATCCATCGATCACCTTGGAAAATTCTTGTACTTGATTAGGTAAGAATATGGTTCGTAATTTTTATGGGGTTTTATTTCTTTAACTTTGATTGAGTTTCATGACATGTGGAATCTTTGCTAACAGCCTAATTTAAAATTTAGTGTGTAATTTTTATGCCTTTAGCAACTATATCAGCTTCATTATTTTGTTTACAGAGTTTTTCTCACTTAGAATGTAAATGAAAAGTACTCTGATTATGTATTACTTATTCAAATGAAATCTTTCTTGCTTTTGTATTGATACTTGAAACACTCTTATATTGATCTGTCACATTGTAACATAAATACTCTGTGAAATTATGATGTTTGCTTGCAATTTTTCTTGTTTTATTATTATTCGTTAGTGGCGTGGTAGATATCACATTGGTATATTGCATTCTTGAAACAAAAATTCTGAAATTTCTTGTTGATACATTTTAATAATTAGGCTTCCTTTGCAGCAAGTTCATTGTAGATGTATTGCTTCGATTCACACATTTAGTTTCTTGGATCGGGGAGGGATTGAATGCATGAAGTGTGCAAGGAAAAGTGTCCTTTGGGTACATATATATTTTTCTTCCTTTATGATTCTTTATTTTTCATTAGCTGTTTGTAGTGCCACATTTTGTATACTATCCAATTTGTTAACTTGGTGTTTTGCTGATATTTCATTATTATGACTATCAACTTACTAAAACTTATAAGCTTTTTTTCTGCTCCTACATCTTTTTTTACATATTTTTACCAGCTTTAATTTCCATTTTGTGATCCACCAACATGCAATTTACTTTTTAGAAAAAAATTTAGAAGTTTTTTCTAAGTAAAATGAAGGTAAGACAACATTTGGTTGTGCTTCCTTAAATGATTCTTTTTAAAACACATTGTTTTGTAATGGCAAAAACAAGGCAGGCTTATGCTGGAAGTTTTTTGAGCTAGATCTTGTGAATGATTGCTTGTGAAGTATAAGCAAATGTGGCCTTTATGATGAGTCAATGATTTTACATATTTAAGTTTCTATATTGCTTGTTGGCAGTTTCTCAGGGTAGAATCTTATATACATATATATATATATATAAATATATATATATATATATATATATATATAGCTCTGGAACTAAGTCCTATTATACAAAATCAAAGACAACGCATGCAGTTAATGTTCAATGGATAAGAGTTCTTTAGTGTGTCCTTTAGTTCAATGACAACTACAATGTGTGCCTATTAAGAATGGTGCGGCAAACTATTTGCTTTGAGGAACTGTTTTAGGTTGTAATGTGGTTTTTCATTAGCCATAAGCATCCTAGAACAAATCGATGCATTGTGCTAAGCAAAGTTTCTTGTTAGCTGGAATTAGTTGTGCAATAGCATTCTCTAGTATTGTCCATAGTTTTGGTGAGTGAAGTTTTGCATAATTGTTTGTATGTATTTAGTATGTTTTTCATGTGGGCATTTCACTTGTTGACGATAGTCATATATAATGGTTATTAGATAGAGAAATCCCAGAAACTACCATGAATCTTGTCAGTTGTGAATAGATTGGTCTGTGGTTGTTTATCCTCTAGTAGTTTGCTCTATAGCAGCTGCATATCATATCGCTTGCTTCCTTCCTTGCCCGATAAAAATAGATTACTGAAAATCTTTCTACTTCTTTATTCTACATAAAAATATAGCTTATCTATGAATTTTCTATTTTTTTAAGAGGCTTTTAATTCCTATTGGAATGTTGATGTTACTGTAAGGAGGATGTTGGGATGAAAACTGCAAAGCTAAGAGATGAGTAAGAAGTTCTGGACAGACAACAACATGTTGAGACTGAAGTTCAAATGAATATGGAAGAGAATCTTCAACAGCTTATAAATCGAGATGACAGTTATGTGGTTTGTTGGTGTACTTGTTTGGTTGATGTGGTTTTAAAGACAGAGCCTTTTCCCTTTTAATATATTCATTTGATTAGTATATTCTTTTAGCCTATGACTTGTATATCTTTTGCCATCTTCTTCTGTGTGTTCCTTAGATTTAAAAATGTACTTTTTTGGAATGAATAGAAAAGGAAACAATAAATCAATTTTACTTATTTTCTATCATTTGTTTTGTAATGAATGTACTTTTTGATAATGTTATATGTGGCTAATGAGATCATGGTATTTGTTGAAGTTTTCATTCCTTTGGTTTCCCTGTTTAATGTTGTTCTGAATCAAGTCTTTTCATTCAATTCCTTTCCGCTGAATGTTTTATGTGTATAAATTTTTACAATGGATCTTTTGATGATTTATAATTATGTTGTATTATTGCAGTTCTCTTCCCTCGGTTCTTTGGATGAGAAGTGGCTGGCTGAGCTGGCTTCCTCCATGTCATCGGTTATTGTTGGGTTAGTTTCACTTAATTTTTGCTCTTGTCATTGATTGAGTTCTTGTGTTCTATTAATTTATTCTATCTCTCGTAGGATATAAATATGAAACGATTTATATAATTTATTGGCTTGGAAACTCAATCAATACTTCAATACAAAGCCTTTACAGTATACACTACTAATGCTTTCGCATGGGCTTGAATTTCTTGGGGATAATTGGTTATAAGGTCTAACTTGCGAGATTACAATGTGATTATAGTTTGCTAATTCTACAATGTTATAAGGTCTAACTTACATATGTAGATGTAAGCATATATATGGAGCAACTTCCACACACTTCCCAACTTCAAATCTAATTGTAAAGGAAGTTTTAAAACAACATCATTCACCTTTGGAGGGTTGTTCACACTTGTTTTACTTATCCTAATTTTCAAAATCTTTTTCTTTTTATTTTCTACTTAGGTGTTTCTAATGTCTTCATATCTATTGGAGTAGCACTCCTTTGATTTCTACAAATATCTCAATAAATTTATAAAAAAAGAAAAAAAGTATCTCAAAACTATATGTAACCTTTCCAGGTTTTGAATTGTGCACATCACCATAATTATCAAAACTATCTCAAAAGTATATGTAATCTCAAAACTATATCTCAAAAGTATCATTCGAACATGACTCACCAATCGCATTGCAAAAAAGGCGACATCTACATTTGTTTATATGGATTTGTTGAATAGATGTGCTTGCGCAATTATGCATTTGTTGTTATAATGCACCCTATTAGAAGATGTACGGGTTTGTGATAAAAAAATACCATATATATATATATTTTGTAATAGATTATTTGTGGTGACTCTAAGTCGCCGCAAAAGTAACATTTATTGTTGAAAATAATTTTTTATGACGATTAATGTATGTCGTAAATAGGCTTTTAGTGTCAGAATGCAAATTCATCCAGAAAATTTTATTTGCAACGACGATTTTCGAAAGAAATGTATAATTGCGGCGAATAATGTTGGTCGCAAAAAGTCCTTATGGTTCCCATAACCATTTAGCAACGAAGCAAGACATCATTGGAAATAATTATTTTCAACGCTGCAAAAGAGTATTTGCAATGATTTCAACATTATTTGTGACACTTCAAACTCACTTGAATAAGGATTTCCCAATGATTTTTAACTGATTTATAGTCCCTAATTGCGGCAATATTTGTTGCGGCCAAAAAAGTTGCTTGAAATATTTTTATTTTCAACGATTTCGAGAAAAAGATATGGCAATTGATTTTTGGCAATGAACTTGCAGCGATTAGAGATTCGCTGGGAAAAAGATTTTTGCGGAGATTTTTGTGCTTTTAGCGGAGAATTTGTAGCGCTGAAAAAATTGAATTCCTTGTAGTGAACTTAGGTTCCAAGTCCTTAAAGTAGACTTGGAACCATTCACCCTCCACAAATAGAAATGGTATCTCGTCAATTATGATCATACGAACTAGACTCCTTCTATGCCATTCTGAGTGAAACTTCACAAATCCATTTAATATATTACCCTCACTACTCGCATCTGTTATTTTCTTAAGTTCAATATACAATTTAGATTGGTTTTTTTTTTTTTTCAAATACTTCATGTCTAATAGGCCTCTTCTAAATATTTTTCAAGTGGGAAATACCATGTCGTTCTTAGAGACAACCATAAATAATACCACAATGTTTATAATTTTCTTGTGGATCATTGGGGCCACTTGGTAAAATGTTCCCATGCAATAGAGACAATTTTCTTCTTTGGTGAACCCATGGGTGTAGGGGTAAAGGTAGGTGTAGGGGGCATAACACTAGTGCTAATGTTTGGACATGGAGAAATATTATGATCATTGACATTAACAAAATTACCATGTGTGACGCTTCCAGGTTACGCTTGGGATCGGAATGACTCTGAAGCGTCGGGACATGCAATACAATGTTACATGTCCCTGTTCATGAAATTAAAGGCAATGTACATAGCATGCATCTAATAATATGCAATATTCACAGTGGATAATTTTTTTTAGCAATACTATGCATCAAACGAGATATATCCCAAAAATTTTGAAAAATAATACATAAACATTAGAGTGATAAACATTTTTGATTACAACATAAGTCCAAAATATTTGTAATCACAAAACTACAGGAGGCAGAGCTCCATAGGTACATGCATAAACTAAAACATCTACTGGGCTAGTCCGTTGAGTAGCTCACGTAACTCGGTCAAGAATGCCATAATACTATCTATGAATTGGATCATGGAGGCTACAAGCTTCGCATCATGTCTACACTGCCTAGTTGATCGTCTCCAGTCTGCCAATGTCCGTTGTATCTCCTAGTTTTGACACATCGTCTACCATTTTGGGGAGAATGAAAGTTGAAACTATCATGATGAGATTTGAGTATAAATCTCAGTAAGTTAACAAAGAACTTAACTGACAGCTTAAAGATGCATGCATGACAGTAAAAGCATGAATGCATAACATGATCCTATATAAGCTTGATGTGACTTGGCATTTAACATGACGTGTACTGACATGACTTGAACTTGAACATGAACTGAACTTGAATTGATCTTGAACTAAACGTGAACTGAACTTGGATTGAGCTTGAACTGACTGAACGTTTAAATAACATGAAATACATGAACTTCGAATCTTGTTCATTCAATAAGCATGAAATACATGAACTTCGAATCTTGTTCATTCAATAAGCATGATTAATAAAAGTGACCATGTGGGTGCTACACAGTTCCCCTTGAGCCACGTGTCCTTACCAATTATTGCATCATAATACAGGTATCTATACCAGTTGTGAGTGTGTTAACATACGTATCAATTTACAAGCATCTGTACTTGCTATGAAAAAAATAATGTACGTAACTCATGTAAGGTATCTGTACCAGCACGAGTACATATGACATGAAGTTGAAAGTGTGGGGCCCCGTCTTCGCTCCGGTGACCAGTTAATTAGGCCACATTCGAAACCCGTTAATCTTTACATTGTCAACTCAAGGGATTTCATACTAATTTAGACACTTCAATGTGAATAAAAGAGTTCCACTAAAATATTACCTCATTGTAATATTTAGGGCAGTGATAAGCGTAAACAGACTTGAACATACTATTTCTGAGACACACTCTATACTTGAGACATGAAATGACATGAAATGAAAGGACATATAACCGACGTAATGCAACGTGACATGAGAGTGAGCTAAATGACATGACATAACATGAAATAGATAAACATTTTGTGACATAACATAATATGAAACAGACAAACGTTTCGTGACATGGCATAACGTATAACAAATAAAAATTGCGTGAAAAAATATAGTGTAAAGGATAAACATTGCGTGACAAATTATAAGGTGTAACAGATAAACATTACGTGACATAATATAATGTATAATAGACATACATGTAGTGACATGATATAATATGACATATCAAAACATAAGAACATAGACAACAATTCCGTTATCAAAACACATACACAATAATCTGACAGTAAGTTAAAAGCTAACTTAGTATGATCGTTGTGTGACAGATAAAAAAGTACAAAATATGAGAAACTGTAAGTAAAGATTTCTAAAAGTCAGAAACTCATCACTAACAGTTTAGAAACATAAAAAATACTATCTTAGAATAAAATTACCATTTTACCTCTCGACATGTGAAAAAATAATCATTTTACTCATAACTTAAGGATTTCATATCCTAATTTAGAACTCACCAAAACTTATATTTCTCATATAAATTTGGCCATAAATCCAAATATCTAATTAGAAAAATTTAAAACACATCACAACTATTATAAACATGACAAAGCCGAAACATATATAGGTCAAATCCCTTGATTTTTGTTGCAATACTATCAAACCTCATATGATTAAACCGAAATATTGCAACATATAAAATCATATCCTATGATCAAATAAGATTTATTTAATTCAATTTTTACCAAGAATAGAAAACATGTACGTAAGAGACTAAATTTTTAACTTTCAAGCAAATTATATACCCTAGCTTTTTCCACTTATCCCATGATCCAAAAATACTTCTTTTTATTAAAAAAAATGTTGCCACTATATATAAAAGAGGAATGCTATGCATAAGTCACTATTCACATTCACACCACACACCTATAGTTTTTTCATAGAGGGTGAGTGTGTTTTTCATAGAATGTGGGGTGTGGAATAGTGAATAGTGACTGATGAGAATAATTTTTCTATATAAAATCCTCTATTCGAATTGCGAGAATCTTGGATAGAGATTTGTGATGGAAGTATATAGTAACCTCGGCCCATCTGCTAATTTGGCAAGCATTTGGGATTACTAGTCCGATCGAGAGGGTCATACTATACATGAATTCAAGCAAAGAATTTTAGAAGATTCAAATTCAAAAATTATATCACCAAAGATGAATTCGAAAGAAACTAATGGAAATAATAAGTCATTGTGTTGGAAACAAAACAAAATGGAAAGTTATGAACCGAAGAAGCGGAGAAGCTGAATGGCCATCTTGAAGTATATATATATGCAAAGTTCACAAGCTCGCTCTACTGGGAGAGAAGAGAGGCTCTACACAAGAATTAAGAGCCTAGCTAGGGATAGAGAATCTGAGTCTTCTAATCTTTCTAATGACTCTTGAGTTTATTCTTGTCAATTTCTTCCCAAAAAGTTGAATGTTGGCCAGGTATATATCTTGGCTTTATCTAGCTAATTTTTTTCCCTTTTTTATCCATAGAAAAAATAGGGCGAAATCACAAGGGTTTTTTTTTTTTAATCTTATTTTTTCCTTCTAAGTTTTTCAATATATAGTTACAACATTTGATATACCATATTTTAAGTTATTCTTCATTTAAGTGATTCATATAAAAAAAAAATTCAAATATGTTATATTAATAATTAGTGTAACCAAATATAACAAATTAAAAATATAGAATAGCATTTTGAGAAAGATGCATAAAGAAATTAAGAAACAATCGCTTTGGAAAAGAGTGGAGTTTACTATTAAAAGTCGTAGAGTGCGCAAGTGCCGCACAATCACTTTGAAAAAAAATAGACTCTACTATTAAAAAATTATTTTTTTTCCAATATGAATCTCTTATTTATTCACTTTTTTTAAAGATATTGCACGATACTTGCGCACTCCGCAACTGCAAATAGCATTTTTCTTAAAATATTGATTTGTTTGTTATTATTAAATGTGAAAATTGCGAAATTTGATTCAACAATACAAAAATTCTATGAATATTAGTGTCTTGAGATATTTGGGTCGAAGCTTGAGTGGCGTGTCCAAGAGTAGGTGTGGGCCTCACCTATCATATAGGTGATATAATTTAATAAAGAAAAATTCTATTTTCAAGTCGATATATAGAGCTTACCTAATAAACTGCTTACATGCATAAAAAAAAAAAAAATGATTTACAATATACATTTAAACATTTGAATCTTATAAATTAATTAATCTTATCATTTAAGTGACGTAGATAATATGTTCTATATATACATCGGCTTAAAAATATAATAATTCTTTAATAAATAAAGAGAAATCGGCCTAAAAATTTACAGGTTCTAAATTATTATTCTATGATCCAACAATTAACACCGAAGAAGATGGGTATAAAGATCAAAGAGACGTGCAAATTGCAATTTTGCATGCGCTTTGAAAAATGTTTAAAAAATTTATGAAAGTATAACCTAATTTCACATTGAGAATTGAACAAAAAGAAAGAATGTTTATGCGGTTGCTATAAATAGTATAGAGCAGAATAGCCAGTCAAAGCTGCAAGAAATCCATGAATTTGAGCCAAACAAACCCATTCTTGGAAGCTTTCTCGACCTGTTTTGAGCACGACGAAGATGGCATCGTTGTGCAAATATCAACCATAGCCTTCTTAACACATAGGAAATAGTTTCTCGATCCTAATGCAATCACCTTCTCCTCCCTATCTAAGCCTGTTCCGATCAAATTAGTCAATCAACACCTCAAATTTGGCCATAACATATCACATCAAATATAAATAAACGGCTGATATAACAAGATCAGACATTTGTTTCGTATGTGTTTGTGGGGCTTACTTTCTAAGCTGAATTGTGAATAATGGAGGTCGAACATGGCGGGGTCAGTGGTCACCAAGATTGGCCGGCGATCCTCTTTCGCATAAATCCGCACAGATGTGGCGATCAGGTCGTTGACAGTTGATTCCGGCGTCATCACCAACTGCACCGGTCCCAAGCTGCCTTGGATCGTTACGTTCAGTAGCAACTTCATTAAACGTGGTCGTCCCTCCTGCAAAATCGTATCCACAACCACGTCCTTATTCGAGAGCAACTCTGGTAGCGTTTTTGGCCGGTGAAGCTCTACCGTCATAGATACTAGACTCTGTTCGTGAAAAGACAACGATAAATTTTGAGTGAGTTTTTCCCTCCGAATCTTCTCCTCCGCTTTTTTCAGGTGACTCTTCAAAGTCGGAATGGTATGTAAACATTTATCTACAACGCAATAAATGATGAGAACTATATTGATCATCAATTACTTCTGCATTTTTTGTGCTCCGGCAACCTCAAACGGCAATATCGAAAGAATTCGAGACACGGAAAGCCGAGAGCTAGTGATCACGAGCTTCAACTCTCAGGTTCCCTGCCCCCGAAAACAATCATAATCAGGAAGTCAGAAAACAGATGAGCATGACCTCATGCGGCATAAGAAGAGGTGGACGAGGAACCATAAATTCACATAATCCCTGCAATTGGTTTATCTGGAGAAGAAGATACGAGGGTGGAGAAGAAGATAATAGAGGTGATAGGCTATAGCAGGGAGGTCGGCAATGACGGAGTGTTTGCTCATTAAGAGTTCAACTTTTATGGTTAGCCATCCATCCAATGGGAGGGTAGGAAGCGGGCAGTACTGCCGGCGCACATGACACATGTGAGAGACCGACGTACGACAGCCACTAATCGTTCTCATAAGGCGGTTGTCAAAGTTGTTGCGTCCCGAGTTAGACACGTTATTTAGGGGAGGTTAGATGAAAACAAATATCCCAACCTTATCTTATCTTATTATTATAATTTTTTAAAATTTTAAAATAATAATAATATTAAAAAAATAATATTTTATTTAATTTTCATCTTAACTCATTTCAACCTACTATCCAAACTTCTCCTAAATTTAACAGCACATGTCAAAATTATTTCGCTTAATAAATATTTTTGGATCTATTTTATATGTCTCTTTCATATTTTAGACTCGAGGAATGCTATTGTACCCTTAATTTATATCATTTATTTTGTCTCTTAATATGATATTATAATATGATGCTACGTGACTTATTAATAAAATTAAAATATATATTTAAAATAAAATGACGTTTGAAAATACAAAAAAAGAAAAACTAAAATTTTAAATTTCCTCTACCCTTCTATCCTTGTGTTTTTAATTTTTTTAATAAGTTACATGACACCACGTATCAAGAGAGCTGCAAAGTGAATTGTATAAATTAAGGAGCATAGTAATATTACTTTTTAAATTTGAAAGTTTGAAAAGAAGCTTTAAATTAATATTTGTTGAAACCATTACTACAATCAAAACTTATTGGTAATTGTTTCAATAAAAATTCTACTCATCATTCACACACTATACATAATTTTTTATTTTTATTATTTTTTATCAATTATGTGGTGTATGGATGATAAGTAGAATAATTTCTTTAGTTTAACAAAAATAAAAAATAAAAAATTAAGTGTGCAGTATAATGTGTGATATATGAATGATGAGTAAAATAACTCTTTTTTAAATGTAGCACTCAACGAGTTAATGCTTGTTCATGTCAAAGACACGGCAAGAATTATGAAACAAAACCAAGTACCATTGTCCATTGTAAAGCATGGATAACCATAAAAAACAGTATGAAATAGTAAAATGAAATAAATTCATTTGTAAGTCTGTTGATATATTAAATACATCATCAATATGGAAACTTACTGCATCAATTTACATAAAAAAAAAAAGACGTAATGATATTCTTAATCAACTTATGATCAATGTAATGAGTT
Source organism: Juglans regia (assembly GCF_001411555.2). NCBI lineage: Eukaryota > Viridiplantae > Streptophyta > Magnoliopsida > Fagales > Juglandaceae > Juglans > Juglans regia. The sequence goes on along the minus strand of NC_049914.1, from coordinate 22,582,385 downwards.
CTATAATTCATATGCTTAAAAGAGAGTATTTCTACTTATAATCCAGCGTGGGAACACAGTATTTACACACTTGATAAGTAGATATGACATGATTTAATTTGTAAGAGATTTGAATTTCAAACTTCTCTTACAAATCAAATTTTGCCATGTCAATGGTACAAAGGGCGTGTCTTACATATCGGCTTACAAATATAGTTTTTCTAAGAGTTTTATTATTGTCAAGATGATGTTTAATTATATGTGGAGAAGTAAGTTTCCAGTACATCAATAATTGAAATATAGAAAAATAAATTTTTTTATAAGTTTTTCTTTAAAAGTACATTTAGCATTTTTCATAAAATAAAGTACAAATATTTTTTAAATATTAACAGTACTATTAATATATTAATAAATAACCTTACAAATAGATTATTTTTATGTAACTGAGAGGGGTCCTAAATCGTAATCATACTTATCAAGAGATCAGATCATAGATCATGACTTTGGGTGGGGTTTTAGGAGCCCTAGTTACAGCCAAGCAAACAATATAGAGAAATTCTATTTGCAGTTACCATTTGAAGATTGTATGTGTAAATGCTTTATTAAATGAGAAAAAAATCATTTTAGGAGTGATATTTTTGTAATTTTAAAAAATTTTACAGATAAAATTATCTAGATTTATATTGCAGTCTCTAAATAAGGACTGTACGTTGCATTTCTTCATCAATATATTGTCTTCCTGTTAAAAGTACGAGTTTGTGTGCGCATGATTTACACGTGACAACAAGTTTAACTAGCTCGGGGTATTAATTTAAAGATGGGTCTAACACACGAGTGTGTGTCATGTAAATAATGTCCAAACTCCATTTAAAAAGGCTCGAAAGCAACATATTTGTTCGAAAGCTAATGATATTACATTTTAATGTTAATGATATATACTATGTGCGAATGTTAATCTTAGCACGTAAGAATGTTAATGGTGTCTACTACTTTCTTAAAAATTTACCTTTGAACCCTAAAAATAATGCCTGAACTCAATTCGGTTATGTTCAAATTTTATGGACTCAGTTTGAACATACATGATAGTAGGTTGAAACATATTTAACATTTCTTACACAATGCTCGTACGTCCAAGCAAATGTCAAGAAAATTTCTTACATATAGTGACGATTTTCGTTTCGTCACAAATATATACCGTCACAAAAATTTAAAATTGTTGTAAATGCGTGTATAGATTATATATAGACACACATATAAAGATATATATATATATATTTATAAGAGCACGGATATTGTGTAAAATTATCACTTATTCTAAAAGCTTAAGCAGATAGGAAGAGATAAATTTTATTATTTATTTCATATCTTAACACTCCCCTTCACGTGTGGGCTAGACTCCCCCTCAATGGATGACCCAACATGTAAAATATTTAATTAAATTAAATAGAGTATAGAGTCAGAATTCGAACTTAAGACCTCTGCTATGATATTATGTGAAATTATCACTTTTCTTAAAAATTTAAACTAATAAGAAGAAATAAATTTTATTATTTATTTTATATCTTAACACATTGACCTAGCCAAGTGCAAATGTATCTGTAAATTTTGCCTAACTATTGTTTAAATGACTAGTCAAAAGTCCGGCCAATTCTACTTTTGAGCTACAATAACTTCAAAAACTTTTTCAAGTTGGCTCAATACTGTTCATCTCCCAATTTTTTTTTTTTTTTAATCCTGAAATTTATTCATCCCCACCATGGCACGTCTTCACAAGCCAAGGTCTATAGACCATCATCCTGACGTCTTATTGTATATTCCTCTACCCGATTATGTGTATCTTTTATCCCATGTATGTAAGAGTTTTATTTAAATTCTATATTCCATACATTCAAATTTCGATAGATTTAGAATAATTCAATACTTATAACTTAATTGATAAGTTACAATGGAATAAAATTAATTTCAATAAAAAAAAATTAATTTTATATCTAATCATAGTGGGACACAAAGTCTCTAAATTTCTTAATGGTCAGAAATCTATAAATAGTACTGAAAGGTTAAATGTTATCACCCACAACATCATTGTACCTCTAGCCATCGGGAGACACTCGGAGGTAAAGTTATTAGGATGATCTTTCTCTCATAGTCATGTCAGATTCTCTATCAAACTGTAATAGAGGGAGGTATATTTTCTAATTATTATTATTTATTATCGTGGATCATATAAAATCGAAGATCCTTATATTTAATGTTTTATCTTAAAATATTTAACAATGTAATCCAATGTAGTTTTGTTTAATATTCTGTGTTTCAAATGAAAAAATATTTTTAAAAAAAAATACATTGGGCAGTTTTGTGCATGTATTGGACAGGATTGTGAAGACAATTCCAGATTTTTCAATACTAGTTTTAGGTAAGATAAATTAATGTCCATTTTGTAAAATATGGACATTAATTAATATTGGAGTGTATTTGTAAAATATTAAAAAAAATATTTAAAAAAAAATATTATTAAAATGCATAATATTATATTATTATTTTAATTTGAGATGAATAGTCCAATGTAGATTAACATCTTGAATGACTTTGGGTTTGGCCAAAATCTTTAATTTTAGTCAAATTTTGACTTTAACGATGACTAGACTATTGCCAATGCTCTAACTGTGTACGCTAGCTTAAATTCGTCCCCATCAAACAATAAAAAGTTCATACAACATAAACCAAATACTAAGATTAAAATAGAGAAACACACAAAAATCTACCAACATGTCCAAAACACGAAGCTATATATATATATATATATATATATATATATATATATATATATAAGCATGTCCAAAACACAAAGAAATATGAACAACCACATCTCATGAAATGTGGCACACTCGCAGAAACCACATAATCTGCCTCCCTTTCTTATCCATTTTGTTTTGGGTGGGCTTTCTCTCATCTTTTGTAGACTCTCTCTTATAGTCCGAGCAGCTTGGTTTGGGCCTAATGTTCGGTAAGCTTCAGGTGAGCTATCCAGTTTAAATGGGCCATGTCTAGCTGTTCCAACTGGCAAATTATTAGGGCACCGAAGGAAAACACTTTCCAATTATATCTTAACAAAACAATAAGGTCGATTAAGAACATGTTTGGATAAGGAGATAGAAAGAGAATTTTGCAAATAGTAATAAAATGATTTATAATTAATAGTGAAATTGTTTGAATTAATATGTTTTATTAGATCTTGAAAAATGAGAGAAAAAAAATTGAATAAAAATATTATAAAATTCCAACCTAATAAAATGAACAATCTTCGCCCATTATCTCTCCATCTTCCTATTTATAAGTCATAGCTCATCAAGCTTTCCAGTTTTTCAAGGGATCTTTGGGACTTTCTTATCCTTAATAGTTTGTTTTTTTGTTTCTTTTCAATCTTCTTTGTCTGAAAATGGGTTTGATTTGCATTAACCATGAGCTTGGCTGTATTTGGATTTTAAGATAAGTTGAATTGAATTGTGAATAATAGTATTTTGTGAGTCCCATTAAAATGGATTTAACTTTTTTAGTTTGAGATAAGATTAACCTTTTAGGTTGAAATGTATGAAATAAGGTTGAAATGAGTTTAACTTTTTTATGAAAATTTGAAAAAAAGTAATGGGTCCTATCAAAAATTGGTTTGAGATGAGTTGAGTTGAGTTGGGTTCAACAACCAAACGCACCCACGTCATCTAAAAACTATTCCGATATTATGTAATCTTTCAATTTTCACATTTACCCCTAATCTATTATTGAAATTGAATATACTAGTTAGCTAAAATTTAGTTACAAACATGTTTTTTTTTTTTCATTATATTAGCAATGAGCTAATTTCTTAAAACGAGTGCCTGTGACTTGTACATCCTAAAACTGCAAATATAATTTCTCATTAATTAGGTATATATTAGTTAGTGAAACTACATTCTAGCTACATGTATCTTCAAATTCTGACGTTGAAACAAAATAAAAGATTAATTTGACAGCTATTTAAACAACGGAAGCTAGGGATTGAGGTTGAGAAAATTTGTGAACAAAGAGAAACTCTCAGATTAAGGTTTTACTATCAAACTAAATTAATCATCATTTCTGAAACCCACAAGCCAAACTTAAATAGCTAACAAAGAATGACAAAATTGTAATTAAAGCCAAACAATAGAATAAGGGATAAGATAACTACGACTAAAATGTAGCCTAAGAATCCGGAATAAAATCGTTACTAAAGATAAATATTAGCATAAAAGAAAATTAAGCAAAAATGAAAGAGTTGACTAAAATTGACATTTCAGAGGTAAAAATGGCTGATTTTGGGGTCGAAAAGGGTCCCACTAGGTCATAGCATGGTGACCAAGACGTGCGTGTCGAAGAGAGCTTTTCGGATTGGGGTCATATGCGCGATTCTGACACATGTAGCCAAGGTTATAGTTTACATACGGATGTCGTCACTTCTCCTCGCCCAAGCAACCAAGAGATAAGTCTCCTCGCCCAACCAAGAGATAAGTCTCATCGCCCAACTGAGGGATAAGTCTTCTCGCCCAACTGAGAGATAAGTATCCTCGTCCAAGGCTTTATCTCTTCCAGCTTACTTAAATTTCCTCGCCCAAATCTGTTGCTCCTCACCTAAATCTTTATCTCTTCCCGCCTACTTTGCTCTAATTTACCTTCTCTAAGTAGGGCAGTGCTTTTAACGTCGCATCTGTCAGCTGAGCCTCATCGGTCTCAAATTCGGACTCGGATCACCCTACATCAAATTCTAACTCATTCTTTCTATATTTTTTAAATATTAGTTTCGATTGCATATATATATTTGTCCTGATTTCTGGTTTTGTTGTGAAGGAGATCTATCGTTTGGAATTTTATTTGTTGTTGCATTTTCTCTTAGTGATATAAAAGAGTGCTTATATTAAAACTAAGTATTTTTTTTTTTTATTTACGATCAAGATTAAATATAAATATAATCTCTATGGCTCCGAAGTCACATTACTTCCCGACTTTTTTTCTTTAACTTCTATTCCTTATACTTTTAATAAAATCCAATTGGGCAGTCTAGTGGTGGCTAGATGGAGGTCAACCCTCCATAGCAACCATTGTCGCCACCCCTCCCCCACAAGGATAGGTTATTTTAAATAAAATCAATTTTTTGTTTTTATTTTTGCTTTTTTCTGGCTTTTAGTTTTTTTTTTTTAGTGGAAAGTTCCACAAATTAGAAAGTCAATTAGTACTAATTAATGTGACCATTTTAGAGTAGATCACAAGGACAATTATTGTTTATGTAATTAACCCTATATATAAAAAGACAATTTCTCGGCAATAATTAAACCAACACCTTTATACCTTTATGTTCATAGTGATCACAAGGGGTGATATTGCTAACACGCTCAGACTGGAAGGACCGCCATCCCCTCTTCGCAATGGGCCAGTCTGCATACCACTAGGGCCTAGGGACCCAATAAAGATGACCAATACATTAGGGCCTAGCCAATCCAACTGGAAGATAACTATAAGCCCCAAGCCATCCAATGCGTTTGGCAGACAAAGCATTCATATAACTGTAACAAGGAAATTCAAATATTATCCCTTCATATAAGCATCCCAATCGGGATGAAAAGGATAAAAATGAGCTCAAATGACGGGATTGGATTGTTACATAGGCCTTAGCCTACCCTCCCCTACTCTATAAATAATGGAGGGAAAACCACGACAAAGCCCCATGCCAAAGCCAGGATCGAAACAATCCTCCACTCGAGAAAATATGCACCATTGCCAAAGTATTTGTTGGAGGCGGCCCAACTTCCTATGGGTGAAAAGCCTATGCCCACAGAGCCAGATACTGTGTCTTTTGGTGATGACGGCTGTAAGGGAGTAATCTATCCTCACGATGATGTGTTGGTCGTAACTATGTGGTAGCCAATTACACCACACGAATAATACTTGGCGACAACAGTAGTTCGACGAACATCCTTTTTTGAGACGCATTCGTGAAGACGAGAATTAGCGAAGATAGGTTACGCATAGCGCCCACCCCCTTGAAAAGATTCTTAGGAGAAACGTTGCAGCCTAGCGGTTCCATTGCCCTTCCTGTGATGGTGGGGTCCAGCTCCCATACGACCACCATGATGCCGGATTTCCTTGTAGTGAAAATCTAGTCATCTTATAATGCAATCGTTAGGCGATTGACCTTAAACGCACTCAGAGCCATACCCTCCACGCATCACCTCAAGATGAAATTTCCAACGGAAACAGGCATTGGGAAAGTGCGAGGTGAGCAAGCACTTGCCCAAACATGCTATGTGCAATAACTCAAAGATGGAGAAATGGATGTGAGGATGGTCGAATCCCCAACGATAGGCAGCCATTCCCCACCTCCTCCTCTTGAGATTATGCTACATATAGTGGAAACACAAGACAAAAGAGCCTTAAAGCAAGGTGAGGCCAATGAACCCCTCTAGCTAATCACCTTGGACCCAGCTCGCACAGGGGCCACAATGAGAATCAAGACAAAACTATAAGACGAAGAAAAACAACAACTGAAGCAACTCATTGCCGAACACCAAGACATCTTTGCATGGGGTCACGAGGACATACTAGGAATTGACGGTGACGTTATAGAACATTATTCAAATGTCAACCTGGAGACACGGCCGGTCAAGCAAAGAAAAAGAAGCTTCAGTACTGAGAAATACGTGGCTATAGCTGAAGAGGTCGATTGCTTTTTGGCGGCATGGTTTATTGGAGAAACCCATTACTCGAAGTGACTCTTAAATGTGGTCCTTGTAAAAAAAATTCAATGGAAAGTGGCGAATGTGCGTCAGATTTAAAGATCTTAATAAGGATTGCCCCAAAGATGGCTTCCCACTATCTCGAATTGATCTCATCGTGGACTTCATAGTAGGACATCGGATGCTGAATTTGATGGACACTTACTCCGGATAGAACCAAATCCCAATGAACACAAACGACCATGACAAAACAACATTTATAATTGACCGGGAGTTATAGTGCTACAAAGTGATGCCTTTTGGCTTAAAAAAGGCTAGTGCAATGTACCAAAGGCACGTAAACATAATGTTTATAAAACATATCGGGTGGAACATGGAGATATATGCTGACGAGACGACCTACTACTCAAAAGCAAAGAGCTGACGCATCATGTAGAGGATTGGAGGCCTTTAGTGTGTTACGACATTACAAAATGAAACTCAACCTGACGAAATGCGCCTTCAGAGTACAATCGGGAAAATTCATGAGTTTCATGATGTGAGAAAGGGGAATCAAAGCTAGCCCAGAGAAAGTTCAAGCAATCATTAGAATGAAACCCCCAAAAGACCTAAACGAGGTACAAAAGCTTGCCGGGAGAATAGCAGCGCTCAACGGGTTTGTGTTTAGGTCAACAAACAAATGTCTACCATTCTTTTGGGTCGTACGAAAGATACAAGACTGGGATGCTGAATGTGAAAAGGCATTCACACAGCTTAAGGAGTATATGTCGCACCCCCCACTCTTTAGCCAAACCAAACAAGGGGAGACCCTGCTCCTATACTTATCGGTCATGGCAGAAGCAGTGTCCTATGCCCTGATACGTGAAGAGGGAAAGATGCAAAAGCCAGTATAATTAATCAACAGAGCTTTAAGGGGGAGCCGAGGTCAGATACCCTAGAGTGGAGATGTTAGCATTCGCACTGGTAGTAGTAGCTCATCGACTACGACCATCCTTTTAGGCGCACCCCATTAGAGTAGTGACAGCAACACCCCTACAAGAAAGGATGAAAGGGCCGCCATCCCCTCTTCGCAATGGGCCTGTCCGCATGCCACTAGAGCCTAGGGACCTGATAAAGATAATCCATACATTAGGGCCTAGCCAGTCCAATTGGAAGATAACTATAAGCCCCAAGCATCCGGTGCGTCTACAAAGCAGTGATTTAACTGTAACAGAAAAATTCAAATATCTTCCCTTTAGATAAGCATCCCAGGCGGGATGAAAAGGATAAATAGGAGTTCAAATGACGGGATTGGTTTGTTACACAGGCCTTAACTTGCCCTTCCCTACTCTATAAATAACGGTGGCAACTTGCAACTAAGGTAAGTTTAAGTTGAATCTGGAGAACATTTAAAGATTATATCAATTAACGAGTGCAGAACATGTTCACAACACATTCAACAAAAAATTTACCCCGGCCCCCTCTTACACTACATGTGAATTCTGGGATTCTACTGAAACTGTATAATCGAACCTAATTGGCCAAAGTAAATACAGTTGAAAACATGAAATTCCAATGGCTGACTTCCCATTGCCAACTGTTTATTTAATTGTTTTAGTGTCTAATCCCCAATTCACCTACCAAGTTTTGGAAGTTTCTGCATGGCTTTCGTCGTGCAATTTTTTGGAAGTTGAAACAAAATCTTGTATCAGTTAGTTACATCTCTCAATAGATCTTAAGCTTTCTGATACATTTCAAACTAAGTAGAGTCTGATCCTTATTCCAACAAGGTCAAGAAAATCAGCCTAGAAACTCAAGATGAGAAACATATATGTGACACTTGCATTGTATTGTCGAGAAATTACAATCTCAAACCCATTCAAGTTATAAGCTCTATATATATATAAATATATATGAAATATTACATCCTGGAAACACATCATATCCTGAAATATTGAGAAAAGGGCTGATGTGAATAAATAGATATGGAACTCATATGTTTTTTGGAGGAGTCTCAAGGCTTGTGGTGCTGGGTGTAGATGTAGTCCAAGTGAGCCTCTGAAACTATCCTTCTCTGAAAGCATTCTTCATCTCCTTCGTTACAATCCTCCACTCCCATGAGCTGCTGCAAAGTATTTCAAGATCCAAAGAAATTGTGAGACACACAGTTCAAAGTTTTATAGAGAAGAAGTAGCAGGAGAAGCATACATTCATGGATTCACTGCTTTCCAACTTTACGAGATCAGGACCTCCAGAAGTACTGATTTCGTTGAGCTTCACTTTCTCCTGTCCTGAAAAGAGATCCAAACCAGTATTTCAATGCAGTAAACCGAAAGAAGATCAAGAAGATTAAACAAAGACAGAAGCAATAGCTAACCTTTTTGGGTTGCTATGGAACGGGCTGATATTTTTGAGATGGAAATAAGTATCAGCAGGAAGAGGAGAAGAGCATTGGAACGCAGGCTGCGCTTCATAGTTGAGAGAGATGAACACAGGGCTTGAAAGCATATACAGTTGGGAGTTTGGGGGGTGAAGCTAGGAAGCAACTGATCATGTTGGGTATAAATATATGCAGAGAAAGCAAAACTCTGAAAGTCACATGAAGCTCTCCCAGAGTAAGGCAGTAAGCAGTTACAGTACCTTAATTGTGGGTCCAACCCACCATCATCTTATTGTACTGTGCTACATGTTTTTGTGACAACACCACTACCATGATTCCCAACATGAATATATATGTATTTATCTCATAGAGAGAGAGAGAGCTTTAGTCATTGTCTAGCATAGTGGTCCATGTAAAAATCCAAAGTCCAAAAATCAATGTAACAGTGGTTGAAAGTGTCAACAAGTCAACCTTTTTAGGCATGTTGACAGCTGTTGCCCATCATCACATGTAAACCTTTCACTGCTTTTCTTACACTTGGGCAAGATTTTCAAACGTCTAGTTCAACAATGAAAAGACAATATACCAAAAGCAATGCATCCCCGCACACTCTATAAAGTTAAGTTTAAATCCCATGCCTGAAATTTCTCCAAACATGTAAGCAACCTGCATGAGTGCATGGCTAGTGGCTACACCACCCAATTTTTTAGTGGCATCAGACCACATGTTTTCACTTTTCTCCTTTTTTTTATCTGCATAAAAAGTAAAGATGTTACTCATCATTTCAATTTGTAGTATTTTCTCATTATCTCATGATATAATATTAAATAATTAGAGACTATTTATTATATTTCACTTATAAATCTATCATCTAATATCACATTATAAGATGATGAATATATTTTTTCATATATAAATAAGCATTTATTTACAAGTCTCATTGATATATACAATATACTATTAACATAAATTATACGTGCAAATTCCGTATATTTCTTTTAGGAAAAAAAAAATGACAAATTGAGAATTCACACGAAGAAATCTCGTTTTTTAATAATGGGTTTCATTCTTTTTTAAAGAGAATACGCGCGGTTTGCTTAATTTGCTCATCTAAAATTGTATTTAATAGTATTCTAAATTAATATTAGTGTTTTGATTTCTTATTGTTATAATGAATTTCATGATAAGTGATGTATTGATACATTGATTTGTAACTAGTAGAACTCATTGCCTTGAATTCTTTGTTAGCACAAGGTTCTAAATGATGAGGTTATAATTTTCAGTAGCCAGGCATGATATATAATGTAACTTTTCTTTGTATCCTGGTTCGTTCTGGAAAGGATATATTGATGCATGCAACTTAATGTTTAGGATCATGATAATTTTGTTTATACCAATGGTGGGATGCTCCTCCACTATACACTTCAACGATACGAGCATCTGTCTTCTTTTCATATGTCACGATTGTCAATTTTTAAATTGTGGTGGAGATCATGCTTCTCCTTTAGGCTAGGGGATTTGAATCTCAGTTCTTGATAGATAGAGGAATAAACTAATTTTGAAAGGCTATTTTTGTAATCTATTTCCCTTGATAATTGAATTGGAAGATCGAGAAATTGTGTCTGCTATGGTTCTAGACAGAATCATGTAATTAGGAAAATTGAACATAATCTTAATTATTTTTTGTTTTATACTATTTTTTGTTTCTTGATAATCCTTTTGGTAAAGAGTGATGCTAGGTTGCCGCTCAGCAGTGACCGCTGGGCATGCCGCCTAGGCAAAACTCCTCTTTTTTAATTTTTTTTATTTTTTTTTCACATTTTTTTAACATCTTTAAATATTTTAAAAAATTAAAAAAAATAGATCAATACATTAATTATAGTCACTTCCTTAATCAGTAAGTAAAACAAATTAAATACATAAGCGAACAAAATAAGGGGGTAAAATGAGAGAGCATACTAGCATTATTCTTTGATAAAATAGGATGATAATTATAATCTTGAATGAGAACATGTTTATGTTATTAGAACGAGAAGTTATAATACACATATAGAAGTTATAAGTCAAACTGGTCTATCCATGCAGTTTCGTTGTTTTGCGAATTGTGAGTGCTTGCATGGTAAGATCGCCATTACTACGTCACATTATGGTTGAGAGTGGGGTTGTGAATAAATAAGATTACTTGATAAGTTGCTTAGGATCGATTCTATATTTGAATCCAACTTGATTTGTATATAAATAAATTGTTCACAAAAGTAAAATTATGATTGATTTATAAAATAATAGAACTTATATAAACCATTATTTAGCTCAATAAACTTGTATGATTTCATATTTATTATTCATGAACTATTATTGTGAGGGAGGTTATCCCCCCTCTCCCCCGCCCCCCAGCGGATCGGGACACAAGGGCCTGGCCCACAGTGGAGCCTCGAGACTCTCGGTCACCCACAAGGTGGAGATGGGCCTCTGTACAACCTAGGGATAGGAGAATCAGGATAAAGGATGGAATGGGCTAGGCCCATCCCTCGGGCCCGGCCCGAGTGGCCTAGGGGTGCAAGGCAAAGCTGTATACGCAAAGTGTGGGAGCTACGAGCAAGAGTACCTAGCACATTTAATGGCCAACAAGCCTCAAACGCAATGTCAGAAACGTCCACTACCACCTCCAGATGACTGAAGCAAGGAAGGACAAGGAAGGGCACGACAGGGTAGGGGCACGCCACATTTAATGACTGGCGAGGTTAACACGTCACAACAAGAATGGGTACAAACCTGTCTGAACAGCCATGATCAGGCATGACCCACCTGAAGCCTAACAGAAAGCAGGGAGAATAGTAGTACAATCCGAGTACGAAGTAGCACGACCACAATCAACAAGACAGGAGATCGCCCGTCGCCAAGGCCACGTCTGACACACCAACAAGTTACAGCTGACAGGTACTTGGGACCACACTACCAAGTATATATACCCCCTCCAAAGAGTAGAAAGACTCTATCTTCTTCAAACATTCTCATTCACCTCCATTACGGAAAATGAATTTGATTTGGCATCGAAGGTATCCCATACCATCAAGGCCTCCATTTCTAAGGAATATTGCAGGCACAACGTGGTCGCAGTGTTCGGTTGCCCGGGATACAAAACACAACATCAACAGTGACGTCATTTGTGAGATCCTTCCTATAAAAAGTGTCCTTCTTATGTCGGCAATGATACGCTCCTAGACCATGTAGAGAGACAAAGAACAACCCGAAATCATGGAAGCGAGGCTCATTGAAATTGGAGACACAATAAAGAAGCTGACAGTAAAAGTAAGAGCTCTTCAGCAGGAGTATAAGGTGTTGCGAAGAGCTAATGAAGAGTTGGTAGTAGTGGTCAAGCCTAGCCAAGACAAGCATGTCGAATCTTGACGCGCTCTAGAAGTCGATGTAGTAGAAGAAGAAAGACAGAGGATGCACTAAGAGCTAGTGGAGCCTAGGGACAAATACGCGGAGATGGCCAAACAAATGGGCGTGTCATTCTCCGTGGATCAACTGCTCACCAGCACTGACTTGCCATATAGCGCGAAAGTCATGGCCGCCCCTCTTCCACCAAAATCCAAGGTCCCTCATATGGAAATATACGACAGGTCAAAGAACCCCCTGGAACACTTAGAGGCATTCAAAGCCCATATGAACCTTCACAGGTTCCTGGGCGAGATCGCATGTTGAACCTTCTCGTTGATACTGAAAGGAGAAGTGAGGACTTGGTTTGGATCCCTACCACAAGGATCCATTGATAGCTTTGGTGAGTTGGCGCGCCTGTTTCTAACACAGTTCATGGTGAGAAGGAAAAAGAGACGACCAACCGCCTATCTCCTGACTTTCAAACAGCACGACGACCAAAGTCTCAAGGCATACCTCTCCCAATTTAATCGGGAATGCATGACTACGAACGAACAAGATGAGAATATCACCTTAGCGACCCTGCTGGGGGGAATCTGGCTATGGAACCCAAGTTTGGAAGTCTCGTACTAAAACTAGTCCCAAGTTTGCTTGCCATCAATGGTTAAAAAAGTGCCTCTCATCAAAGCTTTGTAATATCAACTTCCACTCTCAGCCTTAAGAACTTCCCCCAACCAAGTCCTCGGTTATCTGCATTAACTTCCAATACTTTTCTAACATATTCACCAATCTGAATTCCCATTTCTTGTGTCATACATGCCAAACGCATGTTATGGACTTATAGTCACAAAACTTCCTTGTTAAATGGGATTTCCTTTAGTGGTATATTGCCCTCAAATTCCTATAAACACACTAGCCATCGATCGAATGACCACAACCTCCCTATGATCACCCTCTGCCTATCTTCTTCATTTTGAAACTCAACCAAATACATGTTCTCTCCCATCTCAGTGTATTGAATCCATCCTTCAGTCTTCTAGATCCTTGACATGGTCAATTTGAAAGCTTCTCTGTTAACTATCTTATATGCTATGATCATTGCAAAAAGGTAGCATCTCCCTTGTTCCACGGCCTTGTCTAGGATTGAGGAAGGCAATATTACCTCCTTATTTTCCTAGTTTGTAAGGTAAGGCCTTCCCACTATTTTGTCAATTCCTCCTCTATGAAACCCTCTTCAGACTAGAAACAGTCTAAGAGACACTCCTCTATGTAGAGAGAAAAACCTCACCATTCAAAGAAGGAGATGACCCATCTATTGTCCAAATGTTATATTATCTTATAAAGAACGAATATATTTCTTTTCCGTCGTTTACTCGACCCTAATTGAAGTATGTATCATTCCAATTTGATCTCTAATATGTAAATATAAGCAATACTTTTATGGAGTGAAATTGGAAAAATAGTTTTGATGAGTTATATAGGTTTCAATTTTCATGATGCCAATGGTTTATACAAAGCGAACAACAAACAAGGAAAAATGTAATAAAATGGCCGCATGGCAGCTGAGTGGAGCTCACTTTTTTCGTTTTTGATCGATGAGAAAACTTTATAGCTTGGCTTAGGTCCAACGTACACAGACTTTTGCTTTGCGTTGCTTTTGACCTTTGTCAGACTCACCAAAAAAACCAATGGGGAATATGCCTCCAAACTCCAATGCAAATGACAATCCAAGTGCCCACTACTTTCTGGGACTCTTGGCGCTTTTACTGTCTTTTCCCTCTCAATAAAGGGCACTGCTATGGGTCCCGAATTCGGGACCCATTTTGTGTCCCGAATAGACATTTTATTTTTTTTGTTTTTTTGTTTTTTTTTTTTATGTATTTTTTTAATCATCATAAATATTTTTAAAAAAAATAAAAAAATTACAATATCATTAAAAAATATTTTTTTAATCATTCAGATAAAAAAAAAAAAAAAAAAAACAAACATTCGGGACACACTTAATTCGGGACCCAAAGTATTTCCCCTCAATAAATAATGGCTCTTCTGTGTTCCACTTTGTGTACGTACGTGCACCTTCCAAGCAAAGTGACACGTCATTTTCCTTCTGTTTTTTTTTTTTTTTTTTTTGAAATTTTGGGTGGGGGTGTGATTTGACATGAACATAAAGAGATATTTACATATGTTATGGCTTGTAAATGTACATCATCAAGCCGATATACTTTCTGTATAGTGGAATAATCTCAAGTTTTAGAGCCTAATAAAGGGGAGAAATTAGATTAATCTCTTGGCCTAGATCATATCATTTTGCAATCTGACATCCGAGACATGCATCAATATCCATACTTGGCACTTGGCACTCTAGCTAATTCAAAACTTAAAGGTTGCATCTTGATGCAAACTGGTGACACTTTTTTTTTTTTTTTTTAATTTTATTTACTTATGAACATCTCTGATAAAAGATATTGTAAATAAATAATCTATATGGGGAGTCCATTAACAATATTCACGACTATATTGAAATATATTAAAAAATATGAAAAAAATCAAAAAATAAAAAACAATAAATTTGAGCGGACTACTCAGAACGACAGAGTAACCCGACTCTTTATATATTTCTCATTCTCTGCCCTCCTTTTATACATAAAATAGTAACTTATTATACGAAGACTGCACACTCAACTGTGTAACATTATATGATATCACGCATCAAATCAAAAAATTCATTCCGTACGTCTGGTAAACGAGTGGGCTTCTGAAATATTCTTAATTAGTTTATTTTGGTTAGTATAGAAATTGTTTACATCAACGTTGAGATGGCCGAGTTGGTCTAAGGCGCCAGATTAAGGTTCTGGTCCGAAAGGGCGTGGGTTCAAATCCCACTCTCAACAATCTTATTCCTTTTTTTTTTTTTTCATACGAAAATTTTGTCAGCATTTTTTCAAGCTTTTCTTTCCTTATAAAAAAAGATGATAATATTTTCAGTAAAATTAAAATAGTTGGGATTTGCTTTTGCAAGAATATTATTAATTACTTAAAAACTGAAATATAGGATAAATATTATCAGACGTGATATTACTCTCTTGGCATTTATATGAATTTTGCTATTAGGTTATCTTAAGCTTGTTGATTAGAAGGTCCTCTTGACATGGTACCGGTGGTTTATTATACAAAAGAAAAATCAAAATAAGAACATCCTCAAAATAAAATGGAGGCTGAAAATATAAAAGATGGAGACTGAAATCCTATGTTCTCTCTAGCCTTTTTATGTTTGTGTTTTTTTAATAAACTATATGGTGATGGCACATCAAGAGCAGATGGCCCCATAACATTATTCTTACTATATAGATCTACATATGAAAAATCAAAGAATAATCTAAAAAATTATAATGTCCAATGAACACTAATGACCCAACAAAGAAGAACCACATGATTGGACAAGGTCCTCTCCTCTCTAAAGGGTGAGGTTTTGTCCTCACGTAGGTGAGGTGGTCTCTGCTTTGTTTTCGACAAAGCTGGTGTCCTACAGAGCCTGAGTCAAGTGAGTGTTGGCATGATGACCGATGATATTACTCGACGTTGGGAAACCTTAAAGCTAACTGAGAATGCGAAAGAAGAGCTTGTCCTGCCCGATGAGGTAGTTTTATCAACAAGCATCAAAGGGCAGCACTGGCTCCTTGCCATGATATTCAACGACAGGACTGTCAATAAGGAAGCCTTCCAATCGACCATGGCAAAGGTATGGAATTCAGAAGGCTGGATAACTTTCAAGGAGTTTGGAGTAAACAAGTTTCTCTTGGAGTTCCAACTGCTCAAAGATAAAGAGAAGTTGCTGCAAGGAAGACCATGGTCTTTTGACCAACAACTGATCTGTTTTATTGACTTTAATGGTGGCCTCTCCTCCTCAGAGGTGCAATTCCAGTTTGAACCCTTTTGGATTCAAATACACAACCTCCCATTCGCAAGGATGAACAAAGATGTTGGGAGTTTGATTGCCTCTGGCCTGGGGAAAGTTCTCGAGATTGAGGTTGACACAGAAGGTTTTGGATGGGGTAGTTTCTTAAGAGCTCATGTTGAAGTTAACATCACCAAGCCTCTTCCACGGGGTCGCTTTCTCAAGATTGGAGCTCAACAACATTTGCTAGCATTCAAATGTGGCCTCTTGATGCATGGGAAAGGAAGCTGCTCAGCATTGCCACAAACCTCCCAAGCCAAGGAACAGCATGGGTAGTGGCTATGTGCACAACCCTCCAGGTCCAAAGTTTCGTCTCCTAAAAAATATGGCGGCTCAACCAACCATGACCACCACAGCTCCACCTGGAGATGGAACCACATGGAAGAGGATGACATAAGCACCAATGATGGAGACTCTCCATCTACAACGGGAAAGAGGGCTCCTGCCTCAATCAACCCAGCAGATACCTCTTTCCATGACAAGGGTATGCCTTTCAAAAAGGGCTAGGCCAAGTATACTGAGCCTTTTCCTTCTTTTGCCAAGAACCTTGTGACCTATCCCTCAGAAGACTTATAGGTTAAAGACCAAAACAACTTTCCCATAAAGCCTAGCCTTTTGCCAAATCAGATAAGTCCTCTACCCACCCATTGTAGCTTTTCTATGGGTGAGGACATGGTTATGTCTGAAACTTTACCAAGAAAAGACCCCCTAAAGTCAAACATGCCTGTCTACCCCTCTGGTCCTACTTATGGGGATTCCAAGAATACAAACCCCAATCCTACCAAACTTGTGAAAGATAATACTTGGAAAAGGAAAGCCAGAGGGCCTGCCATAGCCCTCTCAGACATGACCAATTGCTCTCAACCCTCTTTCGATAACTCATACCGAAAGACCCTCTATGGACATGGTCACCACACATGCTAGCAACATGTGCAAAAACCAAAACATAAGCTTCATCCTGAAAGAAGCCAAAATAGGACAGTTTGGTGGAGACTGCAATGCAATCAGTCCCACCAGCCCCAATGAATTGTTTGACCTGGAACTATCGAGGGTATGGGAACCCTTGAACAGTTCAGGAGCTTCACCAACTGGTGAGGACTAAGCATCCCCACTTGGTCTTTCTAATAGAATTAAGTGTAATTGAGAAAGATTGGAGAAAATTAGATTGAAGTTGAAGTTTGACAACTGCTTATGTGTTGCCAGTAGAGGCAGGAGTGAGGGGTTGGCCTTATTATGGAACTCTTATTTTGAGGTAGAAATTCTGAACTACACCACATGGCACATCTCAGTTTCATTAAACATCCCTCACAGAATGTAACTTGGCAACTAACTGTCTTCTATGGCCACCCCCATGACCTCTAAAAGACATGAGAGCTGGTGCTTACTGATTGATTTAAAGCCTGCAAACAACACACCATGGTTGTGATTTTGGTAATTTTAACGAAATAACTCACTAGAGGGAGAATTATGGGGCACCTCATAGACCATATAGACAGATAGCCACCTTTAGGAATGCACTAAATGCCTATGACCTCATTGACCTGGGATTCATAGGTGACAATTTTACCTGGTCAAACAACAAAGAATGGAGGCATTTCACCAAGGAGAGACTTAACAGGGCATGTGGAAACACTACATGGATCACCAACTTTAACAGTCACTCAATGTATCACCTAGCTAGCACTTAATCTGACTATAGACCCCTCTTAGTTTAGACCAGAGCTCAATGTCCAACTCAGCCTAAGAAAAATACTTTCAGATTTGAATTTGCCTAGACCAAGTAGGAGTAGTGTGCAGGTCTTATTAAGCATGCAAGAGATTTTTCAGCTAGGCAAACTGACCTTTAACAAGGCACTCTTTAAAGCCTCTATTCCTGTCAATAGGAATTGAAAACCTAGAGCAGAACCAAGTACAAGGACCAAGGAAAGATCCTCAAAGAAAAAACTGAGCTTCTCTACTACCTACAAGACCAAAATGAGGGTAACCTAACTGAATATATAAGGAGGGTGAAACAAGAGGTCAACTCATTGTTGAATATTGAGAACTTAAAATGGCAACAGAGGGCAAAACAAGCCTAGTTGAAGGATGGGGATCAAAACACTGCATATTTCCACAAGTGTGCCAGCCGAAGGAAGAAGAACAATGACATCAACAGGATCATCACCAGCTCAAGCCAAGAGACAACAGACCCTCAAGCAATCAGCAACGAATTCCAGATGTTTTTCAAGGACCTGTTCTCTACATCCTGCCTAACCAAAATTGAGGAATGCCTAGCTCCAATGCCTCAAGTGATTATTGAGGAAATGAATGCCTTTCTATCCAGAGTTTTCACAGGTGATGAGATTAAGGAGGCTATTCAAAGTATGAACCCTCTAGGCTCACCTAGGCTTGATGGTTTTCCAGCCTTATTTTTCTAGGAGTATTGGACCACATTAGGGCCTCGAGTATGTGAGGCAGTTTTGGCAATTATAAATGGTGGCCAATGGGATAAAAAATTGAATGAAACTCTCATAGCTCTTATTCCTAAGAAGCATAACCCATCTCAGGTCACTGACTTTAGGCCACTTAGTCTTTGTAATGTCTTCTACATTATTATTGCAAAACCTTTAGCTAATAGGTTGAAACCATACTGCCTAGCATCATTTCCCCCGCACAGACTGCCTTTGTTTCAGGGAGACTCATAACAGATAATTTGATAGCAACTTTTGAATCCCTACACACCATGAAGTCTAGATTAAAAGGAAGGGATGGTTACATGGCTTTGAAGCTCGGCATGTGCAAAGCGTTCGATCGTATTGAATGACAGTTTCTGAAATATGTTATGAAGAAAATGGGGTTTGCAGCTGCCTAGATTGATTTAGTTATGAAAAATGGTTCCTCTGTATCTTACTCTCTGATCATAAGTGGTGTACCTCAGCCACCTTTTTGCCCCACACGAGGTATTAGGCAAGGAGACCCAATTTCCACTTACCTCTTTATTTTGTGCACTGCAATTTAAGTTGTCTCCTTAACAACGTAGAAACTTATCACATGTCTCCCAATTAGAAAGAATTATTTGCACATTAATCATATTTTCTTCGCAGATGACTCACTTCTTTTCTGGAAGGCCAACTCAATTGAATGGAATCAGCTTTATCACCTACTGGAACTCTATGAGTTAGCTTCTCGACAAAGGCTGAACAAAGACAAAACCTCAATCTTTTTTAGTAGC
The DNA here is from genome assembly GCF_001411555.2 of Juglans regia. NCBI lineage: Eukaryota > Viridiplantae > Streptophyta > Magnoliopsida > Fagales > Juglandaceae > Juglans > Juglans regia. Next base: position 22,562,760 of record NC_049914.1, on the reverse strand, counting down.
AACACACGAGAAGAGACAAGAGACATTATCACTAGCATTGCTGGAATCAGAGGTACAAACTCCTACGAGAAATACTTGAGTCTACCAGCCCTAATAGGAAGATCAAGGTGCCAATCTTTCAAAGGAATCCTGGACAAAGTACATATCAAAATCAGAAGTTGGAAATCTAAACTCTTGTCATAAGCAGGGAAAGAGACCCTTATCAAAGTAGTCATTCAATCAATCTCAACCTACAGCATGGGGATCTTTAAACTGCCAAAGCAGTTTTCGCATGAACTTAGCAAACTGGTAAAATTTTTCTTGTGGGGTCAAAAGGCTCAGGAACAGAAGATTCATTGGGTGGCTTGGAAGCAGATGAGCAAATCAAAGATTTTAGGAGGTTTAGGGATGAGGGATTTTGAAAATTTTAACTGTGCTCTTTTGGCTAAACAATGCTGGAGAATCATCTCCTCCCCATCTTCCTTTGCTGCGAGGGTTCTTAAAGAAAAATATTTCAAAAGAAACACATTCTTATAAGCAAAAACTGGCCATAACCCTCCTTCCTATGGAAAATTTTTGTATATGTCATACATTTGCTTGAGAAATGACTGATCTGGAGTATTGGTGTTGGAGAGTCTGCTAGGATCTGGAAGGACAAGTGGATGCCCCAACAATCCACCTTCAAGCACCAAAGCTCAATCAGATTCTTACCTGAGGACTCAAGAGTTGAAATGCTCATTGACAGGCACACTAATTAGTGGAACCAATCACTGGTTGAAGCTATTTTCAACAAGGAAGAAGTTGCTATCATCAAGACAATCCCTCTAAGTCCCTACCCCAAACTTGATAGACTGATCTGGAGATGCACTACCTCAGGTGAATTCACTGTAAAGAGTGCCTATTATCTAAAGTCTGAAGCGGTCGATCAAAGCCTGGGCCAATCCTCAGAACCTATGATGGAAGTTAGACCATGGACAAAACTTTGGGATCTCCATATTCCTCCTGCCACTAAAACATTCCTATGGAGGGCTGTCTTGATGCCCTGCCTACCAAAACCAAACTCTTCTAGAGAAAGACTACAGAAGAGGATTTATGCCCAATATACAGGTGCCAACCAGAAACAATTGAACATGCCCTATGGTCTTGCCCATCAGCTCAAGATGTCTGGAGTCACATTGTGAGGAAGCTTCAGAAATCAAGCCTGCATCCTTAAGCTTTCAGCAATATGGTGGACACCTTATTTGAGACACTAGAGATAGAAGAAATGATCATCTTTGCAATTACAGCATGTAAAGTCTGGAAAAGGAGAAATGAGTTTGTCTTCAAGCAGGTCTTCCAGCACCCAAACTCCCTCAACCAACAAGTCCAGCTCATGGTGGAGGAACTAAAATTGATCCAGCAACCTGCCAATAAGCCTCCAAAGATCCAAAATGCAACTTCTCATTGGGAAGCACCCCATCGTGGTAAACTTAAATTCAATTGAGATGTTGCACTAGACAAGATCAATTGCAAGGTAGGTGGGGGGCAGTGATCCGAGACTGGGAAGGCCAGGTTAAAGCTACCGTGAGAATGAAACGTGACTTGTTCCCTATCCCTCTCCTAGTTGAAGCTTATGCAGCCCTTCAAGCTTCAATTTTCTGTAAGCCCTAGGAGAACAAGATATAATCATGGCCTATGTTAATGTTTTTTTTTATTAAGAAAGATATAAAAAAAATTGGATTTTATAAAATGATTAATATTGTTTTATTCTTCTTTCTTTTTTTTTTTCCTTTCTTTGGTAAGAAACAATGAATTTACTTGATCAACAATTATCTAACAATGTCATGAAGTCAAGTTCAAACTCAAAACCACCAATTTAATATCTCTTTATATATATAAAGTGTCTATCAGACGGATAAGAGACGGAAATTTTTGTTTTTAACGTTTTTTTTTTCGTTAAAGTTAATGGCAACAATCCCGTCTTTTGTTCCTCTCTCTCTCCAACTTTTTGTGTGTGCGTGTGCATAATGGCCTTGCAGGGAAAGAATAAAAAATAATATAAAAAATATAACTTTATTATAAAAAAAAATGATAATCCCAAGGTTTTTAATACCGTTTTGAAGATCGTTTGGTTAAAGCACTGCAATAAAATATTTTGGTATCAATATTATTTTGATATAAATTATATATAAATAAATAAATTATATATGTATAAATTATATTTCAAAATAACTTCAATGCAAGTCTTGAAAAATTAAAATACAAATTTATAAAACTCAATAATACTTTCAAGTTCTCAACTCAATTATTAAAAAAAATAATCACTTATTTTCATCACGAAAATGGGAGTAGGGTTTAATTTTTAATTCTCGAGAAAATGGAATTAAAAAAAGTTAAGAAAATAATCTTAAGATGTGAGAAATAGAGTGAAAATTATGAAAATACACTAGAAGTACATTGAAAACTGGCCAGTATTGATCGAAATGGTTGATATTTAATCCGGTATAAAACACCTATCTTTCTCACACCGGTTACTATTTCAGCACAATAAATACCGACCGATTTGGCACGATATTCAAAACCTTGATATTTGTTGTTAAAAGTTACGAGCTGCAACATGGACCGACCTGTATTTTCAACAAGAAAATTTCAATATAAAGATGCTGAGTTGTCAGATTCTTAGAAGATGGTCTAAAATTAATACCTTGATAATATTTAGAAGTATCTGTAGAACTACGCATATGTGCCTTCTAATTGTACATCTAACTAATTTAAAAATTAATGTTTTTGCTGGCAAGTATGTCGTGATCTTTATTTCGAGCCTTAAATTAAGGTCTCCTCTTTCAAATTCAAAATTTAAATTGTTTTTTGACCTCTTCAGCACAATATATCTTATATTATTTAGGTAGTGACTTAAAACCTGATATTATTTAATAATTAAATTTTTTCTTTTTTGGCAATATTTTCAAAGTAAAATTTTTCATTTTTAATGTGGAATAGTTAGGCCTGGTTTGGATAGTGAGATGAGATGAGATGAGATGATCTGTAAATAGTAGTAAATTGATTTGCGAATTGTAATAAAATGGTTTGAGTTAAGATGTTTAAAGAATTTTGAAAAATGAGAGAAAAAAATTGAATAAAAATATTATAGAGTTAAAATATTGTTAGAATATAATTTTTGTTTTGGTATTTAGAAAATCTAAATTAGTTTTTTGTATTTTATTTGAAAGTTTGACAAAGTTGTAATGATTAAATAATGATTAGATTAAAAAATTAAAAATTTGAAATTAAAAATTGTTTACATTTAGATATTAAGATAAAACGAGATGAAATTATTGGAGTGTATAACTATCCAAATCATAAATTTCATAACTTAGTAATTATAAGTACCAGATTTTTATAAACAGAACCACAACAGTGAAATATCCTCAACGAGGTTATAAGTTATCCAGCAAAATATAATACAAAGCCAAAATATATAGGAAAAAGTTGAAATAAATCACATTTGGCCCAAAACACGCCATTAAATACCGTCATCTTGATAATGCAAACTCAATCATCTTGTTAAAGAACTAATTGTATAGGTCAATTTGTTTGTTAAAGTTCCTTTATAATATTTTATTAATTATATTACTTGTATAAAAGTTGAAGCAATGTCTTTTAAACTATATATGTCATCAACTATTTTTACAAATTTTATAAAAAAAATTATATTATTTTTGTAAACAACTTTTTAATCTAACTAGGCAAACGTGCTTTGTACGTTACTTTGATATTATAATATATCACTATTAATCACAAAAATTAAGTTCATAAAAAGATATTATATTTTTACTTAGATCACATTTGGTAACACAAACCAACTCATTTCATCTTATCTCAAAATCTCATTCCCAAATATCAATTAAACACAAACACTTTTTTATTTCAAATCTTCAACTTTTTTATCTAATTATTATCTAATTATTACAACTTTCTCAAACTTCTAAACAAAACACCAAAAAAAAAATATAACTTTTTAGAATTTTAAAACAAAAGGATATTAAAAAATTATATTCTAACTTTTACTCTCTCATTTCCCAAAACTCAATAGAACATTTTAATTTAAACTATTTTATTATTATTCACAAATCTATCATTTATCTCATTTCTCAAACACCCCTTTTAATCTTTTGGTTATGGGATAATTTGAAATAATTAAAAGAATAGAGGATAGGGAGGCCCAAACAAAGTGAAAAAAATTGAAAGTGAATCCAAAATAGATGCCCATTCCAAAAGGATTGGGCTACTACTAAAACGGTTCGTGTGGACCCATGGACTAGCTGCTGGGAGATTGGCGGTCGACAAATAAAAGGGTGGGGTGCTTGAAAGTTGTAGGGAGGTAGGAAGAGGCAAAGATCGATGGGGTTGTCGTGAAATGGAGATATTGCTTTACCTTAGGGCACTAAGTTATATAAATATACTCTCAATTCAAAATGAAATCGTAAAAACAGTTGTCTTTATTTTGACACAATTCAGTGTAAAAACTGATCAAAGTTGCGCATTAAAAAGTTGGCGTAAGTGATAAGTAGTGCACATCATGTTCGAATAACATTAGGATGCATTCATACATAGACGTTGGTCCCAAACCCATATGCTAAAAGAGTAATGTTAGAGAGAAGTCACTATAGCATTACACACTTTGTATTTACTGCGTGGTTGTTTCTAATTAATTGTTTTCAACACTCACTTAGAAAGATATGTAGTCTAGATGATATTATATTATGTATACAAAATAAATACTTTTAATAGTAATTTTTATCTTTATTTATTCATGCTAAAATAATAATCTCACTGAAACGTTAATTAATTTCCCCCCAACAAATAATTCATGTATCCCAAGTTGATGGTGGCGAGTGTGCAGACAAGGCCCACGTAGGATGATGGTGATGTGCAGGCTGTAACGGTGTTTGATGCATGATCCAGATAAGCCCACATAGCTAGTAATTAATGCAAATGTCCTTTCCGCCGTCCGGTATAACACAACCACAATATCAACCAACGAAAGTTATAGTTTATACCATGATCGCTTATTTATTATTAATTATTTTTTTTAAAATGTTTTTTTAAAATTTTTTTTATCAAAATGAATCTATTCTCGTAGAAGTTGTCATTTTTTTTTGTAAATAACTCATTATAAATATTCATTTTTCTTGTAGTGTCGTAGTTTTTTAAGACTTGCATTTTCCGTTTAAGCTAAGTCCTCTTTGTTGGGACTTCCTCCCACCTCATTTCTTGGGAGCTCTTCTCTGGTTTCTCGTTGGGCTTAGCTTTAGCCAGGACCTTCGTCCTTTTCTCCGCTGCTCCAACTCCTTTCTTCTTGGTTTCGTCAACACTCAAAGAGTATCTTCTGCATTGATGAAGCTATCAACTTGGTCCATGAACACTCGCAACGTCGCTAAAGTCCTCCTTGCCTGCTCTTCCGTGAACTTGGATCGTGGCCAAACTCCTCCCAGAAAAGCCGCCAATGTTATCTTCTCGTCTTGGTCGTCAGTGGTCATACGCTTCTTGTTGAACTGGGATAAGTAAGACTTCAGGCTTTCGTCCTTTGCTTGTTTGATGGTAAAGAGGTATGCCACCGGACGCCGCCTCCTTCGATTGGACATGAACTGAATCAGGAATAGTCTGGTTAGCTCGCCAAAAATTTCAATCGATCCAGGTGCTAGTGACCCGAACCATACGCGTGTCGGCCCCTTCAAGGTTAGTGGAAACGCTCTGCACACTACTTCGCTTGGGAAGCCATGCATCATCATGTGAGCCCTGAATGTTTCCAAGTGCTCGAGAGGGTCTATTCCTCCATCATATATCTCCATAGTTGGGACCCTGAACTTTGGCGGTAACGGCAGTGCCATCACCTTTTCCGAGTTGGGTAGGCCAGTGCTTGTGAGCAACTGATCTACCACTGACGATGTACCTACCTTTCTTGCTATTTCCTCATATTTTCCTTTAAGGTTTCGGAGCTCTTCATACATGTTCTTCTGCTCATCTTCCTTATTCGGCCTAGCTTGCGTGTTTCAGGACCCCGGATGTTTGTTGTCATTGGACCCTACTCCATCGTCCCGCTCCTGCCGAGGTTTTTTGAGTTTCTCATTTTCCTTAAGAACTGTTTGCACTTCGTCAGTTAATTTTGTCAGCCATTCTTCCATTTTCTTCAACCTTACTTCCATGGCATGGCATCCCTCACATCTTTCTTGAGTTGTTTGGAATGGGTTGTCACAGGCATGAGAAAGATACACTAGATCTATAACGATCTCATAGACAGCGTCATTGTTAATGTCGTGTTTCGCACACCTTTAGGACAGGCTTCGACAACTCAGGTCTTCCGAAGTAGGCCTGCAAAAGATGAGAGAGAGTACAACTAAGAGAGGGCAGCCTTGGGGCCTGGGGAACCTCCAACTAGGAGGCCTGTAAATCTGGGGAGACAGATCGTGTCTGCTACGATGGAGTCTGCATTTTTCGTACTGTTCCCTGTGTCAAGATCCTTTAATGCGGTGTAGCCCACATAGTCGTGCCATTAATGCAGCGTGGTTCTCTCATTTCCTTGTCCCAAGCAGTATCCTCGATGGTCCATTGATGTATTTCTTGTCAAAAGATCAAGGGTTCCCCGCATATTACACCCACTATGCGGGCGAGCACTTGAGAGCTAGACATTACTCGAAGGGCCTTCAGATTGACGAATCTCATCCCTTACAGCATCCTTCCTCCTGCAGGTTGCGTTCAGAGAACCTTTCCCATAGGCCGGGTTGAAGACCATTCGTCCTGGAATGGTTCTTTGGTCTTAATTTCCTTAGCTTTCATTTACAGGCTCGCTGGGTTTAGTGGAGGAAAAATGACCTTACAGGTATACTTTTATGTTACCATTTAGATGTGTCGGCATATAAGTTATAATTCACAGCAACCTTGACACTACTAATTTAATATTTGGGATAATATTTTGGTTGTTAAAAACTCGTTATACTTTAAAGGAAGAAAAAGAGAGGTAGGAATTGGATGGATGATAAAATAGGGATCCCGATTGCTCTCTGTCAACTACTTGTTCCTAGCTAAGCATAAAATTAAGGGTGTGGAAAGTGACAGAGAATTAGAATATGTATTGGTGCAGAGAATAAACTGTGTATAGAAAAAAAGAAGGATGGGTTTAGATAAGGAAGAATGAGCCGTGTGGGGGCGTAGAAAATAGAGAGAAAAGAATGAGGGGATGGCCAGGAAATAACAACGTTTGGTTGGAAACGGCGTCGTCACATTAGCCAAATTAGTGTGGTAGCTTATAATTTCAAACATGACTAGCACTGCACAAGCACGTCTTTCACCTACCACACTCTTTCTTACTCACCAAACCCCTCCCTCTATACCCCTTCCCATTAAATTCTTTATTCATGTTCTTATGTGTACGTAATTCATTAATGTCTCTATATTGACTTCTATTTCTTATTATAAATTCAGTACCACATCAATGCAAAACAAGTTTTTAGATTAGTGATGTGTTCGATGTATCATTAAATAATTAAGTTTGAGTAATGAGAAGAAGTCCAAATAAAAAAAGGTAAATATATATATATATATATATATCATATCGTATCAAATAAAATTATATTAATGAGATAGTAATAATACTTATCTTTTAGTCAAATGTCTGTAGTTTGATTGGTATAACTTTCTGTATCTAAAAGTGATTAATGAAATTCGAAACCTCCCAATAAAAAAAAAAAAATAGTACTTATCTTTTGAAAACAATTATGTATCTAAGTTTAATGTCTTAATAATGATGCCTTTAAATTTCTATTACTTTGTTAAATATTACTGCAATTGGAGGAAAAAAAAGTTGATGGTTTTGTGTGTGAATTGGGCGTTATTAAAGGGATAAACCGGATCAAAAAAGGAGGGTTGCACTGCTCTTTTTTTATTTTTCCGGAAAAAAGTTTGGTGGTGAAAATGACATGCGGAGTAGTAGATTTGACATTTATGAGAATATATATATATATATATATATAAATAATACTACATACCATTGTGGAGTATGTAAATATCGTATAATTATTTTAAAAAAGAGTCAGATTTATTATTAAAAAATTATTATTTTTTTATATAAATCTTATATTCATTTATTTTTTTTAAAATAATTACATAATATTTACGTACACACAATTATAATTATCATTTATATATATATATATATATATATATATGTGTGTGTGTGTGTGTTTTGGTGGGTCTTTAGAGCGGTAGAAAGCGATTGAAATATGCAAAAAATGCTGTGGTTTTCAACATCTTATGCAATGGTTGTTGTAAAATTAAAAAACTCGATGAATATGTCACAAAAAAAAAAAAAAAAAAATACTCAATGAATAAATAAATAGGTATTATATGACCCAGTCCTGGTCTTCAGCTTGACTTGTTCTACTTTGCCTCGCCATATAAAAAAAACACAGAAATAAAGCTTGACTTAGCTTGTTTGTTGCAGCACCCGGATTTGAAATTAAAATTTATTTCACCCTGGTTGGTGAGCAATACAATGCTAGTTCAAAGTTTTTGAATAATTCATCCCTACATTATAAAATACACATAATTTTTTTTTTTCTTCTTGTAACAAATATGTGTTGTATGAATGATGAGTAAAAGAATTTAATTATATATTTTAGAAGTAATAAAATAAGAATAAAAATTTAATTCATAGATAGCGTCAGGCGTGTGGTGTAAAATGATATGTATCAAAACCTTAAAATATATCTAATAGATGACGTAAAGTCATATCAATTTATAAATTTATTTGTATTAAATTCCTTTGTATAATGAGTGTAGAACTTATCTTTGAAAAATATTGAAGTACTTGATCCTTCATTTATTTATTGATTATTTTTCAGGAGTAAAGTGCAAGTAACATTTTGATAATGTCGGTATTTCCAAGGAGGAAAATGACAATTTTGAGATCCTAAGAAGGTGTTTTTATTAAAAAATCAAAATCAAAATAAAAATCAAGTCGTCGGTATTTAATCATTAAAAATAATTTTGCCATCTACCAACATCCTGATCCTATCATGATTAGTTTTTCCTATCGACTCTGTCTTGATATTTGAATATAATATCTATTCTAATCCCATATTCATAATTGCTAACATTTACATAATAATAATTATTATTATTATTATAAGGTAGGTCCCTTTAAAATAAAAGACTGTACGGATTACATCATAAATTTTGTCAGTTACAAGTTTAACATACACCACATAAAAAGACTACCCACCCTACATGGATAACGCACCTAACTTGGCGGCAATGACATCACATTTGATTTTTATTTTTTTTTTCTTTCTTATCAAATATGTGATGTATTGATATGAGTAGAAAATTTTAATTAATTGAGTAATACTACTCATCATTCTAACTTTCATCATTCTTCCATCATCCTATGATGTAATATTAAGTGATTGAAAATTATTTATTACATTTTACTTATAAACCTATTATCCAATGTCACATCATGAGATTATAGAAGTTAGAATGATGAATAGATTTTTTCTATGTCAATACTTAGTTGTCACCGAGACTCCTAAGGAAAACAAGAGAATTGAGTAGAAATAATTTACAACAAAAGCATCTCAACTACATTTGGATTCTAAGATGATCACAAATGATCTGAGTTGTTCTGTAAATATAATGAGTTAAGATGTTTGAGTTGATTTTGTGGGTCTATTGAGATGTGTTTAAATGTATGAAGTATGTTGATATATATTTTAACTTTTTATGAAAAATTAAAAAAATAATAAAATTAATTCATGATTGATTTGAAATAAATTGAAATAAACTCCGAACCAAAGATACAATTAATAGAGAGACGCATGAAGTGATCCCAGTCATGAAGTTGCCCCCACTCGAGTGGGTAGTCCCCACGCACTCGATAAATGGCCGGAAAGCCAAAAATGGTGCAGGTAGTGAGGAAACGTGGTAGAGAGTTGCATACACTTCAATCACAAAGCCTTGCTACATAGTCCTTATAAGAAGAATAGAAATAAAAACCACAGCCCATGCACGAAATGGACATCGCGAAGGATAAATGGGAATACGAGTCCCCTTTTCCCTCAAGCATCGATGGGAGTGAATGGAAAAAAATAGAACAAAAAGAGAGCTATGGATGATATGAATCTAAAATGAGCAAGTATATAATGACAACTAAACAAAAATTATTTTATAAAATAATATATTTTTAAAAAATTCAAACACATTAAAAGAAAAAAAAATACAAAAAATCTTTAAAGAATTTTTATTTGATTAATCAGTTGTATATAAGCCGTTAACAGATAACATAGTACACAAATAATATAATTTAAGAATGTAATATATAGTTTTTTTATTAATAATAAAAAAAAGGAAAGAATATATTCATATCAAGTTGACAAGTGTACAATTAAAATAAAAGAATAGAGAGAGATAGAAAGTGAGATACAATTGTTCTTTCGTTTTGTTTAGTTAAAAAAAATTATCTCTTCGACGTTTTGTCCTTAAAGGTGAAGTTTTATCCTCCTATGAAGAGTGGGATACGAATCTCTGTTATAAGCAAAATGCTACCTTTTAAACGGTTTATCTGTAAAGAATTATGTTAGTAATTAAGACCACGTCGGTCATAAAAAAAATTTATGTATTGGTGAAGCTCTAAATACAATAATTGACTTGTGATCTGAAAATTTTTCTATATATACCCGATCATAGATGTAATTTTTATCTGGTGAATATTTAAGTCAATTTCTCATTAAAAAAAATGAAAAATAGAAAGTGAGATGTCAAATCTTTAGCAATTATTATTTTTTTTTTTTTCTCATGGGAAGTTGGTTTTTGTTTTTTACAATATCCCAAAGATTTAGCATATAAATGAAATGATTGGGTAGATGGCATTGACACTTACACATAACCACCACAAATTTAGTGGCAAACCACATCTTCCTTCACCTCACTTACATACACAACACATGGACTTTGTATCTACCCACCAAACAAATTCTTTGCTTTGCTTTTCCCATCCATCAATCCATATTCATCAACTCAAGAGAACAAAAAAGAAGTGATGAAAATAAATATGTAAACTGAAACCCCTTCCCTTCCCTTCCCTTGTGCAAAATGATTAATGGGATTTAACATTTTACTTTAAAATAAAAATAAGAGAAATTATTATATATGATTTTTTGATTTTTGCTAATCTCCCCCGGAAGGGCACCAAGGAGTCATGTCCATGGGATAACTACCGAGCACCCTCAAGAACGACGTGAACTCCTGCACCTCCGCCAGCGCGTTCTGTGCCCTAACCTCCGCCATCGATGCCTCGAAGTCCACGTAGAACATGTACTCGAAGTGCTTCGCTGTCCCCACGTTCGCGTCGTCCACCAACCGTATCGGTCGGTTCCGGTGCGGCCTCGACTCGATCTTCGTCAGGCTTATGTTGCGGAACGCGAATGCAGACAGCACTTTGAACAGCACCGACGTCCCCTTCCCGTGCGCGAACACTATGCTCGTCTTGAATGGCCGGTCCGTTCTTGGGATTATGGGTTCTCGGGCCAGCATCACGAACCGGGTCACGTTGCTCGAGTCGTCTTGGATCCCGTCCTCCAAGATGTTCAGGCCGTACAGGCCGGCAGCGCGTGCGCTTGCAATCGCCGCCGTGTCGCGTAGGTTGTTGGCGGCGATGAACTCGGCCGCTCCAGCGGTGTCGTCTACGGCCTCACGTGCCACGTTGAGGCCGAGTTTGGTGAGGGTCAACTCGCACTGGGCGAGGGCTTGTGGGTGGGATATCACTCTGTTCAAGTATTCTTTTCGAACACCCGGTAGGGCCAAGAGACAGTGGTGTACCGGTAATTGAACCTCACCGACTATGTGGAGCCGGTGGCGGAGTAAGAGGTCGTAGTTCCGGTGGATCGAGCCACCGAGGGAGTTCTCGATAGGGAGGACGGCACGATCGGCAATCCAAAGCTCCACGGCCTGGAAAGCAACTTCGAACTGGTCACAGGGGATTGCTTCGCAGTTCGGGTATGCTTTTCCGGCGGCGGCTTCCGAGTAAGCTCCGGGAACGCCTTGGTAAGCGACACGGAGCTGCGAACCGTGCATGGGAGCTGGGGAGAGATCCGTTATGGTGAGCGGCTTCGGCTGCGGCTTGTTGTTGCTGCTAATGCTACTGCTCATGCTGTTGTCAGCCGTCTCGATGGGAACGAGGTCGAGATCAATTGCTGTCTTGTGGCCATTTACAGCGGGAAAGTGGTTGGTACCACCTGATCCAGTGTCGGGTTTATCGGTGGGTTGCTCTTGGGAGACGACCTTGCTGGCGAGAATGGCACATGTGCTCTGCCAGTCTGCTCTGCTCAAACCGACACCATTGGGGAAGTTGACGGAATCGGACCTGTAAACACTCTGGATAAAACGACGCCGAACACGGGCAAGCGTCGGACGAGCACCGGTACCAGTAAAGCAATTGAAATTATTAGAGGAAGGAGGAGCTATAGCATGCATGGCGACAGTGTGCGTAAGAATCTTTGTACAGAGAAAGGGAGAGAAGCGAGAGAGAGAGAGAGAGGGCGTGGAGTAGGTAAGGGGGTAAAGCTTGGAGTTCTCGTTCTGAGAAGCGTCAAGCTGAGAAAAGAGAGGGATTTGTGGGGTTTATATAATAAATTAATAATAATAATAATAATAATAATTATAGGGTTATAGAGAAAATGAGGGCAGAGAAAAGCATAAAGCTTTCTGAGAGAGGATGGGACGTGTGCGGAGGTGGTTCGGTCAATCTCGCGCCTACCTACCACCCCCCTCGCTCTCGTCTCTTCTCATTTTACATGTACATGTACATGTAGGAGAATGATACAGCCCCGCTCGGAGTGTAATATTGTTTTACATATATTTTTTTTAAGTTATTTTTTATATAAATTTTTTAGTATTTTTTAATTTTTTAAAAAATAAAATAAATTTAAAATATTATTAAAAACCATTTTTTAATCATAAAATATAAAAAATATAAAAAAATATTTTCTTAATCACGAAATATAATAAAAAATTATAAATTTTTTTTTTTAGTTTTTATTTTACTTTGTAATTAAAAAAAAATATTTTTTTATTTTTTATTTTATTTCGTGATTAAGGAAATATTTTTTAATAATATTATGATTTTTTTTATTTTTTAAAAATTTTTAAAACTTTTAAAAATGTTATATAAAAAACACATAGAAATACACTTACTAGACCCCAAGAGTCCCTAGCGGAAGATTTAACATTTTCCTTACATGTGTATTATTCTATACGTACTTATTTTATTTATTTTTTAATTAATATTAAATAAAGTTTTGTTTTTATAAAAGTTTCGTCTACTTTCTTAGAAAAATAAAATTTATAATTTACAAATGTGATTTTTGTTATATGAAAGTTAGATTAGTTCATTTTTTTTTAATAAAAATGCGTGAAATTTATATACTTTAAAAATAAGAAATGATAGTTACAGTCGTAAGTGTAAAAATACTACACAATCATTTAAAAAAAAAATAAATACAGAATTCACATGAAAAAAATTATTTTTTTAATAACAGATCTCATTTTTTTTCAAAATGACTACACGATACTTACGTACGCTACGATTATATATAATATTACTTTTTAAAAAAACTGTATAAATTATTTCTCTTATTTAATATATTGTGCAATTCTTGCTTTACATTTTTGGTCTATGCCTAGGAAAAAGAAAACGAGGAGGACGGCATAAAGGTTATTATTTCTTTGTTTTATACTCTACCTTTGTTTTTTTTTATTTTTTAGTAAATAAGGCTGATTAAAGCTTAATGAGGAAGTAAAGACTGTAGTAATTAGAATAATAGGGCTACCTACTTATGCTTTAAAATCTTTGGACTATTGCCAAACATTAGACTTTCTTCCCTTTATGGTCCCAAATTATAATTCAGCGTCATGACGTTCGTCTTATTTAAAGCTTAGTATTTACAACTTACTTTCACAATTTTTTCTCTTTTTTTTTTTCAGTTTCAGATATCAAAACAATTTTATTTAAATTTTTTTATTATTAACATAATCCTATAAAAAACTCACAATTTCTAAAAGAATTAAAAAGATTTGTTTGGATATTTAGAATATCTTATGTCTATTAATAGTAGTGAAATAGTTTGAGTTAAAATATTTTATTGAATTTTAAAAAATAAAAAAAATTAAATAAAAATATTATAAGAATTTTAAAAAAGTTGAATAAGAATATTATAAAAAAGTTGAGAAATGTGTTATTTCTCATCTCACGCTATATATTAATATTTAATTTTTATTTTTTTATTTAAATATATATAATTATATATTAATATGCATATATTTAAATAAAAAGAGAGGCTCCGCTGGACATATACGAGGGATCCGACAGAAGGAGCAGGGGTGTTGGCAGGGGCAGCCCTAGTGCTGATTGGTGGAGTTGCATGAGGAGCAGAGCAGGAGATGGGCCTTAAGCGGTTAAGCCCCCATACATTGGGAGCCGTATCCACTGTTTCGGAGCTACATGACACAAACACAGTGGAGCCTCTGTTTTTTAGGGCCCCACATCCCAGCTCTTAGAACGCAGCTTTTTTTACCGGAAAAAGCTACTTTACCTCTTAATTTTAACCACTCTATTTGACTGCTGTTTAAATTTTTTTTTAATAATTAAAAAAATAATTTTAAATATATTAATATATATTTTTATTTTTTAAAAACATTTAAATATATATAAAAAAAAATATTAGATGATACGCCCAGCAGGAAAAGTAAAGCAGCAGAGTAATACCACTTTTTTTTACCATCTGCTTTTTTAATTTTCAAAAAATGAGAAACATATAAAACTTTTTACAATATATTTTATAATTATATTTTAAAATAAGAGATATTATTATAAAATATTATATAAAAATAACATCATTTTATAAAAAATATTTCATTTTATATTATGTATTATAAAAAATATTATGAAAAATATTGTATATGTATCATTACTTTTATGTAAATATTTTTTATGAAAAATTATAGAAATATCATCATTTTTATTATTTATATAATTATATTTGAAGTACAAAATATTTTTCTAAATAATTTATAAAAATAATATCACTTTACATAAATATTTTTATTTTAGAATGTAATCATCACAAATTTATCTTTATATTTTTGTTACCATATTCTAAACTAGAGAGATCAAGTACCCAAACTCTTAATGCTAGATAATATCTACTTAAGAAAACACCTTTTATAATTCCAACCTTTATGTTTCCATGCACCACCCTTTTCATTTGGAGTAATATCTCAAAAAAAAAAAAAAAAAAGGAAATATCCATGTTAATCATTTCGTTCAATTAACTTCATCCTTCAAAATACAATAATTAAAAAGAATAATATTAAATACAATTCTGATACGTATAAGTCACACCCATGGTATTCTTTTTAAAAAGAATGAGGTCTATTATAAAAAATTAATTTTTTTTATGTAAATCTTGATTTCTCCTATTTTATTCAAAAGAGAGTATTGGACGAGACTTACATTTTTCGACTATGTAAATCATTTTTTATTAAAATACCTCATATTTTATATATATTAAATGGATATCTCCACTATTTCCATTCGGATATGTTCACACCAAACTTACCTTGACCCGTAAGGAAATACTTACCAACACTGCAGAGAAGAGCAACAGAGGGTACCTAACCTAAAAGATTGGATTAATTGTTGTGGAAATTAAACTTTCGTACTGTGACAATTCATTGACAAAATAAATAGGATAGGATAAAAAAAAAAAAAAAACTTATTATTATTATTATTATATATATATATATTGCGTCATATCTTGTAGTGACAAACATTGTAAAACTCAGCACACGATTCTAGTACTTTCGATTGCGTGTTGGGAGCTCTACTTAGAGCTTTAGATATACACTTGTATTATTTGCACAAAAAGGCTTTCCCTAATTTTCTAAGTTTATTCATTATGAGAGACCACGTAACAATAAATTAAGGTATACGTGTCGATAGTTGATGCCACACATCTAAAGCGCATGATATCTGGTATAAAGGTTATCCAAATGTTTCTATCAAAAATCCTCTTTAAAAAACAAAAGAGATTCTTTGTGCCTTAAAATTATTAGTTAGTTGATACGTAATTGGGGATATTTGGATGTAAGATGGTTTCATAAATAGCACCTAATTAGTGTTTGTAAATAGTGTAAAAACTTGTAAGAGTTTTCTAAGTAATGTGAAATACATGTCTCAAATAGACAAATCTCATATAAATTCTTTATAAAAAAGTGAGTCCCGAATAATATTTTTTATACTTTTTTTAAGTGGGGTCTAATTTTTTACGATGATTTGTATGAGACTTATCTATTTAGGATTTATACAAATTATTTCTTTTATATAAGAAAAGTTTTTCAAGAAATATTGAGAGATAATGTAAAAAATTATTTAAAAACAAAAAAAACAGAGAGATGGGAGTTCGATCGGCCCTCGGCCACCTCTGGGAAGACAACTAGTCCCATGCAGAAATAAATACAACTAGTCCCATGCACAATTTTTCAACAGCAAAATCATTTTGAGTACGTATTTGGATTGTTGCATCATGAGAATGATCGACTGTCCACGTTATGTACGCGCGTATTCCCCAAAAGAAAGCATTAAAATGAAATAATTGTGTTTCATAGACTTTCCAAGAAACATGAGGGGTGCCTAACCTTTTTAATGAAGTGTGTACGTGGGAAACCAACAAAAAGGAAGTTATTGCACCAAATCGCTTACTAACGTTGATATGAATTTTTTTATTAAAAGAAAAAAAAAATTAGAGAAGAAAATATCATTTATTTCATAAAAATTATTTACATCTTCAATTCTTATCGTTTTATTAAATTGATGTCTTATATATTAGTATTAGTGCATAATTTGATATATAAACTCGCTTGCAAAAAGACTTTTCGTAAAAAATAATATTTCTTAACAGTAAAAACATTTTGAGTAGGGTGCGGCTACAATGCCGCCCCATTTTGACCGCTGGGCTGTAAAATCTTTTTTTTTTTTTTTCTTTTCACATTTTTTTTATATATTTAAATATATTTAAAAAATAAAAAAAATACACCAATACATTTTAAATCACTTTCTTAATCATTAAGTAAAAAAAAAAGAATTTTAACCAGCGGTCAAATAGAGGTGTCACTTTGGAGAGGCAAAGTAGTGTTTCTCTTTTGAGTATTTGGATTGTTGCATCATGAGAATGATCGACCGTCCACGTTATGTATATACGTGCGTATTCCCCAAAAGAAAGCATTAAAATGAAATAACTGTGTTTCATAGACTTTCCAAGAAACATGAGGGGTGCCCAACCTTTTAAATGAGGGGAACGAACAAAAAGGAGGTTGTTGGAAGATTGACGCTTCTTCGATATTGTATATCCAACACAAGGTTTTATACATATGTTATGTACCTAGGATCCATGTCGTTTTGTCATTCACTAGGTAATCGATAACAATCACTATTAGATGATATGCTACATACAAATCGGCGTCTAAAACATACATACAACATGTTGTGGAACTGATATATAAATATAGATAGAAAACAAACACCAAAATATCAGAGCATTCTCGGCCGATACCGCAAAGTTACATTTTCCCTATAATTTGAGGAAAACTTTAGGAATTTGGTTAAAATTTTCCCTTACATCTGAATCCATATTTTAGGAAAAAGATGGGAAATCACTGTTCATTCCTTAAATCATTTTTTATAAATATTTTATTATAATAAATAAAATAAATTCTTATTCCAATCATTTATGCAAAAAGGAAAAGACGGAGAACTTTTGATCTTCAAATAAGGGAACATCGACGGACCATCGAAGACACCAGCAAAGTAAAGCAAATCGAGGAACCACACCACATTAATGACACTACTACCAAAGCAACATGTCACATTAATGACACCGTAGCAGAGGCACACTACATTTAAGGGACTCCAACAAAAAGAACAGAAAAAAGGACATGGGATCCACAAAGGCAGGCACGATCTGTCCTCCATAATCCCAATATAAATAGTATTTTTCTTGTACGAAAAGGCTCTGGCTGGACTCGCTCTAGACTCTCTCATTATTTACAAACTTCTAAAATATTTTACTTACTTTGGCATCAGAGACTCCCAAGGCCAAAGACCACCCTATCCCAGCTTCTTTCTTCTTCGTTTTCGCAGGCCCTGCTTTGAAAACGTGAGTTGCTAGAACCTGACCCAAAGGCGTACGAAACACGACGTTAACAATGGTGCCGTCTGTGGGATCCTTTGTAGATCTTGCGTGTACTCCATATGCCTACGATAACCCGTTCCAGACAACTCGGGAGGAACATAGAAGAATTTGTCATGGAGGCGAGACTGAAAGCTATGGAAGACTAGGTAACAAAGTTAACCAAGAAAGTGCAAAAACTTCGCAAAAAGAATGAAAATCTCAAGAAACCTCAACAAGGACAAAACAAAGAGGCGGAGCCCAGTAATATCGAGCACGTGGAGTCCCGAAATGCGGGAGTTGGAGAAAACATGAAGGAGGAGAGAAAGAATATGCAAAACGAGCTTTGCAATCTCAATGGGAAATACGAAGAGATTGCAAAGAAAGTGGACACATCATCGTCGGTGCACCAACTGTTCACGAGCACTGGTCCACCCTACACAGAAGAAGTGATGGTTATGCCCTTGCCATTGAAGTTCAGGGACCCCACTATGGAGATGTACAATGGGAGGAGGGACCCCCTTGCGCACCTAGAAACCTTTAGGGCTCACATGACATTGCATAACTTCTAAGGAGAGGTAGTATGCAGGGCGTTCCCGTTGACCCTAAAGGGGCCAACATGAGTATGGTCCGAGTCTTGGCACCCGGTTCCGTACATAGTTTTGGCGAGCTAGCTCGACTATTTTTGACCAAGTTCATGTCAAGTCGAAGAAGGCGACGCCCTGCAACATACCTCATCACCATTAAGCAAGGAAAGGAGGAAAGTCTGAAGGAATACCTGCCCCGGTTCAACAAGAAGCGCATGACCACCGATGACAAGGACAAAAAGATAACCCTAGTAGCGCTTCGTCTGGCCATGATCCCAGTTTATGGCCGAGTTGGCGAGAATGACTCCTGTAAGGCTGCGGCAGTTTATAGACCAGGTCGAAAACACCATTAACACTGAAGACACTGTTCGGGCTTTAACGGAGCCAAGGAAGAAGGAGCTGGAGCGAGCGGAGAGGAAGGCAAAGGCCCTAACCAAGGCTAAGACCCACGAGAAGCTGAAAAAGAGCTCCCACAACTAGAGAAAGGAGAAAGGCCCTTACGTGGTCACCGCTACCAATCGTTCGGGCTCCTACAAACTCTGAAACTCCCAAGGAAACGAGTTGTCGAGTTTATTGCTAAAGCTGGCTTAATTATTGTAAATTTATGTTTTCATGCATACACTACAAATCCTAATGGAAGAGGTGTTGTGTTTCAATGTCGAGTTTCAAGAACGTAATAGGATCTCCATCAACTTGATCTCCATCAATAGAATCTCCATCAACGTAATCTCCATCAACAAAATCTTCATCGACTGTTTACCTCCCTACGAGACACCAAAGAGACAAGTCACGCCAGATGCAACTTTGTCCCTCCTGCGGAGGAGTGTGGGTCGGCCCTCGGCCACCCGAAGACAAAAAGTTACCTTTCTCGTGAGCGTCAACAGGCGGAAGTAGGTCTAGTTACAAATTGCCCGAACAACGTACCTCCCATGGGGTCAAAAGGGCGAGGTTGAGCCAAAGGCCACCTTGTCCCTCCCATGATGGAAAGGGGGCCCAGCCCCAAGGCTACCCAAACTTACCCTTCCCCGAAAGAAGTGTGGGATCAACGCCAGCCTGACCCAAACTTACCCTTTCCTGCAATGTCAATGGGTGGGAGCGAATCCAGTCCCAAATTTTCTGAATAGCCTACCTCCCCCGACTACTCGAATAACTTATCCCGACCTCCGCTAAGACGAATTATAGGATCAACGCCAGCCTAACCCAAACTTACCCTTCCCTATTATGTCAACGGGCGAGAGCGAAATAGCCCAAACAACCTATCTCCTACAAGGATAAAGGGACACATTGAGCCAGAGGCCACCTTTTCCTTGCCACGACGGAGAGCGGGTTCAACCCCGAGGCTGCTCGAAAACTTACCCCGACCCCCATCGCGGCAAAGAAGCGGAGCAGTCACATCACTATCCGAATTACCTCCTCAAGGGGCTAAAGGGGGGAGTTGGCATGAGGCATCCCGACCTCTCCCCGATGGAGTGCGGGCCAGGTCCTTTGACCACCCAATGCTGCAACAAGGAATGCAAACATCAATAACATGGTAAAAAGTGGCAAGCACCTATGTCATAGGCCAAAGGGCCCAGGTTTGCGAGGTCTAACTCTTACGAAGCTAAGGATAAAGTTACGGCTTATTTTTGGGTCAAGAATTAAATACGCAAAATCAACAGGCGAGAGTAGATCCAATCTCAAACTGCCCAAACAACTTACCTCTTGTGGGAACAAAAGAGATGGGTTGAGCCAGAGGCCACATTGTCCATCCCACGACAGAGAGCGAGCCCGACCTCCCGACCACCCAAATACTTACCCTGACCCCATTGCAGCAAAGAGCAGTCCATATTATTTAATTCGACTCCACGACCACTGTGCTACTCGGAGGGACATAGAGGCAATTTAGCAAAACGTTTCCTGGCCTCTTTCCCCTGAGGAGGTAATTGGAGTCTCCCAGACGTGGCTTAACTCTTGGAGGGAATTTTCATCCCCTCCAAGTCGACGGCAGTGGACGAGGGTCGACATATGCTAATGACACTTTTTTTCAGTTACATATCAAAATAAAGCACGGCAATGCAAAATGGAAGAACTAAAGGATTAGGTGGGGTAAAGCACATCCGAGAGATCGACGACAAAAAAAAATAAGGAAATTGGCTCAAAGAAAAAGTGGAGAGACATTGGCCTCGTCAACAATATCGCTAAAGGCACCAGGAGGATAACTGACTAACGAAAACAAATGAGGACAGTATATGCTGGGAGCCGTCAGTCAGTGGGGTCGTCAGGGTTGGGTTTGGTGCTGGCAGGGCGAACCGTAAAGCTCTGGATGAGAGCAATCCCCCCACTCAACGTGGACCCCATAATCCCCTGCATCAAAACCCCCATGTCGGTTGTTTAAAAAAAAAAAAGGATAATGTTGTTGACAACATAAAGCTACAAGCTTACAATGGACAAGTTACAATGTGAAGCGACAAGTTACAACAAGAAGCCGCCAGCTTACAACGAATAAATTACAACATGAAGTTGCAAGCTTACAATGAACAAGTTCTAACATGAAGCCGCAAGCTTACAAATGAACAAACTACAACACGAAGCGGCAAGTTACTACATAAAGAGCAAGCTTATAATGACATACTACATCAACCACTACATACAACAGAAATTCATGTAGGCATAACCAAACCGAAGGCTAATGAGATCATATTTCAATAGAAGTAGCATATATGGATCTCCATCATTACAACGTGCTAATAACGTTAGGGGATACCTAGAAGAAAATCAACAAAGGATATAATGAGGCAACTAATTAGGCCGTACGGCGACAACAACCGCCAAGACGCCGCCAAGATTCACCCACCTTCTATGGAGAGTTATGAAAAACTGTTGGAGGAGGTGAAGACAGGAGGGCAAGATGATGATAAGAGAGTAATTTTGGAGCTTAAGAAGAAGTGTTGCGTGTTGAAGTGTGCGAAAATGAAGGCTGAAAGCGAGGTTGAGCTTTGGAGGAGGAGGAACTCATGCGCCGTGTGGTCCGGGTAGTCACCCCCGGCTTCTTTCAACGCATGACGCCAAATGACGCTGTAGGACACAAGGATCCTTCGCGCACTAGGAAGGAGCTGAGTAGGCGCCAACAAGAGATGATCCAGCACTTCTAGCACTAAACGACAAAAAGTCAATCTAAGGCCGCTAGAGAATATGGCAGGATACACCGCCACTTTGAAGGCAAAACCCTCGAAATCTACCGCCCCTTTGGTAGGGGGAAGTATCACAAGTTCCACAGTCCGAGGAATCCTATAAGTCTCTCTCAATGACTCCAACTCGACAGGAGTCACCTCCGAATGCCACGAGAAGCATGCAAACTCCTAGGGAATGAAGTTGCCTTGCCCTTCTGTGGCACAGACAGAGTGGGAAGATCTTGGGGGCCATTAGCAACCAGGGAGAGGAATTAGAAAGAACAACGCAAGGAGAAGTGCTTGAATGAGAAAGAGGGGACCTTATATAGGCAGGTTCGATGGGTGACATCCCGAGACAGTTGGAACCCACACGCCCCACAGAGTACCAAAATCTCACGATCGCCTCGATTCCTGCAGCGCATATCTAGTTATGCAACGTGGGGAAGAAGTAACCGCCAAACGCAAATAATGATGCAGGGATTGAAGATGCACTATTTAATACAAATCGGAATCGTCGAAGTACAACCATAAAATCTAAAGGCGAATCGTTGCCAGGTATTGTATAAAAACGAAAAAGGCCACTCGGATATGGCTGGAAAGCAGAAGTGCGACACACCATCACCGATAAACCCACAACTCCCTGTCCCAAGAAAGAAAAGGTCGCATAGCCACAGTTGCAAAAATTAATTCGCCCAAGGAAAGGAAGAATTCCCATCTAACCCGTCCGATACCGTAGGCGATCGACCGAGAGTAATGGGTTTCGCCCAGATACTTGACCCCAAGGCCCAAATTTGCCCATGAAGCAACTCATCTGCAAGGAAAAGTAAGCAATGACGACTAATAGGACAACCAGGCCTGATGCCACTCGGTCGTCGCATCCCACTCATAGGGACTCATACAGGGCAGAACGGGAAAGACAAAGAACTTTTGATCTTCTAACAAGGGAATATCAGTAGACTACTGAAGATACTAGTAGAGTAAAACAAATCAAAGAACAACGCTGCATTAATGGCACCACTACTTGTGCAACACGCCACATTAATGGTGCCGTCGCAGAGGCACGTCACATATAAAGGACTCTGATAAAACGAACAATAAAAATGACATGGGCTCTATGGGGTTAGGCACAATCTATCCCCTCTAGACTCCCGATATAAATAGCAATTCCCATGAACGAAAAGGCTTTGGCTAGACTCCCTCTAAGCTCTCTCATTATTTACAAACTTCCAAAATACTCCACTAACTTTGGCATCGGAGACTCCTCGACCTTAAGGCTGCCCTCTCCCATCTTCTTTTTTCTTCGTTTTTGCAGGCCCAACTTTGATGACTTGAGTTGTTAGAACTTGGCCCAAAGGCGTACGAAATACGACATTAACACACATTATATATTTAGCTATAGAACATGACACTATGCCGCCTAAATTTGTCAATTCAATTTGACTCCTTATGTATTTTATATTATTTTTTAATTTTTTTTACTTTATTGTTAAAGAATTGACTATTTAGATATAGTTTTTTTAGATTATTTTTTTGTTGAGTTTGTAAAAATTGTATTGACCATGATATCGTTGTCCTACTCTACCCTAGATGGCGAGCACGTTTGCTCTCCATGATGCTTGCCTCGAGTGTGAGCATTTTTCCACTCCACGAGCAGAGATGGCAAGGTTCATGCTCTTTCACAATACTCGCTTAGGTGGCAAGCACTTTTACTCCCCATGGTGCTCGCCTTGAGAGCAAGCACTTTCCCTCTTTACACATTAAGGTAGCGAGGTTCATACTCCTTTACGATACTTGCCGAGGTGAGGAGCGTTGTGCTTCATATTGGGTGCTCGTCAAGGTGTTGAGCACTTCTACTATTGTGGTGCTCGCCTGGTGGGGGGACTTTTGCTATCCATGATATTTGCCTGAGGGCAAACACTTTTATTCTGTATGGTGCTTGTTTGAGGCACGAGCACTTTGCCACCTATGGTGTTCACCTCGAATGCAAACACTTTTGCTCTCAATGGAACTGGCCTCGAAGGTGAGAGTGCACTTTTACTTTTCTGGTACTCGTTTGGAGTGTGAGCACTTTCCATTTCATGGTGAAAGGGAAAGTGCTTCTAAAAATTTATTTGAATAGCAAAAATAATACAAATTGATCATTACCAGAATTTAATATACGAAATTTAGGACATGTTTAGATAATAAGATGAGATTATAATTATATGAATAGTAGTGAAATGATTTATGAATAGTAATGTAATAGTAAACAACCTTGAATAAAAGTATCATAAAGTTAAAATTTATTTAAATAGAATTTTTTAATATTCTACTTTGAAATTTAAAAAATTTGTATTATTTTTTATATTTTGTTTAAAAATTTTAGAAAATTTTAATGATTAGATAATAATTTGATGAACAAATTAATTTAGAATTGAAAATTATTTTATATTTGAGAGATGTTTGAAAAAAGAGATTAGGAGAGTTCTTATATGAAGCTGTGTATAGGGAGAATTAGGCACATGTCCTCCCACTAATATATATATATAGAAATGAGAGCGTTTAATAATTATGACCAAGTTGAATTTTAGACAGCTTTGACCGACCTGACTCGAAGCTAGCTTTCCAAAATATCAAATCCTATAGGTTTTTATTCTTTTGGAAAAAAGAAATGAATGCAGTTATGTATTTAGTATAATTTTGTTATTTTTTGTCTTGTTAACTTATATATTATATTTATAATTTATTTATTAAATCTCTTAAAATAATTTACACAATTGAAAAATGCTAAACTTTAAAATAAAGAGTAATGTTACTCTTTTTTAGAAACATTTATGGATATTATTATTCGTAGTTGAAGTTGATTTTTTTCAAGGCTCCAGTTTCTGGATTTTTATAAGTGTTAAAGCCTTTATATATATATATATATATATATATATATATATATATATATATGTAAAGGTAGTAAAGATAATTAATAGCATTTGAAAGTGTCGTTTTTTTCTTTTTTGAAAAAAAAATAAAATGTCGGTTTCTTTTTTGAAAAAACCGTGTCAGATTTCAACTATATACATGAACATGAACATGAACGTGAACACGAACAGATAGATCCTTTTTAGTAGGTGAGAAATATCGGAGAAATTTCTTCGCAACTACCACTTCCTCGACCCCTTGGGTGCATTACAAAGAACACGTCTTTGTATATTTCCCATTGATTTTTTCCAAACACCAGTTTGACTAAATGCACGTGCATCATTTCGCAGGTCTCTTACGTCAACCAAGAAAGTTTGGTCTCAAAGCTGATTTTCGTTGAAGCGACGGAAATTTCAAATGCCTACTTCTTCCACAATTAAATAAACATAATAAATAATTTTACTTTTTAAAATTTTAAAATAATAATAATATTAAAAAATAATATTTTAATAATATTTTATTTAAATTTTAACTTTCATTTTAACTAATTTCATCTCAAATTATTATTCAAATGACACGGCCTTAATATTTCTTGCTTTTTTGTTTTGAGAAAATTTTAAAATTGGACGGATGTAAAATTAGGTTTACACCCTCCAATTAGAGAGAGACATGTCAACAATCTCAAGAGCTAGACGGTAAACCCAAAAACACTATAACATTGTTCTTTTCCCTTAGAGCACTGGCATTGGCTTAACCAAATGTCAGTTCATCTTCAAAATTTGAAGAAATAGAGATGAAATCATCTGCATTGGAGTAATCAAATACTAGTGACTTCAACTATGAGCTACAGTATTTCTAAGTGTTTTTTCATATTTGAATATGTACTATTCATATTTAAAAGTAATATTTTATTTTAAAATATCATACCCAACTACTTGAATATTTTCCACATTTTATTCTAAAATGTGTTTGTTGAATAATTAGGTTGAGGAAAAAAATTAGTTGGGAAATAATAATTTAAGTAATATTTAGTAATTATTAATTAACATATGGTTAGTGTAGGAAAAGAAAATTTAAAATAATATTATTAAAAAATTAATATTATATTATTATTTTAACTAATCCAATGTACGGTTATGGCTTGAATGGTTTTGGATTTATAGAAAACATGTACTTTTAGCTAAATTTTGGATATGACTTTGATGAAATCAATGCTAATGCTTGTCATCTCTCTCCTCACTCTCATCAAACTCTTTCTCCGCAAAAGCTCTCTCTCTCCTAAACCTGATTCTGTCAGTCTCTCTCCTCAACATATGAACAACAGATGAATGTTAAAGTAAAAAGAAGAATAGAAGATATTTAACTATTCAATTCAACAATCTGGTTTTATTGATGGAGCTTTTTCTTTGGTAGTGTTTTTCTAGAAAAAATATAGTTTTTTCTTTCACCTTCAAAGCTCCAAAGTTGGGTTTGAGATTGTCACCAATAGTAACTCATGATTATTTCTAGATAATATTTACTTATTATCACATGCTGGGATGTTTCTGGGCAACTCGTGACACGTTGAAGAGGAGAGAGAGAGAGAGAGAGGGGGGGGTTGGCTTCTCTCTATATGAGTTTGAGGAGAGAGAGCTCGAGAGTAATGGAGGAGAGAGCTTGAGCGACAAAAAACTTATGTTCCGCTGCAGTTGTTTTTATGGTAATAAAATTAAACAACTAATGTGATTGTATCTTATTAGATAGTGTAAATTCATATGGCTATTCTTTTCTACCGTACACTTGAAAATAGGCAATTACATATCCGGAAAAATCAGAGATATTGTTAACTCAATCAGGATGTGAAAATAGCCACTTTAGTCACAGAGAGAGAGACAGTATTTAGAGAGAGAGAGCGTGGGAGAAAATGAGATCGACTGTGGGGGAGGGGGGGGGGACGTGGATGGGAGAGAGGGGAACAAAGATAAGATTGGGTTTTTTTTTTAGACTGTGTTGTGCATCAGCCGGATGCCGCAGCACACCCTTCATAAATTATTATTATTATTATTATTTTCACCCTAGCACGTTAGGTGTGCTGGGGCTTCTTCACACAGTAGTGTGTGAAGAAGATTTATTCTTTTTTTTTTGGGTGGGGTGGGGGGACAGATTCACTACATGCTGCTTCATTTTTCATTTTGGTAGAGCTCTTACGTGTCTTTTTATTATTGGTGGGTGTAAAATGAAGTTGCACACCCATCTGACTGCTAGCCGATCCCTTTTGTTTCAATTAGTTACTATTCAATATTTCTCTTTATTACGAGAAAGTGATGGATAGTCGATTAATTTAGTGCAAGCTGTGTGCAACGACACAAATTAAAAAAAAAATAATAAAAATTTCTACTATTATTCTCACACCACATATTATAAATAATTTTTTTTCTCTTACTAAACGTGTGATTTATGGATGGTGAGTAAAAAAATTTAATTAGTTTAGGAAGAATAAAATTAATTTTTTTTAAAATAAATAATAATAATAATAAGTGTGGTAAAAAATTATTACAAAAAATATTAAAAGAGAGATCGCGTTTGCTTTATTTTTTGTATTCAAACTCTTTCTACCGGTAGAAGTGTAAAAATAGTGTGAACTGATCCCAGCGTTAAACCCATTAAAATCTATGTGTTGTGTTTATATTTTTAAATCTCGGAAAGTATTCAAGTTAAAAAATTAAAATAAAAAATCTTGGACGAGAATTTGATCAACAAGCTAGAAACACTTCATGATATATTGAAACTTTCTACTCAAGCTTCCATCATCGTTGCTATCTGTTCTAAGCAGCTCGAGGAAAACCCTCGAACAAGCCTGGTTTCAGCAAACCACTGATAGAGGTAATATATGCCTCTGTGTGTGTGTGTTTCCTCAAATACATAATATTTTATGATTAAAAAAAAAAAGGCAACTATTTTGAGAATCCGTATGTTGTTTCGACCCATCAATAACAATCAAAGGGCAGCCAGCTGCATGGGTGGCCACACATCATGATGTATATATAGTACAAGCAGATGATCATATGATATAAGGCGATGATGAAGACGAGCTAGGAAGCTCATGACTAATTAACAGTTAGTCAACGAAAATGGTTAGATATTAACATATAAAGACTGCATGCGTGATACAACTTGCAAGTCAACGACGGCGGCGCCCCTACCTCATGCATGCATGCTTGTATTCGCCCTCCATTATTTATGAAGCTTGCACATATGCATGCTCAGGCAGCTTGTTGGTAATATTGCTAGCTAGCTACTCAATGATCAATGCGTGCTTCTCCATTTTATATATCTTCCCTTCCAACATATATTCAAAATTTGATATTGAAGAAGCAGCAGCAGCATGTGTGAGGCATTGACCATCTGGCGGTTAGTTGACCAGTACGTTATTAAGAAATTTAATTAACAAATCTCATGATATTGTGAAGAAGAATAGATTAATTAATAGAGAAAAATATATATGTAGTTTGATGGAGCCATGCTGCATGCATACACATATACTAGCTTTTTAACTGGAAGCCAAGTTAGTTGAGAAACACTCGATCGGCCGGGGGTCGACCAAGCTGCATGCTATTAATAGCCTGAAGATTAGTGTCTCCGAACTGTTGCCATGATGATCAATAGCCTATATATGTAAGTATACTCTCACCTAACGGCTAACGCACGCATGCATGCATGCACGCACAGATACGATGGTATTTCGAGAGAGAGAGAGAGAGATGTCAAGGGGGTACGTTGAAATTCTCAATACGTGGGCGGCGGCCTGTACGTACTCAGGAGTGAAATTTAATTAACCATCATTAATAATAATGGGTCAAAAGGTTTACTTATCTATGTATGCAAGATTAATCAAGGGACTTAAAAGTGATAATGTCGCCGGCCATAAGGCGGCTTAGATGTAGAAAATTCCTACAAAAAGCAAGACTAAAGGACAATGACAATTATAAGGCAATAATATTTCTTCTTAGTTGTTATAATATAATATTATTTTATTATTTTATTATGGAAAATGATATTATATTACTTGAGTTTGTTTCTTCAATTTGACCGTTCATATATATATATATATATATATATATATATATTACTTATTAGTTAAGGAAGTGACTATTAGTATATTAAATTTTTTTAAAATGTTTAAAAATACTTAAAAAATATTCAAAATAAAAAAAAATATAATTGGCACTAAGGAGCACGTCCTGTGGTCAAACCTAGGCGGCCTACTAGCAGTACTACCCTTTTATTATTGATCTAAAATGGAGGATATTTTTTAAAAGAAGTTGAAACATGATATCTTTATTTTAGAAAAATCTCTTTATTTAACTCATATAGTTGTGAATTGCTTGTCTGTTTGCAATGATAACAAATTAATGATTCATTGTATTTTTCATATCATATCCATTTATTACATCCAATGCAAGACATATAGAAACAAATTTTATGGAGATTAACCACAAAAATTCTTACTTTAATCCAAAATATTGGTTTCTATAATAGATTTTAAACAAAGATAGGGGTAAAGTGTTTGCAATTATTGGAAAGTTTTGAAATGTACGTAACATTATTTTATAATAACAAAGGAAACCCATTCTTTCTTCCCTATGCCTGCAAAGAGTGTAAAAGTTTACTGCCGAGAATATAATTGTACTATTAAAGGTTATAGCGCTTTGATGAGATCTGTCACATTCTTAATTTTGATTATGGTTCGAAAACCAATTGTTGAGTCTGATGCTAATGCGCCATGGAAGATTTTCCCAATGATTTCTTCATGTAGTAAATCATTAACTGTTGCCCTTTAAATTCAAACAAATAAACATAACAGAAAAAAATAATCATCAATGATCAAATATGAGAGTTTCTATTTATAAAAATTAGAAACGATTCATATTAACACAGGACATACATTCGAACATACCCAAATGGAGCATAGACCATACAAGAGTTTCTCGTAAAACTGTCGTGCATAAGACAGGCAATATAAGCAAATTGGATTGCCACAGGTGCAACGAGGCAGTAGTAGAAATAACAAGATTGATAGTAAATACACTCGTTAGTTTAGATGAAAGAGAGAGATACCTATATTGTGCAGATATTTTAATCATAAAATCAACAAATGATGTAAAACAAATGGCAATATATAATGTTTTTTATGAACAAAACCATTGTAAGAATCCACTTTCAAACATGTTGCAAGGAATATTGGCTTAGCTTCAATAACATTTGAAATTGTTTTATATTCATCATACACAAAATGACCCAACATAGTCAAGCATACTGGCTTGAGGCTGGAAAAGTTAAGAGATAACATTAAAAAAATTTATATTGGTGATTAGCACAAAAAGATAATCTAGTTAAGGATTAAAAATTATATACATACAGTTGAATAGTAAACTTTTATCTTTGGTCAACAATATATATTTCTTGGATTGTTGTTAGTCCATGTGCTTATCTAATCTTTTAGGTGGCTTCATGTGTATTGCAACTACTAGTATATCTAATTGATTATTTTTAAGTTCTACGTTTTGAAAATAAATAAAAGTATCTCAAGTTTGAAAATGTTGATGCAGAACTTATCTATTTCAAAAATTGTGTCTTTGTAGCTATCCAATTTAGCAAAATGGATAATATTATATTATGATGGTTGTAAGGGTTCCTCATCATTTGGTATATGCTTAGTTATAATATATTCTTAAATAAAATAATAGAAAGCAAAAATAAATGAAAATGTCAAACATACACAATTGTTTGTGTAAGTTTCTTCACATTTATCATTTGATATTAGCCTTATAAGAACCTTAACTGAAACAATTATTTTGGCCCTTGAAAATGCTATATATATTTGACAATAATAGAAACAGGTTGGGGTAAATATATCCCAACAAAATCTAATATTTGTCTTATTTATTTATTTACTTATTATCATTGTGAAGGTTAGTCTGACTAGAAATTGTGCCATTTTGAATGTGAATCCACAATTTTTTACTATACTTGATAAGAAATGTATTCACGATATGAAAACTATTTTTCTACTATGATGGCCAACTGCGATTTTTACATTAATGACATTGCGATTAAAGATGTGACAAATCAGACGTGTTCCATTGCATAAGCTTTCTGAATGATTAATATTCCTAAGCAACATGATGTGACAATGTTTCTTAAGAAATAGTTCAGGACGATGAAGTTTATCAGGTGTTATGGTGCTTAAGAAATTCTCCATAATGTCTTGATAAGATGTATTTATTATTTCATCAAAGCAATAACACTACATAACTTCACCAAGAGATCTTTGAATGAGCACATAATTTATTTCATCAACAAAATCGTTCTTCACACGTCGTTTTCTTCTTCGCCCTCACTTTTCCGCGACTATTCTCTCTCTGTTCTCTGACTCTCTCTATTTCTACCATCGTTTTCTTCACGCCTTGCCATTTGCCGTCGTCCTGCCGTCATCATGAGCCCAGGGCCACCGTAGAATACTTCCCATCAGCATCAATTGGTATATTACCACCTCCTTTGCTCCTCATTTGTTTTGTAATTAGTGTTTATTTTTTATGATTTTGGAATTTAGCATTTTCAATTTTGGAGATTTTGTTACCATGAATTATTCAACAAGCATATATACCGTTATGTATGTTGATTTTGAAGTGTGTAGAAATATGTGTATTGAGGAAATGGTTGTAATCAAATTTTGCTCACAGAAGCATAAATAAGACAGTGAACAAAGGTGTTTGTGGAAACGTCACTGAGAAAATTTTCGCTCTTTAATATCCTGTTTGCAATCATAATGAAGATCTCTTGTGAGTTCATTTCTGGTTTTCTTTTCTTGATGCATAATGATACGATCATTTTCTTCCTCTTCCTAATGTTGTGTGTTCTTAGTAGTTATAGAAATCTATGTGGGAACTGGTACACAATTGACATTTGAGATGGTAATATTGGGTATTATAAGGTAATCTAGGTGTTATGTGTTATTTTTTCTTCTTTTGTGAACGAATTGAAGGTGCGTGAGATGAGATTTTGAAGGTAGGAATCACATGGTATTTAAGATTAGTGTGCTTCAAGAAAAAAGTCTTGATATGACCACCATAAGGCATTCTTTTTCTATTCATGTGCAAAATCTAAGTAGGTTTTTCGTTCTTTTGTTTTATGGTGGCTGTGAACTTATAATTTCAAGTAACAATACACATACAACAGTTTTTACAACTCTTTTTTAAATGAAGGGAGATGTGTAAAATCTGAAATTCAAAAGAAAAAAAGAACTTATATATGAAGTTTTGATTGATGAATAATTATTTACTATTAGAGTAATTACATTAAAGTCGAAGTGTGTCTGATAAAAGGAACTAGTGTCAAGTGGTTTCAATGCGTGCAAAATATTCTATGATTTTCCTAGTATTGATAAGTTTCATTTTCTCTGAAAGATGTTATACCGATTTTATTTGGATTTTATTCTAGTTTTATTTTTAAATTTGCAATTATGTGAGAGGTGTGAATAAGAGTTTTAACATTTGCACATATGCTCTGCATGCTGTTATAGGCCCTGTGTATTCGAAAGGAATTATTGTTCATTAGATATGAAAACTATTCGGTACAAAATGCATGATTCTTACTATTCAGCAACATTTATATTAATTGTCTTAAAAGCATGTAACTGGTTTTTGATTCCTATTGTTGGTACATTGGTCATAAATATGACCTATTGCATGCATCTGTTAAAGCAAAATGATTAAAGAGACTACTCATTTTTGTGTTGGTTGAATTAAAACTTACCCCATGTCTGGGCAAGAGTTAAAAAAACTCACCCAACCCGCTTCGTTAGCTTGGGACTAAATTTGAGATTTATTAAGGGTCAATTTTTTAAGTAAGCTCTAGATTCACTCCTCATTTGGTTTGGAAAATTATTAGTTTTTCATTCTAAATTTTGTTATCGCCAATCACAACTATGGATGAAACATGTTATAAGTAGTTTTATATGCCAATCACTTAAATAGATAATCTTCTCTCCTACCCAGAATGCTGCATCGAGCTAGGCTATGAATTTTGTTCCTAAATCTCTGCTATTTAGATTTTATTACTAAGATGAAATCTTTTTTTTAATCTCTCTCTCTCTCTCTCTCTCAATTGTGTTTGTCTTTGTTATGTGGTATCGTACAGGAGAAAGGTACTTTGCTAGTTTATACAGACATGAATACTACTTCACTATCCTTATTAATCTAGACTGACTTTAAAGAAGTAGTTCAAAGCCCAACACTTGCTTCTTTTATTAATCCTAGTTGTGATAGTAGTAAATGTAGATGGTAGAATAGTTCAATTATCAATCTTAGATATTTTACCAAATGGCATCATATACATATACATAACTTGTTGTAATTGTTTTTTTCTAATTTGTTTGCTTCTAATTTATTTTTTCAGCACAATTGAGATAGATATAGATGTTACACCTAGTGGGGATGATCATCCACAAGAGGATGCCACAGTTCTTACACTGACAGGTACTTTCACCCCTAGACCCACATCTAGAGCAGCTACTTCTTGTACAAGTAGTCGAGTCCCAATAGATGTAGAAGATGAGGATATGTTTAATGAGGAGAATGAGATGCATATTGAGCACGATCGACCACCACGACCAATTAAACAAAAGTCGTGGACATGAGAACATTTCACCAAAATTCCTGGTGATCATGCGAACCTGCAGGGGAGATGCCACCATTGTGGGCAACTTTGTGGATGTCATTCGAAGAAGTAATGCACCTCTGTCTTAATACCACATCTTAATAGTTGCCAATGATATAAGATACCCAAGGGATTGGTGGCCACTGATCAAACCAAACTTAGTTACGAATCTTCTACGACCACTGATGGTACGTAAATTAAGAAATTATCATTCCTTCAATACAGTGAGAAGATGTTGAAAGAATTACTTGCAGAGATGATCATTTGTAATGAGATGTCTTTTACCACAGTTGATAAAAAAAGGCTTATGTAAATTTGTCCACACTCTTGAGCCACAATTTCTCATGCCATCATGGTATACAGTGATGCGAGATTGTTTGAAGAGACAATGGAAGGAGAAGGTGGAGATGAAGGACATGTTTCTTACCACTGGTCAAAATGTGACATTTACGACTGATACATGAATGTCCATACAGAACGTCAGCTACATGTGTATCACAGCACACTTTATTGACAGTGAGTGGACATTGCAGAAGCAGATTATTGGTTTCAAACAAATTCTTGATCACAATGGTTCATCCATTGGGGCGAAAATGGATGATTGTATAAAGGATTGAGGAATTAGAAAAGTGCTCTGTATCACAGTTGACAATATCAGTGCCAAAGACACTGCAATTGATTGGTTCAGGCGGAATACTACATTAAAAGATTATATCATTCATGAGAACGAGTTTATCCATGTTCGATGTTGTGCTCATATCATCAATCTCATAGATGCTGAGGGGTTAAAAGAGGTTGATGATTCCGTTACCAAAGTTCGTAACCTTGTGAGATATGTGAGGACTTCCCCACAAAGGCTTGGCAACTTTAAGGTAATAGCCTAACAACTTGAGATTGGATGTTTTAATATGTTGTGCTTGGACGTTCCGATTCAATGAAACTCTACATACATGATGTTGAATATGGGGCAGAAGTACCAAAAAGTATTCGAGCAGATGAAGGTCAAAGATTGGGGCCTAAGGTATGCTTTGTTGGAGTCAGTAGGGGAGAAGGGGCATCGATGCTCCAGACACAGTTGATTGGACTAATATGAAGTCGCGTGTTGGATGCTTATCAGAATTAATTGGCACCATCAACCATGGAGGCCCTCGTCTGCACACAAAACTGGATAAGTGAAACACCTATTAGACTAGATATTGTTGATGCCAAGAGTTATAGGTTTGAATCGGGTAACCTTATATGCTTTTAAGTGATTATTTAAATATTTTTAATGTTTTAATATTTAACATCTAATTTTTATGATTTTGTAGACTTAATTGTAAGCCTTAACATAATTGCGGATGATTGAGACGGACACACCATGGGATGGAGAACTCCCTTTATTTGAGAGAAATGAATTCTACAACTTATAGCTCTGTTTTGCATTTGAATTAGATAACATTATTGTGGTTTACTATAGCGCAAAATCACTTGCTTTTCTCCAATCTATGAACATAGGATGAAAAGTGTATAGTTATTGACTAGCCCATGACCACAACAATGGTGGTTTCAGACTGAATGGGATTGGACTCTTGAAGGCTAAATGGCTTCTAGTGATGAATCATGAAGGATTGAAAATTATTGTCAAATTATAATTACTAATTTGTAGTTTTTGTCTTATTCTGATATATTATTACATTGTACAATGTAAATTGGTTGACGACTTTAGTTGTTTAATTAATATTTAGTTGTAATTGTACTAGTTGTTTAGGGGCTACTTTGCATTTTTTATTTATAGTGCTTGTCATTGTGTATTTGATTCTCTTTGGTTTTGTAATGTATGTAATTTAATCATTATATTTAAGTTTTTTAATTGATTTTTACAACATTTTTTGGAAACCCACTAAGGTGTGTAGATACTTTTTTTTTACAGTATTTCAAAAGTATCATAATAGGTCTTGGGCCTTCGGAAGTGGCCCAGCATTCGGAATCAGGGTTTGGGCTTCAAAAGTAGGCCCAGAGATTCAGAATTGGGCCTTGGCCCAAGCACACTCCGATCGGAGTTAGAGTTGGAGTCAGAACCCACCCCTAACTCAAGGTAAGTCATAAATAGGACGAAGCTAAACTAGCATTAATTTTTTCTCATCTTGTGCTTTTAAAAACTACAGGCAAAAGTTAACAGAAATTTCTACCGAACACAACAACTTTGCCATAAAATGATAATTATGAATCATTTATGTCTCGTGGATCCATATATTGTTTTCTAGACATAGGTTCTTTATCAACATTATAGTACGTAACAATTTGGATGACTCCCTCTTTGCTAATATTACATGTGATATTTATGACAATATTCAATGAAATCTTGACCTGTGAATATACTATTCGACCCTAGGTAAAATAGATGCAGCAACCCCAAACAACGCAATTGCAAGTACGATTCATTATTTTGATTAAACTGCAACAATTAAATCTTTATACAAGAATGTCTTCCCTATGCTATAAACACCATCGTTCTATCCATATCATTGTTTTTCATTAAGGGCTATCGAGGCTACAAGATCTTCCTTTAGATTGTGATTGCCAATTCATATTTGTTCTCTCTATATTCAGATTGATCCCCATCTAAAGAAACATTGCTATTTAGTAAATGGAACATGTTTATGTTTTTTCAATTAATTCAAGTGTAGATGGAATATTTAAGTCTTCGCAAGACCTTTCTTTTGATATACAGTGGTGTGCTATCAGCTATTTTGAAATCAGCTGACATATCTTGTTCATAATATTTCTAAAGTTTTCTTGAATTTGTAGGGTTACATTATATCATTTTTTCCATATAAATGCTTCAATTAATTGTATAGCATTTGATATAAAGATACCTTTTACAAAAAAAATCCAACCTACTGTCTATCTCCAAATAACCACGTAAGGTAGTTGCCTTGAAAAATTTCAATGCGATGGCACCACAAATTATTTTGATGTGATCAGATGATAAGGGACCTCTAATATAGTTTAGCAATATCAAAAAATAATATATTTCATCTTCAAATGGACTTGTAACAATTCAACCTATGCCAGCCATTTTTTTCTTGGAGGCCATATTTTTTTTTTTTTTTGTTGACTCCAAACGAAAGCCTCAGAAATTCTCCACATGACTTCTGATTCATCGAGCTTAATGGAATTGTCAAATTTCATCAATCTCTTGAGTACTTTGTTCAGAAATTAAATTGAAAGCAACACAATCATGGCCTTTATAGATGTATTTATAAAGGTGTTTGACTACATTGATTCTAGAGCACATCTCTACATTGATATGACAATTCAATTTTGGAATGAGATATAGACTATGCGGAATATCCAACGATTATTCATGTCTCTATCTTTAACCCTAGCAAACATTCCATCATCACGGCGTTTGTATTGTGAAAAACATTCGATTCCAACAATTGTGCTAGATATAAAGTTTTTTGGATAGTGGTTTTTCCATGTCATTTTTTTCATGCACATATTTGTTGGATTTAATATACCTCAAGGTCCATGCATCATATGTCTAACAAAGATTTATACAAAAGTAAATTTTCATTTTTATTAGGTATTTTGTTGATACAATCTCATCAAACGATTTATAAACATAGATTTTTCAATCTCTTTGCATTATGATTAGGAATAAGCATGTGGAAGTCTTCTTTTTTGTGCTCAATTACATAAACACATGCAGAAATTTTGCCAAAGACTTATCGCTTGAACAATTTGTATTTTAATTCTTCTAATTTTACTCAAAAGATGCACGCAATTAAATCATAACGATTTGTGCATCCTCTTATGGTCCCTACTTATCCAAGATTTTTTTCCAATTTAAGTTACATGTCATGATTAAGAATATATCAAAATTTTCAAAATAATGTACTAAAGTCATCGCTTTCATATTTTGTTTGCGCATTTGTTAGGCCCCCAATAAAAGAATAAGCCAAATAATACGCCTGCCAACTTTGAAACCACGACTCTATCCAACTAAAACACTCCCAGCGATACTTTGATACACCTTAGATCAAATTTCTTGTTACTTATTACGAAATTATTCCAATCTTAATATAAAACATCAATCACGAATTGTTTTAATAGACGATCAGAAGACAACAAAATTGACTTATTATGTTATCTTATTTGTAACTTATAAAAGTAGTATTCACGGCATATAACAACTGGTAGCTTTCTTTTTTTTGTTCAAAATTATAGGAAGTTAAATGTAGTAATTAGAAAGTAATAAATTTTAAAGTTGAACACAAAATGCAAGAATTCTAACAATTATTATGACTTTGTCGCTCTCTTTTAAAGGACTAATCTACCAAGGCTGATGGTTGGGAGGTAAATCAATGATCTTGTTTAGGCATGTGATAATTCTGCTCTTTTCTCTACCATTTGTATGCCTCGATGCCAACCAATATCATCGAAAGAAAATAATAATGAATATTACAATTGGTCATAACAACTAAAATAATATTGAACTGTATGGCTCACACATGAATGATTAAAGACCATGATGTTTCACCCCTTTAGGCCTTCAGAATCATCATTGTCAATTCAGATTACTGCCACCTGTGAGACCAACGAAATATTATAAACACATTCATTCAAACCAAAATCTAATTTAATATATATTTAGTAGTTTTTCAAATTAGGCACATCACCAAGGGTATGAAAGAAAGTAAAATATGGGTTAGTATCAAGAATAGCCAAAAGTCAGGCAATAATTGATGGATCCAATATTCCTAAAACATAAACACAATTTTCTAATTTATGTTCAGTATCATAAAAATACAACTGCAAATAAGATGGAAGCCCATTAAGAGGGACCAAGTCATCAATGTAATGATAGATCTTCCCTTGAGCTAGAAAAGTGTAAATTTATTTGTTCCTTCTACATAGATCTTTATCAAATTTAACATTCAATGATATAAAATCAAACTTATTATTATATGTGCACACATAGGATTCGGTTGAGTTGGAGGTGAACCATTGGTAAAGTTAATCAGGAATATCATTAGTAATTAATGAGATTTTTCCATTTGCACAGCAAGAACTATTTGTCTCATGATGAAATCTTTTGACCTGACATGCACAATGGTACCGATGGAATCTTTTGACCTGACAATATTTGCACAATGATTGAATAGTACAGTTTGTAATGTTTGCCTAAAGTTAGCAAATTTTTTATGACGCTTTCCTATAGCACAAAACAAACATATACCGAACAACAAAAGTAAACTTTTAAAAAATGTCAAGATTCTTATTAAAACAATCATAGAATGACAAGAAATAAAAGGAAGAAAGAAGTAAAGAACTATGACTCCAATTCTAGACTTGCTCCTTACCCCCAACAAGATGCCAATATCTTTGTTTCAAGTTGTTCTGGTATCTAGTAAGATAGGCACCCTATCCAATAAGATGTTTACTATGCTAAACAAAATAGTTAGAAATTTCAATGGAAATGTTGGATTATAAATAAAGCACAAGTAATAGGCCTCTTTAATAGGAAGTGTAATAGATGAGATGATATTTTCTCTACATGCATTTGATCTCTTAAGTGTTAAAGATTCCGCAATAGTTTTTAGGCTAAAAGAGTTGGTCATTAACACTACACCTACTACAATCTGGTGATCTATTGTAAGAATTTCCATAATAGAACAATATCCAATCTCTTACCTAGGCAGCATCTCATTGGTTGCAACATCACAATGAACAATACATTGTCTCTTTTTGCACAACAGTCAAAAAATGTCATTGTTCCATTAGCCCTACAAGGTCTTTTGAGATATTTGTTTAGTCGAAACCTATTGTAGGTCGAAATAGAAATTGTTGTTTCTCTTGAATAGCATCATTTCTAAGTGTCATCTCCTGAGCATACCCTTCTTTCATTTTCAACATATATCTTTTTTGTTTCTTCTAATAAGACATTATACCAATTCTTTTTTTTTTTTTTGCTGGCTTTAATTACAGTTATATATTTTTTTCAACAAAATTAAAAATTTTACGAAAACTTAAGAAATTTCATCAATGATATTTCTATTTATCTTTATTGATCTATTGTTGTGCCCTTATTACTCTGCAGTTAGTTATCGAAGAGAATAATTTCTTAAATTATAGGACACAATGGCAAAGAACCAGAACTAGCAATATCGATGAATAGCAATAAAGTAAAAGTTTGCATCTCAAAGCAGACAAATAACGTCATAAACATATCAGGAGAAATGTAGACTGGATTTGACGTAATGTTCAATTCATTACAATTATACCACGACATTGATCAAAATACACATCCATAAGACAAGAACATTACAATTATAACGACATTGATCCAAACACACAAACATAATGCAACAACATAATAGATGCATATGTAAAAAATTGATCAAAATATTAAATTATTTGTATTACAATCGCATAAAAGAAATGAACCTGGATGAAAAATAAGAGATACTAGACCAGAGTATGATGAGACAAAAGAGTTGTTGACTACAGCCTATCCAACGTATGAATCATAACAGATGAGCTTTCCTACGAAGTAAAACAACTATAAGAACAACCAACACTGCAAAATATATACTCATTTTAATGAATATTAATAGTTTTTTGTTCAAGACAACAAGAAATGAAGGCAAGAGAGTATTGGAAGATGACTATCTGAACACCCCCAAAAGGAATAACTCAATGTCAAACTGAAACAAAACAATGGGTAGATAGAACTATACTCATAGCGTATTGGGAACGAGAATGAACAAAACATGCCCAAAAGTGATGGGTCCATTTGAATGAAATCCCCAGATTCAATACTCAGTACCATGATTAATACAATTTCCTCTCCACCGAGTATAATAAACGAAGAGCAGGAACTAAAAACAACGAACTCATTTTCTCCTAGATTTCTCTCCCCACTTTGCCCTCCAAAATCAAATCTTTACACCTCCCATTAATAGACCAACATGTCATCTCACCCATGACTCTCAAATCTAGCCTGACAATGTTATATCACTGCACTGTAGAAGCAAGCCAAAAGGACGTAACGAGGAGGTAAACTAGGTCTAAAATTCACTTTCTTCCCAGGAGACAAACAATGAGGCAATCCAACTTGGCAAACTAGGGCTTATCTAACTTTCTTCCCAAATCTCAAAAGCCCACTCCAAAATACACTACAAGTATATACGTGTAATTAACAACATCAAACAAAAATGGCTGCTCACATTTGAATAGTCAAGGACAAACATGTAATTACTGGAGTCAAACAAAAGTCACTGCTCACACTGATATAGCCGATTTTATTGGAAAAGATAAATATATATATGTTTAATTAATCATTGAGGCATTATAAGCATAGCTGTGAATTTCGTACCATATTGGCCGGTACGGCCGAAATTTTTCGTACCGGCCAGACTACTATATCTATTTCATACCGGCCAAAATACCGGACGTACCGGCCGATACTTCGGCTTGTACCAGCCGATATTTCAGCCAGTTTTTTTTTTTCATTTTTTTAAACTACAAACTTATTTTTTAACCTCCAATTCAGACTAGACTATTTATAATTTATATATAATTTATTTATATATAGACTATTATTTTGGAATATAATTTTTATATATAATTTATTTATATATCGACTATTCCGAAACGCTATCCTGAAACGCTATCCCGAAACGGTACCGGTACTGAAATATTTCGTTCTAGTGCCTTGACCAGTACAGCGTTCGGTATGGTATTCAAAACATTGATTATAAGTATACCAAGAGTACAGTAGGAGAGGGTATAGACCAAATAATTATGATTGGAAGCCACAGTGATTGAAAGTTAATGTCTCTTTTGGCTCATTTGAAATTAGTCTCTTTTCGTTCATTTGATTGAAGATCTCAACTTTCAATACTATTATATCCTCATTAAAAAGGATAAAATGAGCCAACATAGACACTCGCAATAATTTTCAATCAAATGAGCCAAAATAGACAAAATTGGAGAAATATAATAACTATAAAGATATTTGGGGCTCATGTGTAGGCAGGAATGAGATGGATGGATCTTGAAGATCTGAGATTATGAATCCACCAATATAATCCACCAGTATTATGTGTATGATTGTTGGGATTGCAGTTTCATAACAATGAATGGAACTCACACACAACGTGAATGGCTAGTGAGCCACACACATTGGTTGAATAACAATGGTTTCAAGCTATCTAAAACATAAGCGTATGCAAAAGCATTCATGGTAATGTGTTGTATTAAATGGCCATTGAAAAGTTAGATCAGCCACTAATGGATATAATATCTTTCCATCCTAAGTGTGTTTCTTTTCTTACTTGGTTGAACCTAACATTTCCCCTTAATATAAAACCAGGGACAAAGAAATTTTATTTATTTATTTTTTTTTTTATAAACCTCTTCCTTCATTGATACCATTTCATGTTACATAGATTGAGACATTATTGGAGTTTTCTCCAATTCCATAATACATTTAGATACATATAATGCATCTTTTCCTAGACCATGAGCTACAGAATTACCCTCTCGGTGAACATGACAAACTGTGCATGCTTTAAAGTTGCTCATTTTCTCTTGAGTATCATAAATAAGCATCCCAAAATAACTCTCTTTCTGCTTGTTCAACTTGAGATCATCAACAACTGTTTTTTAGTCTCCTTCTAGAATCACATTTCTCATACCTAATTCAAGGCCAAAGTTGACTGTTGTGTAGGCTGCAATTGGCTTTGCTAATAGAGGGTCAGGTATTGATGCCTGTTTTTTCCTCAAGGTTGCCAAAACATTGCCTTCTTCATCTCTCACAGCAACACTTATTCCTATTATACATTGTCTTTGATCAACTGCTACATCCCAATTTATTTTGCAAAAGCCTTGAGGAGAAGTTTTCCAGGTTACTGACCTTCTATTGTCTACTGCATTGTTTTCCTCTTGTCTCGATTGTACAGAATTTATATCCAACCTCATCTTATTTACTCTATGCAGCACTGTTTTAGGATCTATGACAATATTCTTGAACACGAACTCATTCCTTCTCCACCATAGATTCCAAAGTGTTAATGACAGTTCTTTCATTTCTTCTATGTCGAGTTTGTTGAACATATCTTGCACCAGCTCCTTTACATTCTTATAGCAGCACATACTCTTCTAAATTTTTCTATAACATTGGCTCAAGATGTCATTGGCTGATACACATTCCCAAAGGATATGTTCAATGGTTTCTGGCTCCTTGAGACACATAGGGTAGTGGGGGTCATCCAGGATCTTCCTTTTGTACAAATTGAGTTTGGTGGGCAAAATATTTATGCATGCTCTCCAAAGAAAATTCTTTGCTACTAGTGGTATGTCGAGTTTCCATATTTTGGTCCAGCCTTCTTTGTATTTATTGTTGAAGGAATTGTGTCCTTTAATTTTGTCCTGCATCTCCCCTAGTAAATGGTATGCACTCCTTATTGTGAAGTTTCCATCTGCATTACTTCTCCATATCAGTTTATCTTGCTGATTGCTTTGACTTATTGGAATTTTTTTTATAAGCTCTGCTTCTTCTTTGTTGAAAACTGCTTGAATTAAAGAAATGTTTCATTCCTTGGTTTCTGGCTGAATGAGTAGCTCCACTTTGGCCTCAGTCCCCAATATGTTTCTACCACTTGGGGGTTTGTATGATGAAGGTTGATGTAGCCATGAGTCATACCAGATTCTTACTGATTTCTCATTGCCTATTCTCCAACTAATTCCCTCTTTAAGTAAATCTATAGCAGCTAGTATACTCCTCTATATGAATGAAGGATTGCTTCCCATTTTAGCAAATAAAAAAGAGATCTGGGAAAATATTTGAGCTATAAAACTCGAGAAGCAAGAGAGTTTGGATATGTGAGAATCCTCCAGCCTTGCTTTGATAACAAAGCAATATTGAAATTTTCAAATTCTCTGAAACCAAGCCCTCATTTATCTTTGGATTTTCCCATTTGATCCCAGCTTAACCAATTCAGTTTCCTTTCTTGGTTTGCTTGACCCCAACAATATCCTCTCATCATCTTGTTCATTTGTTTCAGCAAAACTTTAGGAAGTTTATAAGCTCTCATAGCATAAGAGGGAATGGCTTGAACAATAGCTTTCAACATGACCTCTCTCCCTGCTTGTGATAGAAATTTCTATTTCCAGTTCCCCATTTTTGCACTAATTTTGTCAAGAATTGCTTTGAGCTCTTTATTCCTTGATCTTCCTATCAATGCTGGAAGCTCAAGGTATTTCTCATAAGAATTTGTTGTTCTGACCCTTGCTATGCTAGTGATGTTGTCCCTCATTGATGAGTTGGTGTTTTTACTAAAAAATATAGCAAACTTGTCTTTATTTAATTTATGACAGTTGCTGCCTCATATTGACCTATAAGCTTCATCATCCTCCTCCATTCAAGATTTGTAGTTTGACAGAAAACTAAGCAGTCATCTGCAAAGAACAGATGACTAATATGTATTTTCCTTATGCCTATTGGGAGGCTATTTAGCAGCTTTTTTCTTTCTACTTTATTGAGCATTTGAGTTAGTGCCTCTGAGCATATGATGAGTAGATAGGGTGCTAGAAGATCACCCTGTCTAATACCTCTAGATGGTATGAAAGTTGGTTGTGGGATTACATTGATTAACAATGAGTACGACATTGTCGATACACATTTGATGATCAGATCAATCCATCTTCTGTTGAACCCCATCTTTTCCATTGTAATTTAGATAAAAGACCACTCCAATCTGTCATATGCTTTACTCATATCCAGCTTTAGAGCCATATAACCTTTAGACCCTATCATTCTACACTTAATTGAATGCAATGCTTCAAATGCTACAATTACATTATCTAATATAAGTCTTCCTTGTACAAATACACTCTGATTTGGTGAAATGATGCTTGGCAGTATTTTCTTCATTTTGTTAACAAGAACCTTTGCCATCACCTTATACATCACATTACACAGGCTTATTGGTCTGAATTCAAAAACTGTTGAGGGATTTTTTACCTTTGGGATTAAGATTATGTG
Organism: Juglans regia; assembly: GCF_001411555.2. NCBI lineage: Eukaryota > Viridiplantae > Streptophyta > Magnoliopsida > Fagales > Juglandaceae > Juglans > Juglans regia. Next base: position 22,518,161 of record NC_049914.1, on the reverse strand, counting down.
AGTTTCATTGATGGAACTGTCTCAGTTGTTGGTATTGAGAGCTTTCATAACTGTTGCACACAAATATTTACCTAAAGTTTCCCAATGTTGTTGAAAAAAATCAATTGAGAAGCCATCTGGTCCTAGGGAACTCGTGGGATTCATGCTCAAAACAGCCTCTTGTATTTATGAATAGTCAAAATTTCTAAGCAATTTATTATTCATTTCCTTTGTGATTAGAAATGTCATGGATTCAACACATTGAGCTTGTCCCACTGGATTAGAAGTAGCATACATATCTATGAAGAACTTTTGAAAAGTTTGCTATATCACTTTTGGTGAGGTAAAAAAATGGCCTTCTCCATCACTGATTCTGTGAATTGTGTTAGTCTTGCGCCTCTGAGTAGCACATTTATGAAAATAACTTGTGTTTATGTCTCCCTCTTTAAGCCATCTTTGCTTTGATCTTTGCTTCCACCTCACTTTCTCTTGTTTCGTACTTAAATTAATTTGCCTTTGAAGCTGTCTGATTACTTGCTGATCTGATCCTTGGTTCCTGTCTTGTAACTGTGATACTTGTCCCATCATGCTTGTAATTACTTTTGTTGATTCTTTCTTTTGTTTCTTGTTCCAGCTGAGTGACTGTGCTTTGCAATCTTTCAACTTGTTTAAGAATCTTGCTACTTAGCTATCATTTCTATCTTGACCCTTCCATTTAGCTAAAATCAGTTCTTTACATTCATTACTTAGACCCCAGTTGTATTCATATCTGAACAATCTTTCTCTTCTTCTTGCAGGCTACAGCTGATTACTCATTGTTGCTAGGATAAGATTATGATCTTAGGAGCATGTTGCCAGTGCATTGACAGAAATTTCTTGAAACATATTCATGCATTCAGTGTTAGTACATACTCTGTCTAATCTTTCCTTGGTGAAATCTGAACCTTCTCTTCTATTAGATCATGTATACTCAAGGCCACTATACCCCATATCACTCAAATCAGTATCTTACAAAACTTGTCTAAACCCTTACATTTGAGTAAAATTTCTTTGCAGACCTCCCCATTTTTCATTTTGGTGAAGTATCTCGTTGAAATCCCCCCAACACAACCATGGCCTATGATCCGAAGGTTGTAAAATTCTAAGCAATTGCCAGCTACCTTCTCTTTTTGTTGTAATTGGGTTGCCATAGAATCATGTTCGAGTCCAATCCTTCCCAATTTTAACATCAATAACATTAACATAAATGTGATAATTGGTATAGGTTTCAACTTCTATATCACAAGCTAATTTCCACATCATTGCCAAGCCTCCACTACATCATTTGGCATTGACTGTAAAATTTCTATCATATCCTATTCCGTTTCTTATTTTTTCGATCCTCTCCCTCGAGCACTTTGTTTCCATGAGGAAGAGAGTTTCTGGGCACTTTTGCTTCACTAAAAAATGAAGCTCTCGAACTATTTAAGGGTTCCCAAGCCCTCAACAATTCCATGCTATGCACCTCATTGATGTTGGTGGAGCTGCTCAGTTGCCTCCACCTTTAATTCCTAAGTTTTGCTCCTTTCAAGATTGAGCCCTTCTTTTAATTTTTTGTTTGACATTTTCTGGCTATCACTGTCTATCATTTCCTTGTCTCTTTTCCTTCCTCTTGTTTCAACTCTATTAGTGATTTCACTGTCCATCTCTTCTGTCATTGGTAAATTTATGATTCTAGCCCTTCTTTGCCATCCCAGTGGCTTCTGTATCACCTCCACAGTCTGCACTAGTAATGTATCTGATACCTCTTCCTCTATCTGCATATGACTTGTATTAACAGCCTTCTAAGTTTCTTGAAGACTTAGGTTAGGATTGATGATTGTGTACTGCTTCCCATCCTAAGCCTCATTACTCTGGTTTCCCTCGATTGAAGATTTATCCATCTGTTTTTCACTATGACCATCACATTCAACTATTTGTTTTCCTTTATCATAAGCTCCTCCAGATAAGTTATTATTGCCAAGTTGTTGCTCCTGACCAGCTTCTAAAGGATCATCTTCCTAGTTTACCTGAGTACCCTGGATAATAAGTACTTCCTTTTTACTAGGACCCTCCTCATGGCCTTGATTAAGTATCTGAGTCATGTTTCCTCTCCCCCCTTGTCTTTTGTTTCCATTATCAAATAAATTGAAAGTTGTGGCCTTAACCATTGGTCATATTGTTCAATTCCTAAGTTATAAATTTTTGTTTTCCCCTCTCCACATACTCTACCAACATGTTTGATAACCCCACAGTTAAAACAAAATAAAGGCAACATTTCATATTTAAGTTCCACCCGACTCAATTTGCCTGCAATAGTAACTAACTTTCCACTGGGGATGGGTTTAGTGATATCCATGCTGACCCTTATTCTGAGAAATTTTCTCCAACCTATTCCTTCCCCATCCACATCTACAGTTAAAACTTCCCCTATATTGGAGCCAATTTTCTCTCCTCCTTTATAAGTCATTGTTGCTAAAGGTAGACCATGTAATTGAATCCAAAAGGGTTCTTGATAAAAATTCACCTCATTATGCGGAGTGCTTTGTCAATAGTTTGGATACAAATTAAATGTTTATCAAAGGTCCAAGGTCTACCATTTATGACTCATTAAATATCTAAACTTCTTTGAAATTCAACCAAGAATCTGTGATGATCCACCTCATTGAAGTTGATTGAACCCTCAGAATCTCAAACTTTGGTCAGAGTTGCTTTAAAAGCCTCTTTCTCGAAACTCTTGTCCATCAAAATTAGAAGCAAACACCTCTGAGCTCTAGCATATGCTCGTTTAGTCTCTTCTACTGTGAGTTCTACCTCTTCTTTCTCAATTTCTGTGAGTTTAAATCATTCTCAGAGCTTTGTTAATTCTTCTGTCGTGCCTCACTGTGTACAACAATCGATTTCTTCTCTGAAATTCTAGTAACCTTCCTCCACCGCCTCACCCTTCTAAGAAGGAAAGGACTATACCTTACCCAAAACAGAAAGGACCCTAACCATTTTTCTTCTTTCGAGTTAATTGATAAAGTAAGTTTATTTTAAATGTAAATTTACAACTCTTTTACAATTCTATGTCAAGCATAGTGTAGTTATGTAAATATGAGTTCTTGTTAAAGCAAATTTAGTCTAACATTTCTTATGCTATGGCCGACTTTAGGATTAGGTCATTGTGTTTTTTTTTTTTTTTTTTTTTTTAATAAAGAATAACACCCCATGGTATGAGCTATTTAGAAATAGCCCCTTTAGATTTGTCGTTCATCGTCAATGGAAAACGCGTGGTCCAATCATAAACTACCACATATCAACTTTAATTTCTTTTAAAAAAAATTATATTTCTTTGTGATGAATAGAAAAATATTTCTTTTATAATGAATAAATAATTTCTAAAATTATTAAATCCGAAAAGTTAAATATACAAACCAACAAACAAAAGCAACTATTGCGGACTAAACAAGTTAATATTATGAATAATTCTATATACAATTGTGAAATGCGTAAACACTACGTAATCGATTTGAAAAAAAATGAGATTTATCATTAAAAAATTAATTTTTTTCATATAAATCTCATATTTTATTCATTTTTTTCAAACGATTACACAATAATTACACAATTCACGATTGCAAGTACTTTTTTTCCTAATGATATTATAATAGAGGATGGAGTTTGAAATATCACCTTATTCTAATGGGCCAATTTTAAGATTTTTTAAACCACAAGAACCAATACGTAAAATGTCCAAAGTCCAGAAACCCTAAACAATAGTTTACCCTAAAAATTAACTAACCTCCTTATAAAAACACTGCAAGGGTAAAACTAAAATGGCGGCCTTTAGGCAAGCTGAGTTGAACACATTGCTCTTTGCATGCAGTGTCAATCTAACTTTTAAATGAAACTTATAGGTCATATAGTATATTGTACAAGAAAATACAGCTTTGCTCTATTCACACTTTCACAATAAACCGTACCTCATTTCCATTAAAGAATCCAAGAGTCCAGAAATCTGACTTAGACCAAAAAAAAAACCATATACACAAGCAAGATGAATCCTAATTGCATGCTCCAATGAGAGAAAAAGTACAACTCGACATTCTCAATGACTCAAAACTAGATACAACGTTTATGATCTAAAATTACAACACAAACAGATCCATCCGGGATCCTGAAATGTACAAAAATATCTCTATAAGATCTCTAGAGCCAAAAAGTCTCATCTTCAAGGAAAATTAGATTTTAGGCTGATATTTTACCATCCGAGCCTGAGGGAGTCGCGCTTAGAATCGGAAAGCAGTACAGCAATTCCACGTTGGTGGAGACATGAGCTTGACAATGTGATGGTGAGCAATACGAGCAGAAAAAACCTTCTCTCAAATCCCAACCCACTTCACCCATCTAAAAATCCGACCAACTCTGAAGGGCAACTCATAGTCTTTGGTAACAGCAGGTTCTCTCCTTGCAGCATCTGGTTCAGACCAAACATACACCCCACGTTCCTGCCGACTACCAGGTACAGTGTTGTCCAGAATAACAGCCACCAGGAATGCAATCACCATGTGCAATGACAGTAATGTGTTCAGGACATAGTTCACCTGCACATAAACCATATAAACAAAAAGTTAGCCGGATGTTAGTGCACAAAGGAATCAGTTTGCATTTCTGATATTCAATTATTCGTGAGTTATTGCGGGAGCAATATCCCACCAATTTGCAGTTTCACCAGGGGCCTGATATGCAAAGATAAAAAGTTCAGCTTAACTTGTAGCATCAACTTCATGATGTTACTGCGCAGCTAGCTCTTTACATCCACAACCATATAAACTCACAGAAAATAAAAGGAGCAACCAACAGATGTCAAGATTGAATCCAGAAAGATTGTGCAATAAGTCAAATTGATGGAGCCAATCATCAATTGCTCTAATATCCAGGCAGCTTCGCATGTAAAAGAGGTCAATTTTACTTTCTTGCCACAATCAGACTGACTGCAACCATCTAGTTGTACGCAATGGAAATATAGATGGATTGAAGGGAGGTAATACATGAATTAAACACAGCATTTTACTAGTATCCAATCAATATTGTCATTTTAGCAGGCCATAAGACAGATGAGAAAGACAGAATAAGAGGCGCTTTTTTATTACAAAAAGGTCAGAAATAAGCATACCCCTCCATATTTGCTGCGGAAAGGCCCATGAGAAGCCACAATGTAAGGCTGAAAATAACTTGGGACAGAGAAGTTGCTATTTGGGGACATGTCATACTGCTGAAAGTAAGCTGGTATTGAAAGAGAGAAAAACAAAGATAATCCAACAATGATAATATTCCGTGAGCTTCCTGCCTCACTATAACGTAGATTTGACAAGCCCAAAGCTGTAAGCATCGCCCACATGAAGCACAATAAAGCAGCAACCATGACTTCAGGAATTGACGCTATAAAGCCTCCAACTTTACCTGTAAGGCATTAGGTACATACAGAGTAAACATTAGTTATTAACATGAGAAACAAGAAGCCTTATGCTGTATATTGTTGTAAACATCAGTTAATTAGAATTTGTCACAGTAAGACCAAACAGTGGTTTCCCTAAACTGAACCTGTATTTCCAGGTTGTTCAGGTGGTAATGGAGTCTCAACTCTCAAGGTCAAAAGGATCAGCAAATTTAAATCCCAGCAATACCTAACCTCATATCCTCTTTCTTTCTCCCAAAAATACACAATATGATCAACAAGCATGATGATAATATAACAATTTGGTATACACAGCACACTTGATAATCCAAACATCCTAATTTAGCAAAAGATATTTCTTGGCGTGCTATCTTTTTGCATATCATCTTCTTTTTTATGACAAGAAATCCTAGAAACCCTGCAATCGCAACATGACTTTTACCTGGTTAAACCCCAAACCTGTGTAACGCATCCCCATCACACGGATCAGGTAAATCATTGGCTTTGCATATCATTGACTTTGTGGTATCAAAACTTTACATGACACAATTACAGCCCCACCCACTGCTTTCATTATGTTGAAATTAACCTCGAACTAGCACTTGTTTGTGTCATTAGCTCAAAATGCAAATTAACAGAGTTGCTTGTATCATCCAACCCAACAATCTGGGTTGAGTTGGGGTCAAGAAAACTGTTCACTTTCCAGTCATTGAACTTGAAATGACACATTTGTTTTTTTGATTGGCACCAGGTGTCTAGGAACAGCGTCCAGACTAGTCTCGGAGATGCACAGGCCCTCAGCAAGGAGTTTTCCGCAAGTACACCTCGGGTAATTCAAGGAGAAAGTCTCCCAGTCTGATGGTTCCTAGAGATTGTTTGCACCCAAGAGGATTTGAACCTTAGACCTGGGGGGAGCATACCCCCAAGCCCAAGGCCTTTACCACTTGAGCCAACCCCTAGGGGTTAACTTGAAATGACAAATTAACCCAGCATCTGCACAAAGAACCATCTGCTCTCCTATCCGTCCAACCAGAGGTGGAGGCAAACCTCCCTCAGGCCCATTCTGAACTTCTAAACCTAGAGCCACTAGTTTAGAAGCTATCCAAAAATATGCTGTCTCCCTGGTTTTTCATTTTAGACCTACTTGACTTGCAATTTGATTATGGATGAAAGAAGACAAACTGGGCCATCACTGGAAAGACAAATGCAGGCCAAAGAAATGTGGCATATGAAATTTATAGTAAAAAAGTTGCAGAGAAAATTCAGAGCATATGTGACCCAAAATACACCACCAACAGTGCTTATACAACTTACAGTATATATCCTATGATGCACATATCTAAGAAGTTGCATCGTTGTGTACCAATCGCAGACAATCTCAAATTTAATTGCCAGGTTATCGTCAGTAGATTTTTGGAAACAGAAAACAAATACTCACCTACGAGGGATAAGACTATCAAAACACATGCGCCTAATTCAACTGCTCTGCGGCTTCCCATTTTGGTCACAGCAATAGTGTGTACATTTTCAGTTAGAGTGGTGGACCCCGTTCCTGTACCCCAAAGACCAGCCAAAACACTCGAAAGACCTTCCAGACCAATCCCTCGGCTAAGAACACCTGGGGTTGGAGGTCTTGATGCAACCAACAATGAAGATGCATGGTATGATCCAACCTAATCAGTTTAAAACAAAGAAAAACCCAAATAAGAATCAGGCGAAGCATACAATTTTTTAGGCACATTAATGAGCAGATTTGTACAACAAAATGCAATGGAGTTGATAAAAATAAAAATTTAAATTGTACATGAATTCATGTGGGAAACTAAATCTGGCGTGTTTGACTGAATCAGGCATCAAGGGTATGTTCAAGGAAATTTTATAACAGCAAAAATCCATCTGAATCTGTTCAACTAACCTAAGAACTCCACAGAATTTTGCAGAAAAAGTAGAGCCAACCACAATGTTGTGAAAGAAACATCTAACGCTGTAATGGGACTAGTTTCATTATCTACTGATTGAAAATCTTAAAATGAATAAAGACGGCATCCTTAGTAGGGAAGTCCTGAAGTCAGTGCAGATGAGATTTTTAAGGACAAAATTTGGTATTCATCGTAACACTCCTTTTATAGAATAAAAAAGATACAGTTCCAGAATTTTAGATAATTATAATATGAAAATTTTCCTTGCCAGAGATAGTCCTATGCATTATTCCATTCATTATTTGTCGTTGCTAAGTCCAACAAATTAAATTTCAGCAGTTTCGCCCATGTCATAACAAATGACAAATTTTTCAAGTGAAGAACAATACTCAGGCATTAGTTTCTCAAGCAAGCCCCTTTTCTGGCAGGTCACAGCCAAATATTTAAGTGCACACCTTATAGATTTAGAGAAATAAACATACCACAAGGCAAGTTGTGGATCTCTCACTTTTATAATTATGGGTGAGTATTGTAAGTCAATAATTAATCACCAAAAGATGCTTAACGGTGAACTTGGAGAAAATTGAGAAGAAGGTTAAATTGAACGAAAATTATAAACCGACTTCTTTAACCTTTTTGCTCCTTCCAGTTAGGTGTGTGGATTATATCCACTCTGTTTACCTAGAATTACTCATTAATAAAATAATCTCACTTACCAAAAAAATTATAAATCTTGAAGAGAAGTGTTTAGTCATGATAAATGACAGAAAACTAACCGAATCGACTGATGAGATAATGGACACCGCACACATAACAAGAGCCATTTTCCAGTGGAAGACAGGAGTACCCCATTGTAATGGATAAGGAAACCTGAACCATGGGGAAGATTTTAATGCATGAGAAGTATCAACTCGACAATGTTTCATCCTTGAGAGATACTTTCTGCAGTGCTCAGATATCATATTCGAAGCAGGCACATTTACATCACAGCCTTTGTAACTATAAACTCCCACTTCAGTTAGCAGGAAAGCAGCTGCCCATGTGATTGCCAGGCCCAATGGAACCTGACAATAAAATAAGGATAACCGCATTACATTATAAGAAATGTGTGCTCTATTGTTTGTAAATATACAGTTGTATCAACAATCAGAAAGAGGACGAATAAAAAGATGAACTTGTAATAGTAACTTACCGCATATATTAAAAATATACGATGACCAAAAACAGATATCTTACGAAGATACTGCAGAAAGTATAGAAACAACAAATTAGATGTTTCTGGCACAAAATCCAATCGCAAAAGAAATGTCAGACATTCAACATGTTCAGTGGAGACAAAGATAAGCTAGATGACGTTACAAAACTGCTATAATTTAACATGAATCTACAGTAGTTCCACCATACTTACAAGAGAAAAAGTAATGACCAGTAATATCTGCACTGATCCAATCTCCAGACAGGTACCAACAAGTGGGAAACCAAAGCTATAAAAAGAAAGTCCAACAGCAGCAACTGTTGGGGACACAACAACTGGATTGATCAACCTGAAAAGGGAAGGCCAATGAGCTGAAGTTGAGTTATTGGGTGTATCATTCAAAAGGCCTGACAATTAATGCAACAGAATATTAAATTTTGCACTCAACACAGAAATAAGCTACACTTGTAACAACCCACCACTCATGCTGTATGGTTGAGTATAATAACATCTAAATGCTACAACCACATTAATGACTCATGCAAATTCATCCAAATTAATACACATACTTGGGGTCAGTTATTTATCAAAAAACAAACATACTTGGGGTCTGTTTGTTAAATGGAAAATTCAGATTATTATACTACATTCTCCGGTGTATAGCTTGCTGGAAGATCTAGTGAGCAACTGAGCAAGATAACCCCCGGGAAAGATCAGAATGAAATATATAAGTAAACAAATCATTTTCTTTCAAATGTTGTCCATTGAGAATATGTTTGCCAAAAAGTTATCTTCCACAAGACAAACCACATCTTAGATTAATTAAAGAAATGATGAAACTAAAGCACAAATGCACAATAAGATCAGAGAAAACAATGCAAAAGATCAGAGAGAATCACAGCAATCACTATTCTGAAAATAGTCTTTTGAGAAAATCAGCAAGCCAAGCCAACAAGTGGTCCCTACAGAAAGAAACTTTAGTTTCAGTATATTAGATCAAAACCACAAACCATAATTTCAAAACTTACTATCCAAATCTTACTAATAATGATTTATTTTCAGGATTATTGGTTTCACTGCCCCAACGGATATCAGTTCAATGGAGTCTAAACTTTCTCAGTCAAAATAACTCATTTAACGCTGTTTGGAGACATCACACAGGTTAGCCGGCCTCAAAGGGTCAACTTTGACAAACAAGGACTAATGCATTCTAAGAGTTTTAAAGACTAAAACACCCGTCAAGGTGCAGCCTAGTGGTCAAAGTGCAAGCATGCAATGAGATGTAGATTCAAACATTTTGGGTTCAATTTCGCATTATGAGTTCCCATGGTTACCTAATGTAAGGTTCTGGATGGTGGGGCCATATATCTAGAGTTTCCTCTCTAGAGGTGTTAACCGTTAAGGGTCCTGCCTTGGTGAGGTTTCGCGTAAAAAAAAAAAAGAGAGAGAGAGAGAGCAAGCATAACCAGAAAACCTATTCCAAGTGGCTGATAACTTTACTTTCTCTTTTCTTCCTGGGAAAATGTTGGTTATCGTCGTTGGATATTATATTTTACCAGGTCAAGGAAGGATGGATACAACCAGTTTGGTGGTAATGGCATCCAACAAACATAGACCAAATATATTTATCTTCAGTTATCCAATTTATGTTGAAGAGCTTATTCTATACACTCAAAATATTATATTCTACTAAAAAGAACTTGAGTTAATTTTGATTATTGAAGGCACATATTGTTATGATTCTTTCTCCCCCATTCTTTTTTCTTACTCAACCATTCTATCATACTTTAATAGTGCTTCTTACAGCCCAGAATAGCCACAAATCTTATCCATTCTTCTCCCTTTTCAAACCCAAGCCACACCCCTTGTAAAATCCAAAGTTCTCACAACTTTTTGGCTAACAAATAATCCATCATATCATATCTAAATTCCTCCAAACAGCTTTTCCCATAAAATTTCAGCAACCAGCAGTCTTCAAGTTTCACCACCATTTGTCTTTATACCTTCTTTTTTTTTTTTTTTGTAAGTAACCGTTTGTCTTTATACTTAATCCTTTCACAACCTTATTCAATCAATAAACCCTAAACCACTTCCTCTAAAGTCCCTAGCCCAAATCCTACAGCCTACAACCAACCACATTCTGTTGCAGGTAGGTTTCTCAATACATTACCCAAATCCCCCAATTCCAATAGTAAGGACCCCAAGTTGGCGTGAACATAAAATGAATCAAACCCAAAGCAATCAAATTAAACCTACTGAAGCAGCAAAACTTTTGACCCCTAAGTTGACTAAAGCCAACTAACCAACAGAGGCCTAGTCCACAAATTCAACAAGTCAAAACCTAGGAAAAGAAAAGCCCTAAAAGCAACTATGTTGTAGGCAGTCTCTCTACTAGATTATTTTCTTTTTATTTTATTTTATTGGCACTAGGTGTCCAGAACAAAGTCAGACTAATCGTGGGGTGCACAGGCCATTGGCAAGGAGTTTCCTGCAAGAGCACCTCGGGTAAGTCAAGGAAAATTTCCCCCACGATGGCCCCGAAAAATTGTTTGCACCCAAGGTTTCAAACCTTAGACCTAGAGGGAGCATACCACCAAGACCAAAGGCTCTTACTACTTGAGCCAACCCCCAAGGGTTTAGTCTCTCTACTAGATTAACTATGAATGTAAGTTATTAACTCAAACCCTAAGTAGAACAAGTTAATTAATATAGGCCTGATGTTCATGAGATTTGATAAATGCTGAGTTTAATCATTTAAATTATATTCTTTAACACTCACTTATGTGCGAGACCAAAAATCACAAGGACCCACTAAGTAGGGAAGGAATTTGATATTTTAATTGAGAGGTAGAGCAAATTAAGGGTTCAAATTCAGGACCACTGTTCTGGTACAATATTAATCACCAATCATGCCGAAATATTAAAGTGATGGGAATAGCAAATTTCATCATTTAAATTATATTCTCTAACAAGATCCATAGATGATTAGTTTGTATTAATTGGGCTTTCATCATGGCATGCAAATTTAAGTGATTCATTAATATTGTTGCTCGCCTACTCTTTTTTAGCAACAGAAAGACTAGATACACTTTCAATTTAATATTTGAGATACATACAAGCTATAATTTGTTTCATAATTCACCTCTTTCTACAAGTAGTTTGTTTCACAGCTCACCCACACTTCTAGTTTAAAGTTCAAATCCCGATTGCATTTACCAAAAAGATAAAGTTAGAAACAGATTAAGAATTAGTTTCAGACATTACCATGTTCTAGGCATGCGTTGGGAAGTCACAAAGGACATATTCATACCTTGGCATTTTGCAATAAAGTTTTCAATTTTGCTGTGGATACGTTGCTTGATCTAACTTTTGGCATATTTCAATTTACACATTTTGGCCTAACAAATATTTTAGTTAAACACATTGTTATAATATGTTTTCTTCTAGTTTTATTTGTTCTTGAAGTTGGATTGAGCAAATCATTCAAAGGAAAATTAAAAAGTTAGGTTGAACAGCCAATTGGGACACCTAAATGGCACATAAGCCACCAATTCATTGGTCAGCCAATCTTAAGCTACAACAGGATCAACTTCTCTGACATTCATTGGAAGGGTAAGCAGCTTTCACTGAGGCAACCAAGAAGTTGCACCAGGGCTGCAGCCTATCATACCAATCAATTTTGTCCTTTTTCCTGGATGGGAAGGGAAGTGAATGGGAAAAACTAAAAATTTAGATTCAAATGGGTGCTATACCGCATTTGTTAACTCAATGTAATATATGTCATAAGGTCAAAATAATCGATACATTCAAATGGGTGAATGTATGAATGTATCATATTCTAATAAATAATGAATGGCATGACTCATAACTTTATGCAATCAGCTTATCAATACATCAATTAGAGCAACTTATCCAATCCCCTTCAAGCTTCCAAAATTGACTGATTCTAATTTGATAAATGGAACGCAAAGCACTTGATAATAATGAATTTGGAATGTGAAGAGATATAAAGATGATGGAATCAAACCTCGATAATACAGACATCAGTCCACTATATCCAAGTAAAGCTTGAAAAGCTGAAGCTATTATTATGGCGCCCTGTAGCTCCTTCATAATGTGCTTGAATTTCTACATGTAAAATGATTCTCTCAAGTATATAAAAAATGCAATAGAATAAAAGAGCTCAATATATATCCATACTTTTTTAACTTTTTTATGGGTTTTTTTTTATATATTTGCAAGCTATATATCCATACTTTTTTAATGTTAATAAAGGAATAGTATATAAAACATTAGATATTAAGGAATGATTGGCTTCTGATTGGAAGTCTATATATCACAGGTGATTATTATTCCTAAACGCTCTCATGGAACGTTAGTGCAGAAGAATGCTCGCAAAGGAAATTTATTAAATTGTTGACCAGAGGTAGTTAGAGAGCATGTAATAATTTGAGTGCAAACGAATCGTTTGCACCCTCTAAATAAGTGTCAAACAAAAAATTTTAGAAACTTTTGCTACTGATTCCTTTTTCTTTTCTTTTTTTTTATCGGTAAACACTTTTTTATTGATTGCTACTGATTCCATTAATTCTTAACACTTTCTGCATTTCTTTTTATTTACCATTTCAGGCAACACTTTGGGAACTTTACTGTGTGTTACAGACCACAAAACAGTAAGAGTTGACAGATAGGATCAACTGATAGAGACACAGAGAGAGAGAGAAGAGAATTCTCTGATACAGCTGCCACTCTCTTCTTTCCTTGTTTTAGAAGGCTGTTTTCATAAGTGACTGAAATATAAAGATTATCTGTCTTTGCCTGTTCAATCATTACTTCTCTTAGCAACTACTGACAGATGTAATAATATCCAAGTTGCACTATCAGGTTCTAAAACAGTATGATCTCAACAGCTTACTAAAGTGATGGAATCAGGCCAATTATATATTAGCGGCAGCATTTCCTTTGAGAGCTCCTCAAGATATTAAGAAACAAGCTAAGCAAACAGTCTGTGCGATAGCAAAACATGTTTAAGCTTTATGCTTGTTAAGGTATCCCATATACATACCGATAAAAAAAGAAAGGTATCCCATATACTTTCCAAAAAATGAGGTATCCTATATCCGTTATGATTCAACTAGATGATTTTATGAAAGCAAATTATATCCATCAGTCAATTCTATAATGTAAAGATGTGTAAACATAAATGCGTGTCTTCACACACATGCAAGTAAGGTACAATAACCGACTCTTTTTCTGTATTGTGTATAGCTCAACAAGGTAACGGGAATGAACTGTGAAAACACAAATGGGAAGACACTAAAACGTATTTGAACCATACCAAAGCATGACAAGAGGAGCTTACATTTTCGTTGAGTCCTTGAAACTCTGGGGAGTTGATGATTGCCAATGCTGGTGCCAGGAAAACAAACGATGGACCCTGTATCAGGGGCAATCTTGACCCAAAAGACGTATGCAAAAGTGTAGTCACCCCCGAAACAAAGAGGACTGTCGATACCACATTTGCAGTATCCTCCTAAACACACTAAATCCAATTAGACCAAGATAACCAGAACATTGTATTTTTAATTATTAAAAAAATCAGTCATACATAAAATTCCAATAAGAAAATAATTACACTACTCACATAAGTTCCACCCATTGCGGGTACAATGACGAGCGGGACGAGAATCAACGAACCCAACATCGAAGTAAAATGTTGGAACCCGTATAGACCAATGGGAACTGAAAATTTACAGGGATAAAAATAAGCATAAACTTTTTCAAAAAAAAAAAAACTTAAATGTAACTGAAGCCCAAAAAAGAAAGAAGAAAAAATCGCCTTGAATTATTTTGTTTAAAATCTCAAAGTATCTAAGTAGTAAGTACCACAACCAAACAACAAGAACCCCAACCATAATTCAAGAAAAGCATAATCCATTTCGAATTGTTAATAAAAAAACTAAACTCGAAACAAAAAACACATTCTTTCAATAAATTATATTATAAATAGTACCAGACAATTAAACAAGTGGGAAACTCACCAAGACCAGGTGTATCTCTGAGCTCATACTTCATATGCATGTGCCTACCCACAAACCCATCATCATCATCTACACTCTGTGGCAAAACATCCACCACTGCATCGCTCCTCACAGGCCTCCTTGACGCCTGCTCCGCGGGCCCGCCCTGGGCCTGCCCGTTGGGTCCCGAAATCTTCGGCGGCCCCTCAGAGTCCCTCCGTTTCTTCACCGTCCGATCCTTATCCGTCTGTGGCTGTGGCTGCGGCTGCGGCAGCGTCGGAGGAACAACCTTCTCGCTCTCCCGCTCACCATTCACGGCCCTAACCCGACCCATCTCGAGATCCGGCTTAGCCGGGTCGGTCTCTCTGGGCTTCTGCGGGGGCGGCGGAGCTATCACCTGGCCCGAATCGCTGGCATTGGTCTCGCCGGAGAACTTGGGCTTGAAACCAGTCCGCTTGGCCCACGAAGAAGGCGGCATTGCCGAGGACTCCGGAGCCGGAGGCCACGGACCCGGTCGCTGCGGCGGTTTCGGGTCAGAGTTCGACATCCTCACAACAACAGCAACAACGACAACCAAAAATAAAAAAAAAAAATCAGTAGTATCGCATGGCTTAAACAAAGCGTATACAGATCTGATCTCTACGGTCAGTGCCTCGAGTCACTGCACAAAGTCCAAGAAATGGAGTTCCAAGATCTTCCCCAACCTAGAGCTAGAGAGAGAGAGATAAATGAGCTGTGAGAGTGAGTGCAGAGAGAGAGAGAGAGTGAGAGTGGGGTTAGGGAGACACTGCTGAGGTAAAAGCCAAAAGCAAGACAACGAAGGTAGCGGTGGAGGTGCAAAAACCGCGTTTTTATTATTTTATTTCTTTAATTTCATACTGTCTTTGTCTCTCCTTTTTCAAGGCATTTAAAATTAATATATCGGTCACTTTTTCCCGAAATAATTGGACGTGGATATCGTATGAAATGTAAAGAATAATAATAATAATAATAATAATCTATTTTTTTCTTATGAGTTTTGCTAAATAACTTCCATCACATTTTATTTCATATTTCATATTTTTTAAAATTTTTTAAATTTTTAATATTATTTTAAAAACTTTTTTGAGTTTATTTTTTTAAAATTATTTCAAATTTTCTATTTATTATTCATATAATAAATATTTGATAAAAGAAAAAAATAATAAAAATTAAAAATAATGTGAAATGTGGAATGTGGAGTGTTAAGAGATTGTGAAGATTTTTTGTTATCTTATTATTGCCCTACCTTAATATAGTTTAATAATTGCATGTTACATTGACACGGTCTTAAAAAATAATTTTTGTAACCTTGAAATACGAATAAGTGCTATAATTATAAAAGAATTTTAGAAAATAAATCTATAAATTGACATGATTTAATATAATACGCTAAACATATTCTATAATAAAATTAATTTTACATTCTAACGTATCATATCAAGTCACATTATTTTATGAGTTTATTTTTTTTAGATCTTTTTCTAGTTAAAATATTTTCTAAAAAATATGAGTTATGCGCACTTTATTTGAAATTAATAGACAAATTTGAGATCTACATAAAAAAAATTAATTTTTTAATAATAAATTCTACTATTTTTTTAAAAATATGTAAGACTCATACACTCTAAAACTATTAAATTGACACTTTATACTTCAATTCAATTATAATGTGACCTAACACAATCTTAACCATGAGATGTTATTGAAGATTATAAAGTATTAGTTTAAGTTACAAATTGTATTGTTTTTCCTTAATGCGGAATACAAGCTTTGCCTTAAAATGAAGAAGATATTCTAATTATAGGCATAATTAGATAATATCAACATACTAAGTTCTTGTTTTTATATATGAAATAAATTGAGATTAAAGTTAAAAGTTGAATAAAATATTGTTAAAATATTATTTTAAATATTATTTTTATTTTTTTATTTGAAAAAATTAAATTATTTATTTTATTTTATATAAAAATTTTAAAAAATATAATAATAAAATGAGATGAGATGAGATGTGAAAATAAATTAAATCTTAAAAAAATAAATTTGTTTTTCATAAAATATAAAAAGGAATGATTTTCATTCCATTATAGCAAAAGTTTACAATTTGCAGCAGAACAGTGAAAGGTCGAATCAGAGGCAGGCGAAGTCATAAAATAAAATAAAATGAGAGCTCAGATATTTTGATAAAGGATTTCTCCCAAAACCTTTTGGGGATAAAATAATTAATTCTGAAAAGCTGACTTTAGACACCTTTGAAAATGACATTATATATCATTTTGTTTTGGGACTCCGTTTGAAATTTGAATCACCCAACTAAGTTCCACCTCTCTCTCTCTCTCAACAAGGAAATAGACATCAATTATCATCCAAGTAAATAAAAACGAAAAATATAAAATATATATATAAAAAAAAAATACAATACTCCCTCAAAGAAATTGTTTATCAAAACACATTCGAGCTAAGGACAATATAGGTGAAAAAAAAATCGGTGAACCGATAAATCGGATCGGACCGAATTTGTGGGTTTGGTTCGATTCCGATTATATTTTTATCAAAATCGGTCGAAATCGATCCAGTTTCGATTTTCTTTTTTCCAACACAGGACTGACTTGAATCGGACCGGTTCATATATATATTTTTTAATTTTTTATATTGTATAAAATATTTTTTATATGATTTTTTATATTATATAATTTATATATATAATTATATATAAAATAATTTTGTATTATATGATAAATTACTAATTAATTTAATTTTAAATTTTAAAATCATATATAAATAACTATATATTATCACTATACTCTATTGTATTAGTAGTTAAACTAATATTATATTACTATATATTATAATATACTATAATATATCATTATAGTCTATAATACAATTATATTATATTATCATTATTATATACTATACAATATATTGAAAAAATCAGACCAAAATCGATAAAACTGGAAGTATCGATTTAGGGTGTAATTGATGCTGTATCGGTTTTTCAAATCTCATAACTGATACATATCGGTTCAGTTATAAAATATATGTCCAAAACTAGACCGAACTTGACCGGTTACACCCATAAGAGATAATGATTTTTTAAATAGTATATTTCTTTTAAATCTGAGGTTTGAATTCAAATGTAGATAAATTTTAAAGTCATATTTAATTGATAATAAATCTTCGATGTAATCTGATCGATGCGGAAGATTACTGAACAAGGATTAATGAAAAAAACAATTAGGTTGTGTTTGGTTGTTAATCTCAACTCATCTCAAATTAATTATTGATGAGACCAACTAATTTTTCAATTTTTCATAAAAGAATTAAATTCAACTCAACTTACTTCATACATTTCTATTTAAAAAATTAAATTCATCACGACTTAAAAAAGTTAAACTCATTTTAATAGAATTCATAAAATACTATTATTCATAATTCTTCTTAATATCTAAACGTTGCCTAACTCTTGACCAAAACCAAGAGGAGCGCATTGTTTTAGGATGCAATTTTACGCACACAAGTTTAATAACAAATATAAATATATATGAGTAGTGTTATATGTACTTCTAATTAATTTTATGTATAAAATTAATTTTTTTAATTTTTTTAAAATTTTAAATTTTAAATATATAAGTTTTAGTATACTACTAACCAATACGCAGATAAATAATTTTATTATGTATATTTTTTTAAAATTCAATTAGCAGTTTTCTATGTATATTATTTAGAGCACTGGTATTGGCTTCTTCAATGCATCTTCAGATAAAATGATCTACATTGACTTCTTCAAAAATTAAAAATTTGAATTATGAGCTACAATAATTTTAAATACATCTTTAAATTTATAGATGTACTGTTTATTTTCAAAAGTAATATTTTATTATAAAAATTACATTAACTGCTTTGCTTTTCAATTTTTATTTCTCTCAATTTTCAGTTCCCTTTCCTCAAATGTCATTTCACTTTCATTAATTAAAAATATATTATTAATGAATATATAGTTAGTTTTGAAATATGTGAAGGAATAAATATTATTATTAATTAATATATAGTTAGTATAATTATAAAATATAAAAATATTAAAAATATTATTATTAAAAAATAATATTATATTATTATTTTAACTAATCTAATATAAAATTATGATTAAAGAGATTTTGAATCTATTTAAAATATATTTTTTTATCAACTTTGAAAATGATTTTGATAAATTCAGCTATCAGCTAATGTTAATGCTATAGGGATAGCAGTTGTATGCATACGTAGTTTGAAAAGATTGATAGCTGAATCCCTGCTTTCTTCAAGTTTGTTAAAGATGTCTCCGACTCTCCATCAATTTTCCCGGTAGTTATTTGGCCGAAAAAGATTGATAGCTGAATCTTTGTTACAGTTACAGAAAAAGTAATCTGATGAAGTATTTAGAATAGTGTATTTTATTTTTTTATTTGTTTAAGTATTTTTTAAATCATTATAAATATTTTTTAAAAAATAAAAAATTTATAACCTTATTAAAAATTAATTTCTTAATTATTAAGTAAAAAAAATAAAAAAATAACAAAAAGTAAGCCATTCGGGACCCATTTCTCATTTGGTCTATGTGCTAAAACAGCTGGCTAGCAATCTCTTCCTGAAAGGATAGCTAGAAGCCTAGAACTTCTATGGAAATTAATCGTTTCTATAAAAGAAAAATTATATTTATAAATCAATACTATTAATAAATTCTCTAATATAATATTATTTATTTTATAAAAAAATTAAATTTTTTACAAATTAAATAATGTCATTTTAATAATATAAACAGTGTATTCTTTATACCATATAATAGATAAATCAGAATGAGTAATGCTACGTACAGTCATAGAATGCATAAATGCCATGCAGTCGCTTTGAAAAATAGTGGGGTCTACATTTAAAAAATTAATTTCTTTCATGTGGGTTCTATATTTATTCACTTTTTTTAAAACGACTGCACGGTATTTGCACACTCATGACTGCAAGTATCATTTCTCAATCAGAATATAATGCAATTTGCAAAAATTTATATCTAGTTGATAGGAAAAAATATATTCATAATTTATTTTTTTCTTATCTTATAATGAGGCACCATATGATAGATTTATAAATGAAATATAATAAATAATTTAATATAATATTATAAAATAATAAAAAAATAATAAAAATTAAAATGATAAATAGCATTACTCAATTGTCAGCTTATGCAAAAGTACTCGAGAAATTAGGGGAGGGAATTAGGCAAAATATAGACAAGGCACCAATATTTATGAAGCAATTTGGCAGAAAACTTGAAAGGTTTCGTTAAATTTTGTTTCTACGTGGGTTGCTTGGCAAGTGAAAAAAAAAAAAAAAAGATTTACTCGAGAGAATATTAATGTTTTAAATTCTGTTTCGATAATCATTCTGGTTTAAGAACTAGAATAAAATATTCGATACCAGTGTGTTTCAATGTACTGTTTCAAAATTTGCTATATATGTGTGTGTATATATATAAATAATAAATAATAAAATAAATTCATGTATATTGTATGTGTGTGTATAGAAGAACTGAAGATTTACAAAATGAAATATGTTTTTAAAAAAAAGTAGAGACATTGGTGTTAAAATATAATATTAAAAAAATCACAAATTTGAGTTGAGACACATAAAAAATAAAGAGCCAAGAAATTATTAAAAATAATGAGATTTAAAAAAGAGAGAATGAGAGCACGAATTTAAAGTTACAAAAAAAATTTAAGATTATATAAATGCTATTAGATTTTAAAATTACATTAATACCATTTAGATTTTAAATTTACAAAAATGTTATTCAAACTCAAAAAAGAAAATTGCAAAATTACCCTTAAAACAGTTCGGAATAGGCCAAAATGGGTCAAAATTTAAAACAAAATGGACAAACGGGATAGAATTAAAAAATACGGGGAAAACATCTAAGAACCATGATGGTTGCTTGCATGCAGATGTGATCATTCAACTTAATTAGCAGTAATAATATTATTCTATCATAAACTAAATAAAGCATATTGTCTTTCTCCTCCTTGATGCATTGATTAATGCATAGCTATTTTGTTGCCTATCATCATGCCATGCCATTTTCTTTAGATGTAAGTCGATATAAAACTCTTCAAAAAGAAAAAAATATACACGTAAGTCGATAAGAAGATCGATCCGCTACAAGAAAACTATTTATTTGTGGCTAGTTATTTCCTGCGAAAATAATTATTTCCTGCTAAAATGAGTCTGTTTTCATCGTAAATAGTCATTCTCGTCGTAAATAATCTATCACAAATGCCTGTTTTTCTTGTGAATATATTTCCACAAAGTTGATATAACATGATTTAATTTATAAGAGAATTTAATTATAATTTTATTTTATTAATCAAATTGTATCATACAAACAGAAAAAAAACTATATCATTTAAAACTATATTTATCTATAATGAATCTTATATTACATGAATATTAAATTAGATGGAACCAATGCCTACCAATGCTATCTACATAAATGTCACTTTCTTCTATCATAGCCCTAGCTTATTCTATCACTAGTGGGTACCTCTCCAATTCCATTTGTGTAGACTCTAAACCTAAAAAGGGGAAAAACAAACAAAACTACTTTGCCCTCCCACAAGATTAAATGAACAGTATAACTAAATGTAACCTGATTTTCTATGCTGTAATTTCCCTTTTTTAGCATACATAATTTGTCCCAATATAGGCCAAAATATGTCTATTGCCTATGATGACCAGGTCTCTTTTGTTTTCACAATCAATTTCGTCTAATCATTATAATTTTTTTAAATTTTTATATAAAATAAAATAAACAATTCAAAATTTTTAAATTTAAAAATAAAAATAATATTAAAAAAATATATTCTAATAATATTTTATTTAATTTTTAATTTTTATCTCATCTCATCTATAAAAATAAACGAGTATATATAGTACTTCAGACTATTTTCATCAATGATTTCCTGAATAAATAATATGACTACAATATCAACTCAAACATCTTTACATGGTTTCTCCTCAAACTCAAAGAATAAAAATAAATTAAATTAAATTTTTTAGATATATTTAATTTATACGATATTATATTATATGACTCTTAACAAAATCTCTCATTTTTATAATCCCTTCTTAATTACTTATATTTATTTTTAATTCTTATTGCAGATGTTTAAATAAATTAAATGCTTAAAACAACCTGTATATTACTTTTGAAAAATGATAATAATTATTAGCAAATAAATAGAAAATAATACATACCTGAAATATGTGATAAAGACCCAACGCATGCACTTTGAACAATTATGAAATTCCAAGTTGCTACAGTGGCATGATGGGTGAGGTAGTGCACATTTGACACGTGGACAAATAGACAAATTCCATGATAGAAGCAACCGTTAAAATTTGGCTTATGTACATTTTTACCAAACGGCTAGCCGTTTGAAGATGAAAGTGACATGTTTGAAACTTTTGGTGTAAAAATATTGCCGTATCTAATAAGCTATGTGCTCAATTAGTCAGATCATTTTGAAATTTTTCATCAAATAATAGGTCAGATCAATTCGTTAAGATATAAAATAAATAATAAAATATATATTTTTATTTCAGTTTAAATTTTTGAGACAAGTAATAATTTCACATATATAACTTGAATGGTATGTAAATATACATCTATTATAAGATCTATTATCATTATAAACTGATGTAAACAGCATCTAAATTATCGATGTATTTGATGTATCAATAAATAGGTTTGTAAATAGATTTTTTCTCAAAGTTAATAATTATGAGAGATGGAAATTAACTTTTGAATACTAAATTACAACTCATTTATTTATGGCTTAACACTTTAAAACTATCAATTTTATTATATTCTATTGTTGAGTTACATATCAAAAGTTATTATTTTTATGTGAGCAGTAAAAACTATTAATCATGTGAGGGAAAGCAACACTTCTAAGAAAGTGTGGGAATCCTTAGCATACAAATTTGCTTCTCACTCAAGACACAAGTTGCACCAATCTAGCTAAGTGCCAGCTGTAAAGTCTTCATCTATGATACAAGTCATGTTTTGAGTATTTAAATTTTGCCATATTGTTGGCATATTAGACTGCTGATGTGGAAAATTAATTGAGAATGATTATTTGATTTCATTAGCTGAGTGGCCAAAGTCTATCATTTAGGTCTCATTTAGATAGTGAGATGAGATGAAATGATTTTAAATAAAAGTTAAAAAATAAATAAAATATTGTTAGAATATTATTTTTTAATATTATTATTATTTTGAGATTTGAAAAACTTAAATTATTTATTATATTTTTGTGTATAAATTTAGAAAAATTATAATAATGAGATTAGATAAAATGAAACCATTTCTGTATCCAAACGAAACCTTAATCCATTTGTTACCTCCATCTCCTTTGCTATTCCAGATTACACTTTCTTTTGCTAATCTTTAAGCAGAGTTGCTTAGCTACGATTAGATGTTGCTTGAAAGTGTGACCTTTATATATATTCTACTCTCATCAGATCAATACTTCATTTTTATAAGATAAATATTTTAGTCATACAAAGATTATATAAAAATAAATTTATAAATTAATGTGACTTGATGTGATACTTAAGATTATAAAATTATTTTAATCATAAAATAACTCTAACAAATTATATAAAATTATGATTTATTTATAAATTTATTTTTATATAATCGTTTTAGATTTGACCAAATCCAAACGTTCTGATTCTAGCTGTCAGCCAAAGCTGCAGTGTACAACTCCAACAATCCATCTCAGTCTGAATAATATTATTGCCCTTCTCCAAATAATTAATCTCAACGACTATGTCCAATTTGTGAAAGGTCCAGTCATCAAGCATTGTGTTTTTACAACACTCTTGGCTCAATCAAATGCAACTTAAGAGTGTCAACAATGGAGTGCTTAATTCAAGGGCTAATGTTCAAATTACTGCTGAATTGGAGAATCTGACATGTCAACAACCTTTTATTAATAGCAATGAGGCAATGGTTATGGACTGCAGATAACAAATAAAGGTTGTACAACCTCAACTACTTTTTTATTCTTAATTTCAATTGAATAATGTCTGTCTCTCTATCTGTCTTGCATTGTTCTACTGCTTCTACCAATTTACCTTCCATTTCGGCGTTTAAATATATATATATATATATATATATATATATAGGTCAACACAACGTACAAATCACGTTTATTTAATTAGATCAAACAGTTATTTTATAAAAATAATGTTTTTTTTACAAAATTTGTAAAAATAGTTGATGTCACATATAGCTTAGAAGACATTGTTTCAACAAAGTAATATAATTAATAGAATATTACAAAGGAACTTTAACAAATAAATTAACTACTAAGATTAGTACTTTAACAAGATGATACAGTTTGCATCATCAAGATGATGGCATTTAATGGCGTGTTTTGAGTCAAATGAGATTTATTTTCCCTTGTTGCCTATGTATAAAATTTTAGTACTTATGATTACTAAGTTGTGAAATTTATTTTCTTATTTTAATGTGCTTTTATTTTATTTTATTGGACTCTTATTTTTCGGACTGAGCTTGTTTTAGTGTATTTTATTCTCTTTTGGGCCCATCCCATTTGGATTTGAAGCCAAGCCCGTAGTTTGCAGCCCAGTCCTCCATTTTTCTCTAAACGGCGTCGTTTTGGCCATAACCCTTAGGGCTTTATTTCTTTTCCTCCTGCGCGTTGTCCGCTGCTTCTTCTTTTTCGATTTTATCTTTCTTCCGAAATCCCAATCCTCATCTTCTTCGACTTTGGCCTCAACTACGATCTCCGCCATGGATGATCTACAGACTCTGAAAAATGAAGGTTTGCATCATCAGAAGCGGCACAGCAGCCCACACCATATACACATCACGGGCAGAGCTGAAGCCCATCATCTTCGAGAGTTGGATGGCCAACAACATCACCCTTAGAGGCAGTCAGTCCCATCATTTCGACACCCAGATTATGACTGAGACCGTCAACAAGGTCGATTTCTCCACCACTTCTTTCAAAATCTTTGTCAATTCTAAGACCCTCATTGCCGAATCCGTCATCGTTGTGACCAATGTCATCGCTAAGCAAGCTATAACATGCCAATAGAAGATATTATGATGATTTGATTTTTGTTTGTTTTGATAAATGTACATATGTAGGCATTATCCAATGGAAGGTATAAGAGTTGCCTGCACAAGGCAATGGTGAGCAGGGAAAAGGAGAGGAGATAATTGGTTTTCTTCACTTTTATTGTGCCATGTGCGATGGTGCGGCCCCCATTTTCAGGAAGTCGGTGGTGTTGGAGGCCTACTGGGACAGATAATCAAAATAAGCTTTTAGGAGGGTTAAAGGTGAAGAACTGCTGTGTTGGGTCAGAAGTTAACGAGAAAAATAACGGAGTTTAACGGAAAATAAAAAAATTTAACAGAAAAATAAGAAAATTTATTGCAGCAGTTAGATAACCACTTATTATAATAGATATATATATATATATTTATATGAAGATAATAACTGCTTCTTTATGCTAATTACCTCATAAAACTCCACTTGTCTAATAATTTGTTTTGGAACTACCTTAAGTTCAATGGATTAATCCATTAATTATTCATTGATATCAGTTTTAGGCTCAAACTTCTAGTACAATGTTTGGATGCCGGTAGCTGGATTGGTTTTGGGCTTTGCCTAAACGAGAAGTAACAAAGTTGTGAGGCTCGCCTGGCATCTCTCGCGAGGGAGATCTTCGATGCTCATGTTTGAGAGATGAATGAGATGAATGCATATAAAATGAAATGGGTCAAGCCCATTGAGAGCTTATTGCCAAGAAGAGATAACATAATCAAAAGATAACAAGAAAAAGATATAAAATCATGAGATAAAGTAAGAAAGAGATAAAATTAAGAGAGATTGACTCATATACAAAAATGTAAAAGACGGTATAAGATGAATACGACTCAACTATTGCAAACAAAGAAAAGAAACATATATAATAGTAATGGCCGTCGAGGAGCTTTCCGGTGTATAGGTTGGAAACTTTGACGTGGGTGAGCTTCTTTTTTGGGGTTTGATGACTTGGCACATACTAATTGCCAATGTCACTTGCAAATTGATCATGATGCCATGCCACCTTAAAAACTTTTATTTTATAAAGAATTTCTAAAAATTCCAACTAAGGTAATGGTATCTTTCGAGTAGGTGATCAATTTGATTCTTAGCACTCCCAATGGATGCTCTATAGTGTGTATATATATATATATATATATATATATATATATATTTTGTTGTAAATATAAAGAAATTTTCTTAAAAGTGCCCTCCAATATATCTTATATTACATCATTCATTTTAGATTATGCTACAATAACATACTAGATGTGGAGAGAATTGTTCATCATTGTAAACATTTAAATTAGTTTTTCGTTTTTGCTGTTGATTTTCCCAATTTCTTCAAAAGTAATTCATTTTCATTTTAGATCCTCTCTCTCATTCCCACGCTTTCTTCTTTGCTGGGCGCTAAAGACAAAATCTGAAGCTGAATTAATATATTCTTTTCATTATATTCTTCTTTTTAAAATTTTGAATTAATTTATATTTTGGTTTAGCTTATAAATTTGGATTAGTTTAAAATAGAACATAATTACATGACATTGTATATGGAGAGATATTGCATATCAAAATATTTGAGGACATCACTGATAGTTAGAGAAAATATTTGAAATGAATAAAAAATATTAAAAGTATAATAATATTTAAATGATATGAAGAAAAAATAGATAAGTTGGTATATAATATATTGTAAAAGGTAGTATGTAAAATAGAAAAAATGAATTTTGGTAATATATCATATATCAACTTATCTATTTTTTTCTATTTTACATCACCAAAATTCAATTTTTCTATTTTACATATTGACTTTTACAATATATCATAGATCAACTTATTTATTTTTTCTTCATTTAAATATTATATTTTTTAATATTTTTTTGTTTATTTCAAAAGTGAGGAGCATGCAAAATTGGGGAGGTACAACGTCACACGTTGAAATGGCATTTCGTCACACAAATACAACAAATAGAAGTGAGTTTTTTAACTGAATGCAATCAGACCCAACAAATGCTGTGAGTTTGAAGCTGTCATCCCAAGCAAAATCTAACAAAGAATTCCAAATATGCGACCATCCCCAAATTTGAAGAAGAAAAATTTTCAAAAAATACCAACATGCTAAAAAATCCAAGATTTCATCTACTAAAAATTATCACATAACTTATTGGAAGGAGAATAGAGAGATTGAGAGAGAAGAGGTTGAACCAGACCCAAAACCCATTTAAAATAGGAGTTGCGACAGGGATAATTTTTACAGAAGCTTTACCTTGAGCAGACGACAAGATGCTTGAACAAAAAATGTATAGATTTGAAACAGTAAACTGTGATTGATGTAAGACGAGCATAACCCAACTGTGAGGAAGGGAAGACGCGCGAAATAAACAGATGGGCTAAAATGGACTAAATTGAAATAAAGTGAATTTCGATAGTGGAGAAAAAAGTACATAGATGAGAGAGAAAATAATTAAAAATATTTTAGGGTTATGAACAATATTCTCTACATCTAGAAGATTACTGTTATAAAATATAAAATAAAGATCAAAATACAAAATATATTAGAAGGACCTTTTTGATCAACTTTCTTTATATTTGACAGAAAAATGTATTCTATATGAGTAATTATGAATGCTCTAAGGTCCTCCTAAAAATCTTTGAAAATTCTTGATACTATGAAGCCTCCTTTGGTTTGAAATTAGTGAATTAAATCGATCAATGGTTCTAGTATAATCCCATTTTGGCATTGAATGTTCCACTTTTCACTTTTTATCGTCATTAATGTTCTCTTTAATAGGATATCAAGCTCTCGTGACTTCTCACACTTATTGAATAATATTCCGAGTTGGATCTTGATTAATACTTTGATTTGCTTCGGTTTGTGGTAAGATACCATCTCCCTTTTGGTCTTGTTGCTCGTTTGACATTTAGAATATTTTAAAATATTTATTAATAATAGCAAAATGATTTGAATTAAGATATTTTATTAAGTTTTGAGGAAGGAAAGAGAAAATGTTGAATAAAAAATATATTATAAAATTAAGAAATTGTTTGAATATATTTTTTAATATTATTATTTTATTTAAAATTTGAATAAATTATATTATTTTTTAGGTTTTGTTTGGAAGTTTAGAAAATTTATATTAAGTTTGATATTTGGATATTGATTAAGCAATAATTAATTAAAATTTAAAAATATTTTATATTAATGTTTAAAAATAAAATATTTGAAAATGAAAATTTTTATTCATCTTCGTCACATCACATAATATACATAATTTTTTTAATTTTTAATTTATTCTCTTATTAAATGTGTGGTATATGAATGATGAATAAAATAATTCAAATAATTTAAGAAGAAGAAAATAAAAAAATAAAAGAACATTTTTAAAAATAAAAACAAGTGTAATATATAAGGCTGTCAAATAACAAAACTGCGAAAATATATCTTATTACACGCCGTCTCGCATGCAAGCAAGATGATGGAGTTGTATACGTTAGACAGGGACACACGTGTCACTCTTGCTGTGTGGGTCTTCAATAGATCATTGGAACGTAGAAACAACGGTAACCATACAAAAGTTAACGATCAAATGGCTCTGCGAATTAGAGCGCGAAGCATATGAAACACAGTGAAAACCCAGAGAGAGAGAGAGAGAGAGAGAGAGAGAGAGGCCTTAACACCTCCCAATGATTTCTATAACAGCCCCTCTCATCCTCCCCTACCGTCTTCTCCCCCTCAACCGAAACCCTAGCTTCCTAATCCGATCCTCCTCCAGCCTCCAAGAGAGAGAGCTAAGCTCGGAGCTTTACGCTTCCGCTCCTTTCCCGCCGATATCGGCCGCGAAGAGGGTGGTCCTGGTGAGGCACGGCCAGAGCACTTGGAACGAAGAGGGCCGGATCCAAGGGAGTTCCGACTTCTCTGTCCTCACTAAGAAAGGTGAGGCTCAGGCCGAGACCTCCCGACAGATGCTCATCGACGACTCCTTCGATGTTTGCTTCTCCAGGTTCGATTCTCCAACTACTTTTTGGTGCTTCTTGAAACAAGTATGCTTCCACTTTTTATGTCCAAGCAGGCTAGAGCGTACTTGATAATGCTACTTAAATTGTACCTGAATAGCTTGATCGAATCTTTTAGCGTCGATTAAAACAACGTGACGGTGATAAGTGTAAAGTGATATATTCATTGTAAACACAAAGACTTTTGTGATATATTCATTGTGTTATTCTAGTACACTCTTCCTAGTTGAATTTTGGCAATATTACGTGATTGACTAACTGGATCATTTAGCTTATAATTTGGCATTTGCATAGATTACTTGAATAAGGTGGGCTCTTTATTTCAGCCCCTTGATACGTTCAAAAAGAACGGCTGAAATCATATGGGGGCCTCGTGAGAAGGAGATGATTACTGATTCTGATTTGAGAGAAATCGACTTGTATTCATTCCAAGTTAGTGTGTTTTAACACTTTTTCTTACTCCATTTTCTTATTTTTGGTTGAGTTTTCTTGAGAATTAGCTGAACTTGATATTGCATTATGGTTTCTGAGTTTATTGGTGAAGTGTAGGGCCTCTTGAAGCATGAGGGGAAAGCAAAGTATGGTGCAGCTTTTCGTCAATGGCAGGTAGATGCTGCGAATTTCAACATAGATGGTCATTATCCTGTGAGAGAGTTGTGGGCACGTGCTAGAAGCTGTTGGAATAATATACTAGCCCATGAAAGCAGGTCTGTTCTTGTGGTTGCACACAATGCTGTTAATCAGGCTCTCGTTGCAACAGCGATTGGTACTATCTCCTTTATCTTTGGAAACTTGATGCTGAAATATGCAAAGTGTGGTTTTAAGTTTTAACAGTAGTTCATCTCTTTTTATGGAAAGCAGGTTTGGGAACAGAGTATTTTAGGATTTTACTTCAGAGCAACTGTGGTGTTAGTGTGCTTGATTTTACACCGCGGCCCGAGGGAGGGTCACCATTTATTTGCCTAAATCGGTTAAATCAGGTATACGACATCTTTTCTTATATATATATATATATTTATGTTTCTAAATCGAAGTTGTTCATTGGTGCCACAGTTTTAATGTTATGGTAGGTCGTGTAACAGGTTATTCTGTCTGTCCTTTAAATGCTATTGACCTATATATGCAGACCCCCAATTCACCTATTGCTACTGGAAGTTCTGGAGGCAGGAAAAGCAGTAGGCGCCTCGTACTTGTCTGTTACGGAGCCACACAAAGTAACACAGAAGTAAGAAGGAAGGGCCTAAAATATCCATGATTGTGTGAAGCCAAGTTTTCAATTGTTGTAGGTATTGTTCTTCCTATCCCCCCCACCCCCTTTTCTGGGGTGAGGGGGAGGGGAGAGTGAAAATATGCATTTGAACTTGCAAATTTCGATTTTGAGTATGACTTTACCCCAGACATTATATATTATTGAATTGCCTGACTGCCTCCAAAATAATTCTGCATTTATTTGGTTTTATTTCCTTGTTTTTTGATTGTTGCTGCTGGTGTTACTAACTCTGCTTCCACAGGCTAGTGGTGCTACTTATGGGGATCTGCCACTGAACATGCTTGGAATTATACAGGTATATCGTTTATAAGTATGCACACAATAGGTTACAAAACCATGATCTGATTTTCTTTAGTGGTAAATGACAGTCCCAGAAAACTGCAGAGCTACTCCTCGATTTGAAAGTGCATTCTATAATTAGCAGTCCTAAGAAAGCTTGTTCTGAGACATCCCTGGCCATCTCCAGAGTAAGTTTACTGTTTTTGTTGCTCAGTCAGAATGTGGCAAATGCTCTCTCTCTCTCTCTCTCTCTCTCTCTCTCTCTCTCTCTCTCTCTCTCTCTCTCTCTCTCTAATTTCGTATGGAATGTGTATCATGGTTTTACTCCAGCTAGCCTAATTGATTGTAGGTCCAAGAAGCTGCAGATTGCTTGGGTGCTGACTGTGTTCCACGCTATGTGGAGATGAAGCAAATGGAGCACCTTGATGTTGAAAGCGTTCTTCAGCAACCAAATAGGGTAAATGTCTAATTTCATGGTTCTTACTTCTTGATTGTTTGTGAAAGATCCGAAACTATTAAAATAGGAAATTTTAAAAGGCATAACTAATGATGACGCTGTGGAAATGATAGAAACAACAAGAGTTTATTTATTTAAAACTACTCAAATATAAACACAATGATCTCAATTACTCAACCTTAAAATAAGGTTTACCGCATACCTTTATATAGGCTAAAATCCTAATCCTAAGGTTACTACAAAATCCTTAAAAAATGCAATAAGAGAGAGTCTTGAGTTATCAGGAAAATAAAGTCCTAGGCTTGCTAGGATAAAAAAAACTTAGAAAATATGAAAAATCCTAATCTCACTTTGAGAGCTCAAAAGTAAAACAAATCAAGAGAAAATAAAAGAAAACTACAATGACCTCTTTCTAATTGTGCGGGCTACTTATCCTACACAAATGATTGGAATACTTGCCATTGGATTAAACAACATTGTTTATACATATCCATTCTAGTTAGTGACTAATGGCATGCATTGATATTAGGCCCGTTTGTATATAGAAACGGTTTGGTTTCGTTTCATCTCATCTAATTATTACAATTTTTTCAAATTTTCACATAAAATATAATAAGCAATTCAACTTTTTCAAATCCTAAAACAATAATAATATTAAAAAATAATATTCTAATAATATTTTATTTAATTTTCAAGTTTTATTTAAAACCATCTTATCTCATTTCACTATCCAAAAGGGCAAAATGAACTGCAATATTTGCATTCATTCTGCATATATATAAATACATACCTATATCATGGCTGAAGCACTACTTACTGGTCTGAACTTAAAGATTGGCTAAATGTGTTAATCTATTCAGTGCTTTCTTGACTTTTCCCATTTAATCTTTTGATCTTCTCCTCTTTTCCACAGGATGCAACCGAGGTTTCAGCTCTTGAGCCTGGTTGGTTAAATGGATATGAAGATAGAATCACATCAGAAGTATGGCATCAATCTGAGAAGGCTTGGCAGTCTCTATTGAGCGAACTATCGGATGAGTCCGAGCCAGAAAAGATACTTGTCGTAGTTGGCCACCCAGCACTTCACATAGCATTGATGGGGCATTGCCTAAATCTGACCAAAGAATGGATGGGATCATTTCATGTCGACGCAGGGAGCATCAGTGTCGTCGACTTTCCAGATGGGCCTACCTCGAGAGGCGTTATCCGGTGCATAAATTACACTGCCCATTTGGGTAGATGGTCGATACCGATCACAAGATCCATTATCGATGATGATGAGTTTTAACTGTAAATAGGTCTTGATTTAACTTGTAAAAATTACCACCACTCCTTGCATATCAATGTCAGGGTGGCTGTTAGTTATATCATGACGTATAAAAGAGAATGAATTTATTATCCAAATTCGAAATTTAGTATAACATCTTTGAAGAATCAAAAACCAAATTAGAGAATTTAGACAATGTTTAAAAGAACATATTAATTTTTTAAGCACTGCTACATACAATCGTATAATGTGTAAACGTCGTGCAATCTTTTTGAAAAAGAATAGGTCTCATTATTAAAATATTAGTTTTTTATTATGTGAATCTCTTTTTCACTCACTTTTTTCAAAATAATTTTACACATTCTACGACTGCAAATATCAATTTTTTAATTTTTTTAATTAAGTTTTGGGTGTCAAATATTTTGGGCCTATATAAAAAAAGCCCAATTAATTGACGGGGTCATCCAGTCCAATAAGGACGCCAATTTCAATTTACAGAGGTTTTAGCCTCAGGGGTTCGAAGGGAAGTGAGACCGTGTTTCGGAGAATCCAAAAATGGCAGCTTCGGTAGCTACTGGAAGATCCAATCTAGTGCGCGCGATTTGCCGAGCTTCAAAGTTTTCTTCCTCGGGGACAAGAAGTTTCTCAGTGCCACTACGTCCATCCAATTCCGTCCCTCGTCGGACTCCAATTCCCCCTCATCCTCTTTCTCCAAGGTACTGCTCTTTCTTCTGCATCTCTCTATTTTCTGTGATCTGAGATTCATATCTAATCCCAGTCTTTTATTTCCATTGGCTTAAAAAGGTTGCTCCGAAGACAACTAAGCTCTCTTCAACCCGTCCACTCCGCAGTAGCTTCCGCTTGCCTTGTCTCCAAGCTCCCCAGTGAAGCCAGCACCTCCACCGAAGGTGATTCTGCTCTGCCTCGCTCTAATATTTGTATCTTTGTGTAATCAATTTACTGGAAGAGTCTCAAAGGAGGTTGGACTTAATTGTTCCATGATGACTTCTACTAGTGAGCTTCAACCTCTATGATTGCTCTGCAACTTTTGTGGGTGGGAAGAATGCTGTAAAAAAATCCGGTGGTGGGTATTGTCAGTGCAATCTGGTCTTAATTGATATTTTAATGCAAAATTACATGCCATAGAATGGTGCACTTATACTAGTGTTTAAACCGACTTAGTGAGAGGAAAAATTAGGACAATTAATAATATTACTTCTCCAAATTGGGCAGTAATTTTCCATAAATGTAAATAAGCATCTAACTCTCCAAGTGGCTCTGCTTGTCAAAAAAAAAAAAAAAAAAAAACTTTATATAAAGGTAGTGGTATCTAAATTATTCTACTTAATTTAATAGCTGCTCCTGATGATTTAAGCTGCCATAACACCTGTAGACAAGTTAGGGTTCATTGTTGCTACATCTCCATGCATCTTAGCTACAAAGGGGAGCCGGTTTTCAACTTGTTAAAGTCTTTGACCTTGTAAAGGTTTTAGGCAAGGTTTTCAACTTGTTGAAGAAGAAGAAAGTTTGCCTCCATAAAGTGCTCTACAAACATTCACGTGCTATTCGTGCATGATTAAAAGCATGAGAATTGTGGATAAAGAAAATCAGTTTGCTCCACTAAGGTATATGGAGAGCGCTGTGAGGGGTCCAACATAACATGGCATCAAGACTAAATGTCTGAATCTGAAGGATAGTGATGAGCAAACATTTAGTTTGAATGTTTACATGGCATCACAAATTTATTTTATGAGTAAATTTACTTTTAGCTGGGCATGGAAAACAGTACAGACATAGGAAAGGGCATCCTTAATGGAACAACAGTGATCACCTTGTGTATGCATCTGAGATGGTTTTAAAATAAAATGATGTCTGAAAAGAGATTTGATTTTACAATTACCATAGAGGGAGTAGGACCTCATATGTGGCAAAGCCCTAAGAACAGAAGTTATAAAAATAGGTTGCCTTGGATACTTATTACTATTAATGAGCTGTACTCGTGACTACCTCCGTATGAATAGAGATTAGTTCTTTTCTGGTTAAGGAGTTGAAGTTTAACCAAAAACAATGCATATGTTTTGTCCTAGCTAATACTGTAGAGTTCAGGAAGCTGCATCCTGAGTAGATGAGTGCAAGTGCATTGAAGACTATTTTCTTGAAGAAGCAGATTATATGACTTATTTGTAAATATAATGTTCTGCACTTGGAAATGACATAATATGGTATCTTCCATGTGATTGTAACATAAAAAAGCGTGAAATCAAGGTTAGGGGATTTTCTCATGTAGTTGTCTACAAAGCATCTGTTGGTTGCTTTGAATTTCAAGGAAAACAAAGACAGATATTGTTTGGATTTGAGAAATTAAAGTTTTGCATAAGTAAGCTGAAACACGATGAGTCTCAGTTGAGTGGAACTCTATTGTTTTAGATCTTGCAGTGTAAAAAGTTACAGCCATAATTTCTGTTTCTGTCACTGATGTATTTGTGAGGGAAATAAGTGCTTAAAATTTTCAAATGAATCTTAAGAAGGAAGCCAGTACAGTTTTCTTTTTCTCTTCTTACACACTCCGAGAGCCAATCAACATTGGAAAGCATGATGAAGTAAGAAAAAATCTCTCAAACACCCCCGATAATCAAATAAAACAAAGTAAATACAACGCAATGACATGTAACAATGATGAATCATCTTCAGAAAAAAAAAATAATAATAAAGGAACATATGATTCTCAGAACAAATAGTTATCATTTTATTAAGTAGGATGGATGCCTTTTATCTCAAAAGAAAAAAGGGCAATGCTGAACGTATTTATTAAAGAGGGCTTAAAAAAAAGTGTCTGCTTGGGGGGGGGGGAGTTTTTTCTGTCTCCCTTGTTCCCTCTCCCCCTTCAATTGGAAAAGGGATATGTAGCTTTTAAACTTGCTGTATCTATTAAATTTTTATATTTTTAGGTCTGTCGGAAGATATTGATTGTTACTATTAGAAGCAAATTTGTAACTTTTGCTTTCTTCCCTCTCTTCATGACAGGTCAATTTGTGAACTACCTCAGTCCAATTTAGAACTGAGTGAATGGCAAGATCAAGAATTTTTTCTAACTTTTGTCGTTGACTG
This sequence comes from Juglans regia, assembly GCF_001411555.2. Classification (NCBI taxonomy): domain Eukaryota; kingdom Viridiplantae; phylum Streptophyta; class Magnoliopsida; order Fagales; family Juglandaceae; genus Juglans; species Juglans regia. The sequence goes on along the minus strand of NC_049914.1, from coordinate 22,483,023 downwards.
ATTAGAGCACTGGCAGCGGATTTGGTAAAATGAAGAAAAGTCTAAAATTTGAATGGATTGAGAGTTAAGACGCTGGCATTGGATTCGGTAAAACTCAAAAACTCAAGCTTTGAGCTACAAGAAATTTAGTTTCATCTTCATATTTTAAGACTCACTATTCACTATTCATAACTCAAGCTTTGAATTTATGGAAAACATGTACTTTTCATCAAATTTTAAAAATGATTTTGATGAAGCCAATGCTAATGCTCTTAGTTCTTCTCATTAAGTTGGAGTTCGAATTTTCCTACCTTAATTGCTTGACATGCCTTTTAACTTTCTTTTACTAAATAGCAACCCGTTGATGATCTATTTTTTAGACTCTCCTACTTTTGATAAACTTGATTTAACTTTGATGAGTGAATCTATGTTTTCCTGTTGCTTTCGATTATTACCACATGAATCATTTGGGAAAGCAATGAATCAAAATTTGGAATTTGTTCTTGATGGAAGATGCTAATATGCTGTTTCAAGCTATACATAATGACAAGAATTTTGCAAGTAAATGAAAAAAAAAAAAAAGAAACAGGAAAATATTTTTAAATTTCCTATTCAAGGAAAGAAAAACTTGAGCATTAGAACTTTTGAATGGCTATGGTTTATTTGAGAGAATCACGTAAGGGATATTTGGATGTGTTTTGCGCTTTTGAACCTAAAATGTCCGCCAGACAGTTTGAGCACCCACTGATCAATAGTGAATTTGTTGTGTTGTTTCTTTTATTTTTGTTTTGTACCTGATTCATTGCTTGCTTTTATTACATGGCTGGCTTTGCTAGTTATTGGGGGAAATGAATTCACAACTTTTCTTTCGCTTTTAGTAAGTAAATTCACAGCTATGAATTTTTTCGTGATCTAGATCGTTTGGGATTTCGTTAGGGTCAAAACTCAAGTTGTTGAAGTCGAGAGAGTGTTCACTTTTCAACGAAACTAAGAGGAACTGTGGATTTTGTTGTTCATGTCTTTAACCAAATTTGACCTGATCTGATAAATCACATGAAATCACGTTAGTTTGTAGAATTACTTTTGTATAATTCATTTATGGCTAAATATTTCTCTTTACCTTTTGTGTGTGCACACGCAATTTGTTGAGGACTCACCTTTTGTGCGAGCACATGTACATAAACAAAGGATTTACGTTTTGTTGTGCGCGCTCCTTTGGATTTTACGAACTTAATGGTGAACTTTCGCCTTGATCAGTGGACTTGTTGGGCCTATTTCATGGCTATGTCAAATTTGGTGGACGAAATATAGGTTTTGGAGTATGCATTCACATATGAGATAGATAGGAAACTGATGCAAGAAAGAAAATGGACATTAGAGGGTCATTTTTCAACAATTAATTTGAATTTTCACTCGACAACTTCCAAGAAGCCAAAAAAACTGACGAGGCTCGTTGCATTCGTGACTAGATCATAGATCATTAATCATGGTCGTGTAGGACACTGCAATTATATATTAGATTGGAAGACTAAGACAGCACATGCTAAACTGATGAGATGTCATACTTTTCATTTGATAAATGGTTCTACAGGACAAAGTTGATTAAAAGGTTGTGATGCATGCATGCGTCTGTGTGGGGGAAGACACTCATGATAAATTAGGAGATGGATATTAATTAATATAAGTTGGAAAGTGCATGTAGTTCATGATATTTCTTATTCATGTTTCTTTCTTGGAACCAATCAGGAATACTTCTTAAATAATTATTCATTTTTTGGGTGAATTTTATTGTCATCATCGGTTGTAATGTCGATTTGACAGTCTAAAAGAGTATTAAGTCGGAAAAACCAACTATTTATGATGACCATTTAATTAGAAGTTAATGTTGATTACTCTTCCCTTGGCTTAACACTATTGATAATCAAAGTATTCCCTTGAACCCATTAATCGGAGATGGATAGTGCTAGCCGGCCGGCTAGCCGTTACCGCTGGGCGTACCGTTAACAAATTTTTAATATTCTTGATCATTAAGATAAAAATAAAAAAATACATAATTTCATTAATAGTTACTTTCTTAACTATTAAGTAAAAAAATAAAAAATAAAAAAATAATTAAACGGTAACTTTAAGGGGCTACAGGAACATTTTTCATTGGAGATACTGGTTTAGCTTTCCCAAGGGTACCCTTCAATTAATGAGACTCTGCATTTATGCCCCTTTGATGGTTGGAGAAGAGAAGGCAACATTTGCAAACTGAAACTCAACAGCACAGACTGAAAGCAGAAACGCCATGATCATACACTGCCTTTTACTCATAATGGAAGATTGTTTAGCTTTCATCACAAGTATGCAGGAAATGAGTTTGAATTGACAGTAATTAGATGAAATTATGATTCCTAACAGTAGCCACCTTTATTTTGATTGCTCTACAGCTCTCTCTCTCTCTGAGATCAGTCAAATCAGCAGTTAGTTGAGATCTAAACGAAAATAGGCAGAGAAAACAGTACTTGTCTAGAAATTTTTTACTGTTCATTTTTAAAAACAAATACAAACACATTCGATTATTGGTGAGTTTCACCCAGATGATGATATTTCCCACCGGGTTATGATAGATGCAGGAAATTCATGAACTGTAATAGGCCAAGTTCTCTTTCTCCTCCACTTTGGTTCTTCATATATATATATATATATATCATGCAGAAGTTTCTAAGAAGTCCAATCTCTCAGAAGTCTACTGGGCATATGAAGAGAAAGTCCCTTACATTTTATGCATATTTTGAGGGTGATTTTTGTTTATAAAAGATGTATATTATATTCTGTTTGGTTGGTGAGATAATGTAAGAAAAGAGATCGAAGAGAAGAAATTCCATCTTGGATTCCCTTTTCTTTTGCGTAGTTGGTTGCACATATCATGTGTTTTAGGTAAGTGACGGGGAAGGCTTTTCTGATTACATATATATATATAGCTTTATCCTTTTTTCTACTATTATCATAAAGGAAAAAGGCAAAGTGGAAAGTCTGGAATCCAATCTGTCTTCTAAGCGACCAATTGAAGAATAAAACGATCATAAAAAGATGGAAAATCGTTGATCATTGCTTAATCACAACGTTTAATCTCCATCTATTAAGTCTATGAGGCTAGCAACACTTTTGTTTTTTTGTGTGATAGGGCTAGAGAGCAGTAGATTTGGCAAGTAAAAGGTTACCTACAGGTGGAGGAACAGGCTCCCCCACCTCTGTGCCCAGAAAGTGGCTATGAAAGCAGCAGGTGACCGAATACTTTTTATATCATACATTTATAAATTGACGTGATTTTATATAATATATCAGATTTATTTTATAATAAAAATAATTTTATAATATATAGTTAAAATATTTTGAGAAATAAGTTTCTAAAGCCAAGAGAGAGAAAACACACAGCTAGTGGACTGCTTCTTCTTCTTTGTTTTTTTTTTTACAGTGTATGCAAAATGAGGATGAAGAAGGAATTCGAAGTAAGCTAGCTGGACCAATGAGACAAACCGAAGACAGCGGGCACTTTGTTGGCACAAAGCAGACAAAACAAACTATGATACAGGTTAAAGTACTCTCCATTTCAACATCATAAACATTAAACAACAAGAGAAAAAGATAAGGGAAGAGAAAATCAATGTTTTCAGAATCATCTTTCATAAATGCAATATAAACACTGTACATTTACTACTAGTCCTATCCAGAAACTGAAAATTTGCAGTCATAGTCCTCCTCCTTAAATCTTCTTCCTTCCTACATACATCATGTTCAGTCCTCCATGGAAACGACTTGTGTACTTTGTCATGGTGGGCAACATGCCCGATAGGACAAGAACCTTCCGGGGGGGTCCATTAATTACCCTAGAAGCATCCCTTTCTTTTACGTTTAATGCTGTTCAAGATCTTAATTTTTATCATTTTTCTATTATTTTATAATGTGATATTAAATAATTTAAATTTTTTTTATTATATTTTATTTATAAATTTATCATCTAACGACATATTATAAAACGATAAAAAGATGATAAAAAATAAATATATATATTTTTTCCTAAATAAATTACACTCCAAAGGTAAATTAATGATCCTCTTTCGCTGTAAATTGTCATATTTTTTTATTTTTGTCACATATTCATCCATTCCCTATCTCGGCCTCATGATTGGAATCTTGTTTCACCTCTTCTCTCTCTCTCTCACTTCTCATTTAATGTATCTGTCATGAACATTTAACGGTAACATAGTACGTACATGTGCTAATGACAGGCATTGTCTTTCTCCACTCTTGAATTCTCATCCACTCCCTCAAGGCTTTAATTTTTTTTCATGTAAGATAATTTATTTTCTGTACATTACATTTGTTTGTTTTTTTTTTTTTTAATTTGTGAATTCATTTTCAGATGGACTGTTGCCAGTTGGGTGTTGACCCAAAACTTTAAGAAATGAGTTCACTAACATGTTGGTTTTAAATGTTCTTTTTCTTCCCCAACTGCAACCAAATGACTTTTATATTAAAGGGTGTTGTAACAAAGTAGACTAGTGCACATTAAATAGTCACATATTCTTTTGCGAGTAATGCTATACAATTTTTTTAATTTCTACATACTATATATTTTAAAATTTTAAAATTTTTTTGAGTTTATTCTTTTTAAACTAATTCAATTCTTCCATTCATTATTCATATATTAAATATTTGATAAAAGAAAAAAAAATTAAAAAAAGTATGATATATAAAGATTGTGTAGATTTTTTCTTCCTTTACTGCTATTCTTATTCATTTATTTATTTTTATTGAGAGTGGGAAATAGGGACTAAAAAAAAAAAAAAGACAAAAAATATCAAGAGAAAGCTGTGATCATTACCTCATATAATGTATATATGCCTAGCTAGCTTTAAATCAAAGGTGTGTTGGGGAGTAGGAGTTGGTGGGTCTACAGTCCAAATTAAATTTATGGGGCCAACATCACTATCATAATCATGATCTCAATGCCCCTATCATCTCAAGTAGATACGGATTAAAAAAAAAAAAACATGCAACAAAATTTATCTGATCATATAAAACCAAGGTGTCCAGGGAAGTTCTCCAATTGATTGACCTATTCTAATTCTTTTTATATATATATAAAAAAAAAATACACAAAAATTTCTTCAAATTGCTATATTCCATATGATAATGATAAAAATAGGTGGTGTATAAGATTTCATATTGCTTAGAAAGAAGAAGTTATTGCTCTTTATAAGGTTCTAATGAGGTTCCAATTATATCATTGACTAGTCATTTTAAAATCTAGACCCTGTAATTTGAACCTTCTATTAAGACGTTCGACAAATAACAACCCAATTTAAATCCACCTAAAGCATCAATTTTGATAATGACCTTCTCAAACTAACAATTGCAATGGCTTGATCATGCATGCACCCTTCTTGTCCTGCGACTAGGGAGGTTTTTTTTTTTATTTTTTTGAGATTATGTTTTTCAACTTTTGTGGGTTTTTAAGTTTTTTTTTTTAATATTAGGGTTTTGTGCACTTTATTTTACTTTCTATTTTCTAAGTGACATGCTTGAAGCGAGTACAATTGGTGTTGATGCAGCGCTTCTAACTAGATTTATGATGAAGGGACAAATTTAATTATTATTAAAACAGAAACGCTTCGAGCCGGTGTCTCCTATAAGGGTTTATTATTGGAGACCAATTGAGACATGCCACATAAGGAGTTGATGAAGACACTGGCTTATCTGCGCTGCAAGGGATCCCCCCTCTCTCTGCTCTCTCTCTCTCTTGAACCTTCCATCTGCACAAATCCCCTCTATCTCTCTCTCTCTCTCAAGACCTCAATATTTGGGTAATTCACGTCAAGGGGGAGTGATAACTCAAAGGATCCAAGCGGACTGCAAAGGCTACATACAAACTGGAATTTTTCCCAACTTCTCAACCCATTTGATGTCTAAAGACAGCAACATCCGAGCCTTTCACTTTTGTATTTAATTAAATTTTGGGTCCCCATCATAGAAGATCTTTATCTCGATTTTCGGCTTGTTTTTCTTTTCCTCTTCTTCTTCCATTGCTGAATGACCTTGACCTTTTATTGCTTCAATGAGTGATTCGTTATTGTAACAGATAGCAACAACCATTTCATCCGACATGCGTATTTTTTATTTTCCAATGGATTTAAATCTTTCATTAATGGAAATCTTTTGATGTAGTGAGTAATAGCTTTGGTTGTTCGCTGTTCAAGAATTCTTGTTTAGGCAGTTCATATCATCCATACATAATGTTTTGATTTAAGATTTCAATTCTTTCGTGTTTCCGCAGTAGTATATTGTTCCACGGAGCTAAGGTCCAAAATATGGAAGAAAGAGGTGTTTCCACGACTCTACCACCCAGTCAATTCTGTTCCGCTTAATCCCTATTTCATGGCCACATATCTTTCCGCTAAGGAATGGGAAACCTTTATCTTGTTACATGAATCCAATTTTCGTTTCATCCGGGAAAAGCCATCTTTTTTTCAACAATGTCTTTTTCATTTGATCCAATAGCCCGTAGATAGCTCAGCTTTTATTGCTTCACTTGGAAATTACCCATTAAGCATCGATTTTACTGGGAAAGAAATTATAGCGTAGTTTTTTTTTTTTTTTTGAGTTTCTTTTTCTTTCTCTTTTTTATTTTTTTATTTTTTTATGGGGTTTGAATGCATCGAGATCTTCTGTTTCATTTTTCAGCCACAAGTAGTCAATCGCGGACGTAAACATAATGTCGGGCTAAGGATTTCAATTTTGATCTTGGACAGTAGGAGTAGACTATTTTACTTTCAGATTTTGGGTTAGGATTTTCATGAAGCAGAGGGAAGGAGAGAGAGAGAGAGAGAGAGAGAGAGAGAGAGAGAGAGAGAGAGAGAGGGGAGGGGGTATGCACAAAGGATCCCTACAGCGCGGAGTGGCAGGTGTCTTCATCAATCCCTTACGTGGCATGTTCCTATTGGTCTCCGATAATAAGCACCTGTAAGAGACATCGGCTATAAGTTATTCTCTTATTAAAATAGAATTGCTTCCGTGATAGAAATTCACTAGTCCCTATGTTTAATTTGGTGTTCTACTATTTAAAATTTTAAATGAAATTAAACAACAATATATTATGTTCGTTTTTATTTTCTTAATTTATTTTCTTTGATCTATTAATAATCTAGCTATACGATTTATTGTTTTTTTTTTTTTTTTTTTATTACTTGCTTGGAATTATATGAAAAATAGAAGAAAATTATACTTTTAACTCCTTCAACTATGATCAGTCCAAAAAAAAAAAAAAAAAAAAACCCTTAACCTATGATCCATTTTATAAAAGGGTGATCTTGCTATAGGGACCGTTGCATTTGTAATTTTTATTAATATTAAAAAAAATACACAAATACAGTACTAGCAGTCACTGGTGCAACAATAAAATGCAGCGGATAATATAATATTTTCCTTTATAATATGGCTCACAATTTGAAAACCTAATATGTAATTAGGGATGGACCCATGATTTTTCATCAAATACATCAGCCAAACCACGATTACCGTTAGAGATAATGCGGCACGCCGTATCATGTCATATTGTTTTCAAAGAAATACCTTTACAATAAGGGAAATTTTGAAAAAATAATTTAAACATTCAACAAATTGAAAAATAAAAAATAAAAATAAATACAATTAAAATCCAAAATATGAAAAAAAAAAATAATTCTAAAACAAAATCAAAATTAAAAATTGAAAAGAATCAAGAGGGACCGATAACCCTAGCCTCGACAAGTAGCCCTGACGGCCGACCCCTTCAAAGGAAGGGTGGAGGGCGGGGACCGCCCTCGAACACCTTAACTAAATGAGATGGAACCGGAGGTCCCATGAGTTTGGAACCAACAATCGAGAAGGGGACGGGGAGACCCCCCACCCTCTCCACCTCCCTTCACAATGTGAAAAGGAATTAGAGAACAAACTATAATAACTATTTTTAAGATTAGGACATAGATTGTTTCACATTAATACATATTTTTCTTTATGTTAACGAGAGTGAAAATTACATTAATTAACGTATCTTTTGATTTGTAACAAGTGACAAATGTTGATAATTATTTAGAGCTCATGATGTTGCAAAAAAAAAAAAAAAAAAAAGGGGTGGTATTTTAGGGGGAATTAAATATAATTTTTTCCAAAGTATGATAAATATTTATTTAAATAATTAAATCACATAAATATATAATATCCTAATTTTTTCAGAAATTATAGTAGAAACGGTAAATTAAATTACATTATTATTGGGTGCAATGTGTATAGCCATTAGCCACCCATAACCCAAGTAACCGTGTTATTAAATTTTGCTATAAATAAATAAAAATAAAACGTGCAAGTAAATTTTGATCAGTTTCTACCTTTTTTCAGAGAAAACACAAATTAAATACTTCTCTTCTACAATATCTATGTATTTTCTAATTAAAAGATCTTGAATATTGTTATCATGATCATCTATTTGTATTTGTATTTATTTTTTATTTTTTTAATAAACTACGTGGCACTACATAATAGGATTAAGTCAAGAAGGTTATCTGAGTAATAAGTTTCATATGATCACGTAACATTATTCTTAATTAAAACTTATAAAATACCAGGCATGCTTAGAATGCTTTAGTTTTTTTTTTATGAACGAATGCTTTAGTTTTTAAGTTAAAAAAATAGTATATTTTTAAATGAAATGGAGAAATCTTAGTTATTAAATTATTCGATGGTCAACTGTCATAAGTCATGTAGTGAGGCGAATAGAAAATGATCAAAACCTGTAGATATATTTATTTATTATTAATATATATTTACGTTGCACAGTTTGGAAGATTAATGAATACTAATAATAATTAATTAAATTTAAACCCGATTAAAATAAACAAACCATTTATATATAACTGCTTTCCCATTAATTACTAATTAACAGAATGCAAGGAAATTAAAAGGCAAAGATGATGATAATGACACAAATGGTGCTGCAAACCAGACCAGACCAGGCCTAACTTTCTTTTCTTTTATGCCTTTTTAATTTTATTTTTTCACTTTCCACATATATATATATATATATGTATGTGTGTATATATACATATATGTATGTATGTATATGTATATACACCTCTCATGATATGAACTGGCATTTTAAAGGAAGAAAAGAAAAGGAAGCAAAGCTTGAAGATTTCAGCTTCTCTCTCTCTCTCTCTCTCAAAAGCTGCAGGCAGGGTTGCAACGCGTGAGAGAATCATATTTATTACCCATGGTCCTGTCAGGGACCTGGATTTCCATGCTTGCCTTCCATTTCTTTAACCTCCAGCTGAGCTTTGTCTTTAGAAAAGAGAAAAAAAGGGGCAAAAATTAAAGAACCAAAGACAGTTCAAGAGCACCAAAAAACCTTGTCAAACCTGCAAACCAAAAGAGAAAAGAACCATATCTCCAAACCTCCAGATCTGTCTGTCTCTCTGTCCCCAGATTTATTTATTTTTCTTTCTTTACAATGAGAGACATAGTTTCTTGTTTCAGCGAGAACGCAGTAAGTGTGTCTCTTCCTTCATGTTCTAGCTACTCAAACATAGCCAGCACCAATCCAAGCCTAACCCCATCGGTACAAAACTCTGTCACCTGTGTTTACAAAATCTCCCTCTCCACCCAAAAGCAGATCTTGATCACAGTCACTTGGTGCGGGAACCATTCTTCTCAGGGCTTAAGCATAAGCTTTGGCGATGACCCTTCAACGCCACCCTTCAGACTCAACACGAATTCACGGTTATTTAGGAAGAAGAAAGGGAGCAAATTAATGGAATCCGATAATTCAAGCATCGAAGTTTTCTGGGATCTCTCCAATGCCAAGTATAGCGCAGGACCTGAACCTGTTGATGGCTTCTATGTGCTGGTCATGGTTGATTCAGAAATTGGCCTTATTCTCGGAGACATGGCGGAAGAAGCTGTCGCCAAGAAATTCAAGACGAGTTCCGTTGCAAAAGTCTCTCTCATTTCCCGGCGGGAGCATTGCTCCGGAAATACTCTATATTCAACCAAGGCTCAGTTTTGCGATACCGGCATTGCACACGAGATTTTGATCAGATGCAGCGGAGAAAGTGAAGCGCCAAGGTCGCCGGTTTTATCGGTATGTATCGACAAGAAGACGGTGATTCGAGTAAAGAGGCTGCAATGGAATTTCAGAGGAAACCAGACGATTTTTGTGGACAATTTGCCGGTTGATCTGATGTGGGATGTGCATGATTGGTTCTTCAGACCTGCATCAGGAAGTAGTACTAGTACTGGATATGCAGTGTTCATGTTCAGGACGAGAAGCGGTTTGGATAGCAGGCTGTGGTTGGAGGAGAAGCTGGTGCAGAAAGAACAAGACAAGGTTGAATTCTCCTTGTTGATCTATGCCTGTAAGAGCCAATAAATTAAAATATTTACTTGTTTTTGTTCATTCATGGTCTTTGATTTTTATGTTTCAATTTTGCCTTTTTATTTCCCTTTACCTTTCTACTTGAAAGGAATAGATACTTAATTCTTTTGATCGTATGAGAAAACCAAATAAAATGTAGTTGCAGAAATATGTGAATTTCAGATATTGGAAGAATTAATTAGCTTCTCTCTCTCTCTCTCTCTCTCTTCCCAACAACTAGAAAATTTGTGAATTGGGTTTCTTAGTTTAGTATGTAAAGGAGGAAAAAGAAGATGGGGAAGAAGAGTTTGAGGATTAATTTTGAAAGATATCAAATAAGATTTGCTCAAAGGGTTTTGCTATATATGCATCAGCTACTATTCACCTTCACACTACATACCTGATAATTTTTTCTTTATTTTTTCATAAGGTGTTGGGTGTGTACAGTAAATAATAGCTTGTGAGAGGAATTATTCTTACGAAAATAGTACTGATTTTGAAAGATGCCAATATTGGAGATTGCTTTTAGCCTAAAAGCTAAAATAAAAAATGAGAACCTTTGACAATGATCAGTTGATTTTGAATCATAAAAGACAATAATATCGGATTCCCTATTTTTTGGCCTTTTAGCCTTAAAAGAGAGTGTCTTGTATTAGGTTGTCTTCTTGCTTGAAAAATAATTTTCTTTGCAAACGTATTATATGAACAAGACAAGCCAATATGGCATTCGTTATTTGAAAATTAATTAATGTTTTGGGGTTATCTAGAAGTACAAGTTAATTAATTACCTAATTAATTTGGTGGAGACCGAATTAATCAAATATATATTGCTCTCCATATATATATATATATATATATATATATATATATATTTTTCTTCATAATTGGGTACTCAACCTTAATTTGTATATATAATCTTTTGATTAATAAACCAAGATTTATTAAAAGTAATGTTAGATACAGTCTTAAAGTGTACAAATCTTGCACACTCATTTTAAAAAAAAATGGAGTGTACTATTAAAAAATTAATTTTAATTTTAATTTTTATATGGGTTCATATTTATGTAATTTTTTTAAAAGGAATATGCACAGCTTGTATAAATCATCATTTCCCTTTAATTATTCAATAAAGCTAACTTAGAGCTGAATATATAATATACTAATTAATGCAGTAATAGAATTCTTTAAGACTATTAATGTTCTGTCACTCAGAAACGTCTCAGATCGAGAAATGTTACTAATTTTTCAGAACTCATGACGTACATGATGAGAAATTGACTGTCCGCTTGTCTAATTTTATGAGAATTATAGAATTTCATGCATGTAAGTAAATTACGGCCAATTTTCCTAAAGATTCCATCTTATAATTTCTCATGAGAAAAAGCATGCATGGCTACCCTTCACGCGGGTTGTATTATTAACATTATCACTACTGAATAAATTAATATGTTTAAGTACTTATTGATATCTAAAATCACTGTTCAAATAAGTACTTATTGATATAATACATTCTAAGTAGTTTCATATATTATAGCAAATGTAAGTAAGAATGGAAAAATGTAGGATCATGAAGTATATTTGAACAATAAAATGTCAATCTTCAGGAATTTCATGCATATTCAATCCAAAAGAATTCTAGATTTAAAGAATCATTAATAACTCTTGAGATTTGTAAAAAATTTAATGGTAGATATCCAAATATATATAGTAATTCGAGAGGGGTTATTGGGTGTTAAATATAAATATAATCACCAATTTAAAGATTCAATTCAATTATCCTACTATCAATTCGACGTAACAAATATCAAGATCACTGAAATATTAGAAAGTAATAGAACTAGATTTTCTTTTTCATGAAGCGATACTTTATTTAAACATTATTTGCAAACCCCATAAGTGACCCACTCGATCTCTTCAACACGCCAGCATTGGAACCCTAACCTCATCTATAGCTTCACTCAAGAGCAAATTCATCCACTCCACAATAAGTCACTACAAGAAACAGGTCCTTTTGTAGCGCTAACATTCGCCACAAATAACTTCGAGAATCATGACTTGGTGGTGGTCTTTGTATAAGAAGAGAAAAATACTAAGGCTAGCTAATAGCAGGGCACACATATCTCACTTGAGATTCTCTCATGATAAGAAAGAAATAAGGACTTCTAAAATAACAAAGAATTCACTTAATTTGAAGATTTTGCATAATTAAGCATATATAGATAGGACTAAACTTGTTGGAATCTTGGTTAGATTAAGGTATGACGTGTGTCTCATAAGAGTCTCTCAATGAAAATATTGGTAGAAAATGGGAGCCATCATTAATATTTATTTTCAGAAAGCCTTTAATTATATAATTAGGCAGTATGATGATAGAAGATTGATGAAGTCCGATCCCTTGAATCTGATCAACTTTTCAAATGGATCGATAGAAGCTTGGTTTAGGGTCAAGTAGTCTAAGTTCCTCCAAATTGAATCATATAAATTAGTTGTACCATTTAATTTCTCGTCTCTCGCAGTCAACTCTATCCAAAGACCCCCCCCGGCCGGCCCCTTGCTGTACGTTCACGGCCACCATTGTCTTCATCACAAAATCATTTATACCATCCCCACAACCAAAAACCAATGAAGGTGCGTGTTTAATGGCCCAACACAAAACCTTCCTGATCATGCAGTACCCACAGGTCATGATCCTAACCATGCATCGAGTACTTCTAATTGGCCCTTAATTTGCTTAAATTTTGCTGTGTTTTAAAAGAATGGTAAAGAATAGATCAGAATAGTGGTGAGGTTATATATACCTGTCCAGAAAAAACTGATCAAATCATTGTTATACTTTCTTCGATTTGACTCCCACTATATTAAATATTAGGATATAATATTATATGACTTATAGATAATATTGAATATAATTAATGTACGTAGTAGTATTCATATAATTATAATAGTAAATAATTATTTGGATAACGTACAATTCATGTGAGATCATTAATTTTTGCACAAATGATGGTACTTTCATTAATTTATATATTGCTGTTAGCTAGATTGCAGTCTCTTATGAACGTACGCTCAGTATGACATGTGTTAGCTTGGGGTGAAATGAGTAGTACTGCATGTGTTAACGCCGATTGAAGGTTGATAGATGAGGAATACGGAGTACGAATTTCGTAAACAATGCGTTTATGTGAAGAATACTATTATTTAATATATATATTATTTTTTAATTTTAATTTTGAATCTTTTTTAATATTAGATTTTTTAACTTTAATATTAAATCACTATACTTCAAATATATATAAACATAAATAGATATTTATATATGTACATATAAATATATATTTATATGTATAAACATAAATATATTTATACATATAAATATATAATTATATTTTACAAATTGTGTATATAAATATATATTACAATTTTTTAGACTTGTTCACAAATTATGCACTATAAGAACCACATCATTTTTAAATTAGAGTCATATTTAATTTAAATTTATAATTAACATTCGAGTGTTGGCGCCAAACCATTTCATGTTCTCATGTAGGTAGCTACAGTGTTCGAATGTATATATGACATTCGAACGTAAATTTACTCTCCGTTCGAACGTAAAAAAAAATTCATCTGCCTTTAGTGATGGTTTCTACAAACCGTCATAAAAAATGTTTTTTAGTGATAGTTTGGGGATTGTTACAATTTTTTAACCGTCATTAAAAATCAATTATGTTGTAGTGAAATTAATATCCAAATAATTTAGGATGGAAGGAAGGAAGAGAAAATCTAACAAAGACAATAAGTTGATTAGACATGATAAAGTTAGGACGAGATCGGATGAGACGCTAGAGATCACTTTGGTGACGAGGAAGGAGATTGAGCATGTATCAACCTCTATTTATAATGGATTTACACCCAAAACTCGCGGACGTAGGTCTCAGTGCCGGACCGTGTAAACACTTGTCTCTTTTACTTTCAATTATTTATTATTAAACAAGTCATAGATGAGCGTTCCAAGCACAATCCCACCACGAACCATTGTGTGAGTAGAAAGAGTTAACTGACAATATTGTTGTCATGATCATTCACACGTGATCGAAAAATGCATCAATAACATGCATGTTAACTACCTCAAACTTCAAAGTGAAAAGAATTTTGATAAATACACAAACAAAAAGCACACAAGGAAGGTAAAATGGTACAATATTATTCATATGAACAATACATAAACAGTAAACCAATTTGCTCTTCATTTTTTTTCCCCTCGATTGTGTGCTTTTTACCCGTGTACCATACATTTTCCAAATCAAAATAAAGGGAGTTAAACTTAAGTAATTCTTATTTATAAGTAGGCATGCATGCCAAACATCTCACCATGTCTGTATGCAAAAAGGCCAAGTACTGTAGCGGGAGTCATTATAGTCTATCATGTATAATAAGTACTGGAGCAATCCAGCTCATTGCTTCCAGAATATGAAAGATGGGTTACATGTGTACGTACTTGAGAGCACTCATAAGTACTATCAGGCGCACAGTGGTACTGAGTAATCCTTAGAACAGAAAATTATAATTGCAGTTTGCAACAATATTATTAATTAAGGCGTAATTGAGATTTTCATAAAAAATTGCATTGGGCAACTTTCGTAAACAATACCCAATTCAGAATCCAAACATGGTGGGGTAGAAGGGTTGTTTGAGTTTGAGTCGATGCTTACTGTAAACATAAATGAACTAAGATCGAGCTCATTAGCAGTATATTATTAGGGATAAAAGAAATTAAAGTTGACTAATAAAAGTAACATAAGGCAAGTAGGACTAATCTACTTCAAAGAAGAAATGAGATCTCTATAAAAGAAATTAATGGACTACTATAAACATCGGAGGATTGGATATCTCTACAAAGAAAGAGTACTACTTCTCTACCATTTCGGAGGATGATTGGCTTACCTTCTCCTAGATCTCTACAAGGACGATATCTTCTTCAACCTTCCTCCAACCCGATTTTCTCCATTGTATTGAGAAATATGGGGCCATGAGAAACCGTGAAATCATACAATATAATGAATTTTGGTCCCAAATGACCCGTACTCTAGCTACTTACGAGTATCATGTGCATTGAATAACTATTAGATTGATGAACCTTGAAGCTAGTGGCTATAAGGAAATTATGACACAAATAAGGTTTTGAACTCTAGACGCGTATTAAAACTTGAAGGGGGCAAAACCTGCAACATAGCCCAAAATGAAAAGGCCCCATTATTAGCCGTGATGGTAATTCATGTTTGTGGTTTGTATTTGTGTTGTGCCAAATCATGAATATTCAATTTGAATACGATTTGTTTAATTAAATGAGCTTGACTTAAAATTCTAATACGACTTATATAAACAACGTGTGATACGACACGACCCTCATAATCTTTTAATAATCAATTAAAATTAAGTTAACACGACATGACTCGTTTCATATAAATGGATTCAACTGACCCGTATTGCCCCTTTGACCTAATTAACATAAACTCACATGAAAATTAATATATAGAATTTTTAATAACCACATTATAGTTGATAACTTGATATTTCCAAAAGATAAGATAACATTTCAACAAGAAATGTCAGTAATCTTGAGATATTAACATATAATAATACTAATATTACAATCCTAACAATAGCAAATATAGGCATATTGTAATTGCAATTTTCAAATAAAATTTAAACAGATTATACGGGTTGACCTGCTATTGACTTGCTTATTAATCGTTTCTAATCAGGTCGATTTGTTTGACTAGAGTCCATTTATATCAACAAAAGCCTGCTTATTTTATCTTGTGTTTGTATTCAGTTCACAGGTCGTATCACATGCTATGACCCTTAATTATTAGAGCTCAAATCTGGATGGATAAGGGCGTTGAATATGATAAATAGTCGAGTAACAGTCTTAGGAAATCCCACCATCCGGCCATGACGCATTCCTAGTGCTAGCAATCTAGGCAACCAATGCCGCTAGGGCAGGAGCCCGCCTTTTCATCTTGGGCAGGTGCCTGCCTCTTCGCCTTGGGTAGCTGATTGCCACCACATCCACAGTAGGTTCCCACTATTTTTCTTGGGTTAGGAACCCTCCACCTCGCCTAGGGTAGGAACCCTAATCTATTGGCGATATTGGAAGGGAGGACTTAAGGATTAGTTGATTTTAAACGAGTAAGGAACGAACTTTAAGAGATGAGACAATAAAAGTAAGAAATGACCATACTGATCATTCAATGAACAAAACATACAAAATGTGAGCATTAAATGAAGTAAGGGTATGCTTTCTCCAAAGTATGGGTGACCAAATGTTGGTAGGGGTGGGTAGTGGGGGCCCGTACCCCACTACCCGACTACCTCGCCCCCGTCCGCCCCGCCTTGCAGGGAGAAGGACTAGCGGGGGCGGGATGACCCCAGCGTGGTGGGCCTTGCCCCTCACTCCGCTCCACATATATAAAAAAATATTTTTTTATATTTATTTATATAAATGAATATATTGTATATAAATATATACAATTTATTAAATATTTGAAATTGTATTCAAGTTACTGACTCTCCAAGTGAGAAAGCATTTAATGTTATCCTCTTGATGCTTGATGTTATCCTCTTGATGTCAAGCATCACAAGGAATTAGGAATAATTTCCTTTTGACCCCTCCATCAATAGGTTGCCTATATATAGTAGCACCATCCATCAGGTAAAATAGGGAGCCGTTTGGTTTTTTAGAGAGCTTACTATTTATCACCTTCAAAAGATTTCACTCTTCGGAGTGTTTCAAGCTCGCCTAGCCCGACTAAGTTAGACTACAGGGTCTGTTAAGCTCACTGAATAGAAGAAAAACAGAGCACAACAGAATGACATAATACCTCATTGTATTGATATTGTTGTTTGTATGTGTGTATATATACATTGTAAAAAGGAATAAAAAATGAATAAAAGTGGTTACGGTAACCGTAGACAATAACAAACTTATTGTCTACGGTTTTACAAAGAATGCATAGAATGTGTTTGTAACAATGCATAGCCCATACATATCTAAGGCATATCAAAGCCTTCTATTCTAAAACGCCCCCTCGAGTTCAAGGGTGTGTCAACAACATTGAGACTATACTTGAAACGAGAGAATTTATCAGCGACAAGAGGCTTTGTAAGTACATCAACAACTTGGTCTTGTGAGCTTATAAATGAAACTCTCAAAGTCTTGGCAGCCACTCTATCCCTTACAAAATGGTAGTCAATATCCATGTGTTTTGTCCTGGAATGGTACACAGGATTTGTTGAAAGATAAGTGGCCCCAGATTATCACACCATTAAATGGGGGCCTGAGATAGAGGAATATTGAGCTCACTCATAAGAGTTTGTAGCCATATGAGTTCTGCGGCTGAGGGGGCAATGGATTTGTATTCAGCCTCAGTTGATGACTTGGCCACAGTGGACTGCTTTTTGGAACTCCAGGAGATCAGATGTTTTCCTAAGAAAATGCAATATCTTCCGGTAGAGCGACGATCATCCGGACAGCCTCCCCAATCGGCATTAGAGTAAGCTTGAAGAGTAAGATCAGATTGAGAGGATAAAACAAGCCATGGTTGATGGTAGATTTTAAATATCTCAAGATTCTCTTAACTGCACTCCAATGGGGAAGTTTCCGCGCATGTAAAAACTGACAAACTTTATTAACTGAGACAGAAATGTCAGGACGGGTGATAGACAAATATTTTAATCCCCCAACAATACTCCGATAGAGTGTGACATCCTCAAAATCAAGAGCATCATGCTTAGACAATTTTAAAGAGGCAGCCATAGGAGAGGACATTGGTTTGGCTTGAAGCATGTTGCTTCAGGTTAGAAGACTGTTAAGGTATTTCCGTTGAGACAACATAATACCATCCTTAAGATAGTCAACTTCAATGCCAAGGAAAAAGGAAAGTCTACCAAGATTTTTAATAGGAAAGGCACGGCCTAGATCATTAATCAAGCAAGTAACAACATATGATTTTGAGGAAGTGATGACAATGTCATCCACGTATACTAACAAGTAAATCTGAGCATCAAGATGTGTAAGAATGAAAAGTGATGGGTCAGCCTTAGAAGCAACAAAACCATAGTCAAGAAGCCATGTACTTAGCTGGGCAAACCAAGCTCGTGGAGCTTGTTTAAGACTGTAAATCGCTTTCTGAAGCTTGCAAACATGCAGATGAGGTCGGGTTGGATTGACAAAGCCTTGTGGCTGCTGCATATAAACATCATCAGATAATATGTCATGTAAAAAGGCATTTTGAATATCAATTTGATGCATAGCCCATCGTTTGGAGACAACAATAGACAACACAAGCCGAACGGTAGTTGGCTTTACGACTGGACTGAAAGTGTCTTGAAAATCAATCCTAGGCTGTTGGTGATACCCTTTTGCTACCAATTGAGCCTTCCTTCTTTCAAATGATCCATCCACATGAGTCATGGTGCGATACACCCATTGACAGCCTAAGATGTTTTGGTGAGGGGCAGGAGGAACTAGTGTCCATGTTGAGTTTTGAAGAAGAGTATCATACTCGGCCTGCATAGCTTGTTTCCACTCAAAGAATTGAGAAGCATGAGTGAAGCTTGAAGGATCATCCGGAACCTGCACAGAGATGGTGAGACAATATCGAGTGGGGTAGGCAACAGTTCCATTGGTAAAATGGCGAGGACGAGATGAGTTTGTGTGAGCTCGAGTAATTATAGGAGATCGTGGTGGGACTGAGATGGGAGAAGGAGAGGGAGACGTTGAAGCATGAATGGCTTGAGATCGGGTTGAATCAGGCGATGGTGTTGAATCTGGAGTTGAAATTGGTAAAGTGTGATTTGAGGAGAGTGGGGTCGAGGAGGGAGGATTCTGTGCTGCAGAGGAAATCGATGTTGGGCCAAGAAGAGATGGGCTGGATAATGGGTCAGGTTGCAAGATGGGTAGAATGGCTGTGGTAGGAACAGAAGGAATTGGGGATGAAGTGGGTTGCGTGCGTGAGAAAGGAAATGACTGCTCATTGAAAACTACATCACGAGAAATGTAGAGTTTGTGAGTCTGAAGGTCCATACACTTATATCCTTTATGAGTCGGGCTGTAACCAAGAAATACGCAGGATGTGGACCGAAAATTGATTTTATGAGAATTGTAAGGTCATAAATTTGGCCAGCACTCACAACCAAACACTTTGAGAAATTTATAGTCAGGTTTAGATTTATAAACCATAGAATAGAGAGATTTATTTTTGAGAGTGGGTGTTGGTAACAAATTAATAAGATAAACTGCGGTTTCAAAGGCTTCGGCCCAAAAAGTAAAAGGAATAGAGGAATGGGCTAGAAGGGCAAGCCCAGTCTCAACAATGTGACGATGTTTGTGTTTCACAAGCCCATTTTGTTGATGAGTGAGAACATGAGAGACGATGAGTAATTCCAAATTGTTTGCATATAGAGGTGAGAGGTTTAAATTCACCACCTCCATTGGTTTGTAAGTTAATTAACTTGGAATTAAATAATTGTTCAATAAATGGTAGGAAATATGAGAAAATATGATGCACACCTGATTTTAATTTCATTGGAAAATCCAAGTGAAACGAGTATAATAATCAACAAACGAAACATAGTATTTATAGCCATTGTGAGAGACATAGTGGGAGCTGATGACATTTTGCAAGTGGACAATCTGAGCAAAAAAGACTGAATCTGATGGAAAATAAGGCAAACACTTGGAATGCAACACTTGAGAGACTAAAGCAAGAGAGGGATGCCCAAGCCGTCGATGCCATTGATCAACCGAAGTCCGTTCACCAACATGGGCAGATGGGAAAAGCAGAGAAGATGAAGTGGTGGGAAAAATATAAAGACCATCATGGGTAGGCCTGGTGAGGAGGATTTTCTGTGTCTCCGTGTCCTTCACAGAAAAATGAGTTGCATGAAATTCAAAATAGCAATTATTGTCAATGCATAATTGTAGAACAGAAACAAGATTTTTTGTAATAGAGGGAATATGAAGAAGATTTCGAAGAAGGAAGGAAGATGAGTTGAAATTAATAGAGGAGTTACTGAAATTATCGATAGAGATGCCGGCACCATCACCCACTCTAATGGTCTCATTTCCTGCATTGGGCTCAGATGAAAAGTTCAAGTTAGACAAATCATGAGTAAGATGATGAGTGACAGCAGAATCAGGGTACCAAACCGATTCAGATGAAGGGGTCTGTGCTGTGAAGTTGGCTGAGAAGGTCTTCGGTGCTTCATATTGGTAAGAGTGATTGAAACGCTGGCAGCACTAGAGTGCAACATGCCCAGGCTTTTGAAAAACTTGGCATATCGGCCGTTGAGAATTGTACTGATTATACTTTTGTGTTTGATGTTGTGGAGAGAAATATTGTGGTGACTGAGTGCGTCCACCACAGTTGTTGGAGAAATGACATCCCCGTCCACGTCCTTGACGACCTCCTCGAAAAAAGCCGCAACCACGTAGGTCACGCGAAGCTGAGCTGAAATGAGCAGATGGCTCAATAGAAGGAAGAGAAGAATGATTATTGTGGAAAAGACGAGTTTCATGGATAAGGAACAATTGATAGAGTTCAGAAAAGGAAATGGGGTCTCTGCGCGTGGTAATAGAGGTAAGAAATGACTCATAAGTGGAGCCAAGACCGTTGAGAAGATAAGTAATTATCTCCTTCTCGGATAGAGATGTGCTAGAGGAGATACGAGAGTCAGCTAATTGGTGTACCTTGCCAAAATAGCCTAAAATAGATTGGTCACCCCGAGAGAGATTTGTGAGTTGAAAATGCACTTGAAACTCTTTAGCTTGAGATTGAAAAGAAAACATGGAAGAAATGGAGGTCCATAACTGATGAGAGGTAGTAGAGAAAAGTACATGGTTTAAGATAGATTCAGAGAGGGATGAGAAAAGAATACTTAATACAAGTTGATCTGTCTTACGCCAAGTATGAAAATCTGGGTTTGATTTTGGGAGTTTAGCCGATGAGCTAAGGAGAAATTCTGGAGGTGGAAGAGAAGATCCATCAACGAAAGAGTAGAGGTCCTGACCTCTGAGATATGCAGATGTTTGGACCTTCCAGAGGAGGTAATTATCGGCAGTTAATTTTGTGGTGACAATGTGAGAGAAGGACGGAGTAATGGTAAGATTCGGAAGAGAAGGTGCAAGAGGAGGGGGAGGAAGAGGGACATAAGTTGGATAGGAGATTCAAAAAGAAGATATCAAGCAAAAGGAATTTCGAATTATCAAGAAGTTATCCAGAACAGAATCTGAACATAAATCAGTTACTGTAGAGAAGAGTTATCGCGACATGTCAGCAATCCGTCAGGAGATGTCTTCGCGATAGATTCTATCCGTCAGCAGAATCCTACTGAAACTGGAACTCTTTCTAGATAGTTTATTTAAAGGATTCTACTGGTTAAGATTTTGAGTGATTTAGATCTACATATTTTCTAGAACACTTTCTAGTGCATTGTTTTTTGTGAGAAAATTCCTTAGTGAATTTTTATATTTGTAATCTCTCTTTGAGTGTGATCGTGCTTCGAGTGTGGATGATCGTGTGATTGGACTTCAGCCCCTAGAGTTCTAGGAGGAAAGACAATATTTGAAGATCGCCAGAGGTTCTGGCTGCTACTGGGGAAGAAGACAAACGGGTCGTTTGTCTGGGCAAGTAAGAGAGTCAAGTTGTAAATGTTTGTAATTGATAAATACTTGTAATTGATTTTCAAATAATAAGATTGATTTTCCTGGGTTTGGTTGCCCTGTAGGGTTTTACCTTTAAAGAGTTTTTTAAAGGGTTTCCCTTCGATACCAATCTTAGTGTTATGCAATTTATTTTATGTTATTGTTTAATTATTAAATTAATTGCATGCTTGAATACTAACCAATTTGTTGAGTGAATTGGTAGATATTTCCGTTGCATTACAGGAGTACTTGGATAATTTCACTCTTGATACCATGTTAAGCTCACTGAATAGAAGAAAAATAGATCACAACAGAATGACATAATTCCTCATTGTATTGATATTGTTGTCCGTATGTGTGTATATATACATTGTAAAAAGGAATAAAAAAGGAATAAAAGTGGTTATGGTAACCGTAGATAATAACAAACTTATTGTCTACGGTTTTACAAAGAATGCACAGAATGTGTTTGTAACAATTAGGGGTGTAACCGGTCCGGTTTTGGACAAAATCTAAGACCGAACCGATATGTACCGGTTTTGTATTTTTCAAAATCGATTACGCACCGGTTACCCTCCTAAACCGATACTTCCGGTTTTACCGGTTTCCGGTTTGGTCCGGTCCGATTTTTCAATTTTTTTAAGACTATTAGTATAGTTATAAGTTACATATTAGTATTAGTTATAAATTATATATTTAATATTAGTATTGGTTATAAACTTTTAGTATTAATTATAAGTATAACTATAGTCTATAGTCTATATTAGACTATTAGTATTATTTATAAACTTATATATTGTATTAACATTTAATGTAATAATTTATAAATTATAATATGAAATTATTTCATATATGAATATAATATATATGAAATTATAAATTAACATTTAATGTATAAATTTATAATTATACATTATATATAAAACTTATATATATTAATATTTAATATATATAATATTTTGTATAAAACTTATATATAAAAATATTTTTTTTTTATATTTTTTTTTATCAACTGGTCCGGTCCAAAAAATCCCTAAACCGGAACCGGACCGGAATTGGCCGGTTTTCACATTCTAAGAACCGGTCCCGGACCCGACTGGTTCAAAATCAGTAAAACCGGTCCGGTCCGGTCCAGTCTGGACCGGTTTTCCGGTTTGAATTTACACTTCTAGTAACAATGCATAGCCCATACATATCTAAGGCACATCAAAGCCTTCTATTCTAATAGGGTCATCATAGAAGATCGAACAAGGAGATCACTTGGTGGAACTCGAAAACTGTACCAAGAGTTAAAACTCATGAACTTGCTACTTGAACTCCACCATTAAGATTGAATATATTATGATGTTAAACACTAGTTTAATACCATAAATCGTAATGTTTACAAATACTATGGCTTATGTAATCGATTTTGTTAGTAAATTATTGAAAAACAGTCATTATTTTTGTATAATTTTGTTTTTAAAATTCTCCTGAGTAATACTACTGCCATTATTCCTACGTACTGATCTTCCAGTAGTGGTTGTGAAACATAACTCCTTGTAGAAAATCATAGTTGGTTCAACGAACTTAATCATAAAATCTTGTAATGAATTTGTAAGATAAACATTTTTCTCCATTATATGATGCACGGGGTACCGATCCCTATCATAATTATAATTATACATGATTCATCATGATTTGGTTTCTAAATGGTTTAAAGATTTTCAACACAAAACTTCATAAAAATCAGTAGCATATATCTTATCGAAAGTGCTCAAACATAGACTTGAATATGTATTTTCTCGATCCTTGACTGCAAGAATATTCAAGAAATTAAAGGTTGGTTTTTCTGCATAATATTGGGATACAAGCACCAGCGGTCGGTCAACTGATCATTACATGATTTCAGATTGTACGTAGGTACTGCATCAGGGCCTAATCTTTGGAGTCAGGGCCACCACTCTCAGTTTTGGTAATTAGGATGATTAAAGTCTTATTCCTTTAGGACCACTTCCCTTTTGAAATTTGGAACTCCCATAAATATTTAATTAATTCTCTTCCTCGTTTCTCGTGACTTTATTTCATTTTCGGGAGTAAGTTTTAAGCCAGCCAGCTAAAAAACGACAAAGAAAACATAAACACTTTAGATTATTCTTTAAGAAGCACTATGATCAAGACCATCAATATCTTTTATAATATATGCGTATTAATTAAGCATGATTCATATTAATCATGGGGAGAGGAGTGAAACCCAATTAAATAATCAAGAAGGACTTCATTAAGGTAATTAAACACATCATCATGCGTAGATATGACCATCTTATATCAGATGTATCGTAGATTAAACAGAACATAATTGACTGGATGGTAGAGTTGTGAAAATCCCACTTTCTAAAACAAGAGGTACGATGATCAAAGTACCCCATTATACAGTTGTTCAAATTTATAAGTTTGTTAAGTAACTTCAGCTTTGAGGTCGGTTCATGCCTTCATGCATAGATATACTAATTAATGGTAATCATTTATCAATGAATTAGTATTCAATCTTGTCATCATGTTTTTCCTTCTCCTTTTACCTACCGATATATTTCTCCAAATCTATTTGGCAAACAAGAACTGATCCCAAAAAGCTATCCTGCATGATATATATACATACATACATATATATATATATATATATATATATTTGGTCCTTTCAAATATGTGTTGTTCCCTCTCTTCTCGCCGGGTCAAACAAACATCAAGAAAATAATGCAAAGTTGAATTTAAGAACCGATGGAAGTTCACCAACTATATATGGCGTAGGCAATTAAAATAATTTAAGTTGGATTAGGTTGACAGAAAAAAAGAAAAACAGGTCGACACTTTGACAAATTCAAGCACGTACTGCTTGATTGAGCTTTCTTCCTAACTGTTTAGTTTCTTTATCCAGCCCTTTCCTGCCAATCATCCACAACCATCTGCAAATATGCTTTCACTTTTTGGTGCTGACTCTCGGAAAGAGCTTATGATCATTTAATCAACTTCATTTGATTTGATAGTGTTCATTTAGTATAAATTTTTAGATATATTGATCATTTTATATTACTGTAATGATAGATACAGTTTTAGGATATATAAGTCCCGTGTATTCTTTTAAAAAAAAATAAGTTTTTGATGTGGATCTCAAATTTACCTGTTTTTTCAAAAAGTGCACAGCACCGTAAATATAATTTCTCATTATACATTCACTTGAAATATAGAGAATTTATATTATTTTTCAGGGCATTATTTGTTGTTGTAGTTTATTAAGACATGTTGGTTATCTGTTGTTGTACCATAGTAATAAGTGGCATTAAGATATTAAATTAAAAGTTTCAAATAAATAAAAGAGATACGTACAAAAAATTAAATTAGCTATTAAACTCTTAAATTCGAATAAAAACTTAGAAAATTTTCTAATAAATGTATTGGTTGCGATCAACGAGTGAGAGGAAAGGAGGACCAATAGAGCATTAAATTGGGCCGAGGTGGCCCAGAATATAGGCTGATAGGGAATAGGGAAACATATTTGCTACTGCATTTTATAGTACTGAAAAAACAGCAACACATGCAGGCCCATACCTAAAACACAATAACAAAAAAGTGGTCCAGAGAAAGGGTAAGGCCCATATGCTGTTTGGAGTAGCAATCATCCCCACTCCAGTGCCTGAATAAACGACGTCGTGTGAACAATCCTCGCGTGCCTCACGTGCGATGCAATTAAGAGTGGTGATGTGGAATCACGAAGAAATCTATTGATTTAATACACTTTAATTGAGTTATTTCTCTCTAAGAGCACTCTTATTGGATTAGTTAAAGCTAAAAGTACATTTTTTTTTAATGTAAGATGAATTTAACTTTTAGTTATTCCATTCACATTAGTCTTCACATTGGAATAGTCATTTTTTTTTTATTATATGACAATAAAATAATATAAGATGAATTTGACTTTGGCTATTCACATTAAATCTCCACATTGGATTATCTATTTATTCATTATATAGTAATGAGTAATCAATAATTTCAAATATATTTTAATTTTTTTAATTATAAATTTATTTTCTTTTATCATATTTTACTATTCATAATATTATATATTAATTAGTAATTATATTCTAATTAAATTATGGATTAAAAAAAATTATATTTTTTCAATTATCATTTAATGCTATTACCACAAACGTTTAATTAAACTTATATAAAATTCTATATAAATGTCCTAACTTAGAAGTGCTATCGGAGATGTTTCTTTTATTATGTTTTATTAGATTACTTAGATGTATTAGTACTCTTTGATTACACCCTTTTGCATTGTTATTATATACGTGAGGGTGTTATTTAGTAACAAATAATGATTTTTTATTTTTATTTTTTTTCTTTTCAGGTTTGTAGAGCTTCTTTCGGTTTTTTTTTTTGCCTTTACAGGTTTGTACAGCTTTTTGTAACAAATAATGGTTCTTCATTTTGAGCAAAGAACTATACAAGATCTCTCTATCTGGGAGATGCACAAAACAACTTTAAATATTAAATACAGCTTCATCCACAACAACATCCACAAAATATAGTTTTGTATTTCTACAAAATACATTCAGATCTTACATTCATAAAAGAGAATTATATTTCCACAAAATAGATCCACAAAAGGAGCATAAAAGAGTCATATACTATGTGGCTGCCCAGTCACGTAGTGGCTGCCCAATCATATATTTTCAGCATATGTGACTAGGCAGCCACTAAAATCAGCACAATAAGATCTACTACATTGTTCCGCATTTGCACTAAACGCAGCACAAAAGAGAAAAGACACCAACAACATGAGTTACTTTCCTCCAAAAGGTGTGGAGGGAGATGTAGATGTGGATGTAGATCTATTCTTCATTTCTTCATAAACTTCCTTTTGAAGTGTTTGAAAGTAGTCATGTTGCATTGCATTCATACCATCTAGATATAATTTCATGATCTCTATATCAACTTTCTTCTTCTTAAGTGCAAGTAATGACATCCGATCTCTCTCGACCTTGGTGACTGCTTCTCTCCTCTCTACCATACACACGGTTCTATCCTCAGTTATGCGACTTAAAGCTTTATTAAACTCAACATCTTCAGCTTCTCAAATTTATTTACTTGCACATTAAACTCAGTAATTGGTGGGTGCATAGCTTTAGCAATCTAATCAAATTTACTTGCACATTAAATCATGCCTATCTCAAAAGTTTGTTTCCAGGGATCGTTTGAGTAAGGATAGCAATTGGTCTGGGTAGCATTGAATTCGGCTCAATCCAATAAAATACTTCAAAAATGCAAACCAAACAATACACTAAATTGTCCAGATCAAGTTCCACATATAATATCTTCTTTTTAATCTCACATATATAGCCAATGCCACACAATCCAATTTCATCTCAATACTATAGATATGAGAACAACCTATCAGGAGTACACAAAGACATGTTATAATGATTTAATATGATATTTGATCAGAGTGACCTTTTCACTGAAGTACACAAAGACATGTTTTAATGGTTTCTTTCTTTTTGCTGAAGTTGGTTTGGAATCATGTTTCTAGGATACTTGTCCTTTCATATGGGCTGATTCTCTAACATGTGGTGATTCTGGCTACATGGAGGTTATTAAGGAAGATTGCCAGAATCACTCACAAGTCAAACAACAAGTATCAAGCCAACAATCAAGCTGTCAACGATACTCTGCTATCACTGGAAATCAAAACTGATTGTATATTCATTGCCATGATCTTTGTAATTCTTGTAACCGTTACAATTATTTCCTAAAATAGGTTTGTATGCCTATGTATATATTACATTTTGAATAGTCAATGAATAGTGTGGGAAAATCCTTTTTCAAACCTGCAGTATAATATTCTATATGGTGATATATATTGTTAACCCTACTCTCTCTGTAATTTGAGTCAAACTAACAAACAAAAAAAGGGCCTCGAAAATGACATCCTTCCCTTGTCTTTGACCGCCAAGGCTTCCAATTCATCCATATTTTAATACTCGAAAACTTGGCTCTATGTGATTATAAAAAAAAAGAAAAAAGAAAAAAGGAAATGGATGGCCTTACATTGTTTGTAACTCTCAAGAAAGATCCATTGAGAACTAAACACAGAGTAAAACAATAACCATGGCAAACCCTAGGAGCTAGAACATTACCAAGCCACAAAAAACTCTGGAACAAACATATTAACTTTGACCGAGTAGTACTAAAGAGCATATAGCTTCTGGGATGCAGTGCATGCAGATGGTAAGCCCTAAATCAGACCCTAAAAACCCCCAATAAACCTAAAAAAGATCTTCATAGATGGTAAGCCCCAAATTCTTCGATCCTAACATTCTCTCCATATAAAATGATAAATTAATAAACAAGATTAAGTTCATCTGCACACAGATTTTAAGAGAGAGAGAGAAGCAGATGGGGAGATAATTATTTGTGGGAGGAAGATGAAATACCTGGAAGTGGGAGAGGAAGAGACCACACGGGATCAGAGATAGAGAGAGGAGAGGGTGGTGCGGTAGCGTCCCTGGTGGTTCACTTCCCTGTGATGTTCTCCGCTAGCTCCTTGATCTTCTACAATTTCACAAGGTGAAATGACGAAAGGAAGCAGATAAGTGAAAAGTGGGAAAAAAAATTTGAGGGAAAGAAACTGATGGTGGTTGCGTGAGAAAATATAAAGAGAGAGATCCAAACAAATAATAAAATAAACATTTGCTCCTTGAACAGTTATAAGCAAATTTGACTTTATTTTTAGAAATACTGTAGCTAAAAGTCAACTAGGGTGACTTTGCCTAATCCACTGCAATAAGCTTTTTATCTGTAATAGCTAAATGGGATTTTATTTTTACCTTTTCCTATTCCGTTGAGACTGCTCTAAGTAGACACGGTGTCACATTCTAGCCAAGCAGCTAGGGATGCTCTTGTCGACCCACTCACCAAACCCTCCCAATCCGACCCATTTATGAGAGGGGGGCCAAGTCGAAACTCCTCCCCTCCCTCCTCCTTTCATTGGAGTCATTGTTCTCTTCTAAGTTCTAACCAAGAAGATTGAGAACTACAACATTTGATTTTAGATTAACAGCCATGAAAGCTACACTAGGCATTCTTGCACCACTTCTTAACGCAACTCAATAGTTTACTGCCTCACTACAGGAATCTTGGATTTTTGTGACCAACTTTTTTCCACCTCCAGAGAAATCAACGATAACACTAATCTTTTGCGGCCAACTTATTCTTCTCACAACTTTCCATCGCTAATGGTGCGATTCGGTGATGTGAACAATTTGAAGTCTTTTTGTGTTATTTTATGATCACCGTTAAAATTATAAGTATTTTTTGACGAGATATTTGGTCTATCGCTGCATATATGCTGCCATAATCCACTCAACATGTTGGCTTGATCCCCTCTTCTGCACATAACTACAGAACATTTTGTAACCAATACTTTCCTATTTAGATAAATTATACTTCCATGTACAACAAATATGTAGCTGTAGTTTAGTTGTAAATCTTCATTAGCTGACCTTTGTAATTCTTAGAAGGAAAATGCCAACAAACAAGAGTGCCCTAATTGCAGGTCATCCAGGTAGTTCTCTACCGCACCTAAGCAACGACCAGTACCCCAACCAATACAATCATAACCAAAGCTGAATACAAAAGACACAAACCAAACCTAGAATTCAAAGGGGTAGGGAATTTGACTTTGGTTATGTTTGGCATTATCATCCTCAAGCACGTCAAAGTTGAGCCCTTTGTTGTATGTGCTTTATTTCTTTTTGTAAAAAGGCATCTAGGTATTACAAATATAGGCGTAGAAAAAGAATGCTTTTGTATACATTTCTTGGCAAAGGTTGATGAGCATGTAATAAGCTAAATTTAGATTGCCTGCATAAGCATGTTAATCTTTGAAATTATTCTTGTTTCAGATAAGTATAATGACTTTATAAATGCAGCTCAGCTACTCAAGGGCAAACTAGATTGTCAGAGATGGTGCGAAGTATAAGAGGAGGAGTACGTGGACGAGGGGGAGGCTTCAAGTGCTTTGTGCACATGGGTTTATACAAGACTCACAATCACCACCTATGCATGGACCAAGACTAAGAGATGACATCCCCTCCCCATCGGATGACTCAACCCAACCACCAGATATGGTACTTGAAACTGAGTTTCCATATTCGACGGAGACAATAGATAGATAAAGATTCATTTAATATTGCATAATACTAAATCTTATAAAATATTCACTATATTTTTCTCCTGTATATCCAACGTGCTACATGGTGTGCAAGTATATTTAGTGGAAGGGTCACATGGATGGTGAAATATCATGCTGACATGAGTTACCAACATTGAAATGATGTGCCCGAAGTTGAAAAAAAGGAGCTATGTAGTAGCGTTCGAGTAAGGAAGACATTAATCATGCAATTTAGGGTTTTCATGTTTAATTCCATTACCTAACTCATGCTATTTTTTGTTTATTTCTATTTTATTTAGAATGATTTCCTTGTACAATGGGAAAAGAAAAACCATTGAAAGATGGTTATAGACCAACTAAGAAATAGATTCAACTCTTTCCACTACGACTTACATAAAATCTACATTGGTTATGGAAGTCATACAATAGCAGTAACAAGAGGCACCGAGTTGGTGGATGAAACTGTTTGGAGAAAATTATGCATAAAATGGGAGAGTAAGGAGTTCAAGGTAATGATTTGAACTTATTTTAATCTAATTCTACTTTTTAGTGCATTGCTAAATACAAGGTAGCAATTGGCCAAGTAACAGATTTTGTCATTAAAATGTCATTAGACATGATAATTTTGATTAAATTGTGTTGTATTGATATTCTGGACCAGACTTTGTCATTGCAAAGCAAGGCAAATAGGGAACAACAATTTACTGACCATACAACTGGTTGGAAGTCGTTTGTTCGATTACTGGAAGAGAAGATAACAATTATGTGCTTATTCCATTTAAGTAATGACAATATCATAATGACTTGGGGTTGGTATAGATTTTGAAACCTCTATAGCTGGTCCTATAAGTGATTTTTGTTATTGGATGTTGCATTGGGAGAGTTATAAATCTGGTTAATTTTTTTATAGAGTCCCAATGGTCAAGGAAGAAAGGAAAGTTTGTGACAGACCTGACTGAAGATCTCTATGTCAGTAACATTAAACACTGAAAGAAGTTGCACATTATTTTTGTTGTAATTAATTGAGTCATGGTTATCTATGTATCCATGGTTTTGTGATCTGATGATTGAAATTGAATTTTTTATTATTGTGGAAGAACCAAATGGTGGAGACACTGAATACAATGGAACCGAAAGCTTGAACTAAGTAGGAGGCGGCGATCATCTTCAGGGAGGTTCTCGGCAAAAGACCGGGACTTGCAAGTGGTTTGGGTGAGATGGTGATGGCCGAATAATCAGGAACAACGCAAAGTGATGAAAATGCAGGTGTATTATCACATGTTGCACAATATTACAAGACCCAGCTTGAGGAGCTAAAAGTAAGTGCTCTGAAAATTCTGGAAAAGCAAGCTGAGTTTGATAAATTCATGACGTACTTGATGTCACAGCAGTAATCCCAGGGAGAGTTTCCCAGGGAGACTCAAGGAGCAGACTAACTTTGATAGACATAAATTTTTGGGCTTTTTTGAGTTTTGATGAGATGCAATGGGATACTTCATTTTGGTGGTTGATGAGATATATTATGCGAGTAGGTTTCTGGAGACATGGTTTGGTGCACTCAAGATCTTGAAAGATGATAACTGATTATCATCATTTTTTGTTGTGTGACAAGGGTGCAGTGATACAACTTGGAATTGAATAACATGAGGGCAATGTCGTTTTTTTTTATCAGAGGTTGGATATTTCATTTTGGTTTAACTTTATTGGGAATGTGAAGATTGACACTTCTTTGCAATGGGCTTTTCTAAAACCCTCATTACTTAGTAGCCATGGAGCACTCAAGACTAATAGTATTTAGCATAGTGCTTGGGCAGCTACATGCATTTTAGTTGTTGTGGGGCCACACAAGATAAACAAGTACATTTCTTATTCTAATTACTTCATATGTATAATAAGTGCAATGATGATTAATATTTTGGGCTGGTTAATTATAAAAACTACATGTATGATTTGCTGGCTATTTATTATTGGATATGTAATAATAGGTAGATCAATACATGTTGTAAATTTGTGGGTTAAGATATTGCAATCAGCTTTGAATACTATGAGGCAAGACTACTCTAAAAGATTATTGTAGATGACAATGATACATAGATAAGTGATGCAAGTTGGGTTTTCCTATACTTTGGAATATTTGGAATTGGTTGTTTATTTAACAATTTGAGGAGATTTCATACATACATTTATATAGGATATTAGTTTAACAACTTAATACATGTTTGATTACTAGTCCTTCAATCTAAGTTTAATATTACTCGGTTTATTTAATTGTAAGAAGAAATCGATGCAGAAAAATGTACCAAAGCAATCACCAAGCTTATGGGTGATTGAAAAGAGATGGGATCCAAGGTCTTTGGACAAATTCTGACCATACTTCAATAAAAAAAATGACTCAAAAAAAGTCTGTCACATATGTAGTGTGCATAACACATACCGAAGTTGTCAGTACATATAGCACAGAGCTTGTGCACAAAAACACTAAGAAGTTGTTTGATTTGGAGTGTGTTTAGGTACATTCTATATATATATGTTAGTATTTTAGTTGACTCACATGCATGTTGAAAAAAGTACTTCTCAATAGCTTTCTGTGCCTATATAGATGAGATAGACTCTAAATAAAATTAGTATATTTTTAGTTGATATGGGATCTGTGTACATATTTTGATTTTTTTACTTAAGCCTATATGTATAATGATTGGTATATAGCATTGTGTTTACATTAGAAGCTTCCACTATCAATGATTAGGGATAACTCAAACAATTTAACCAGAGTTTTAGTCATGAGCTTATCGTAGGGATCTTGCCCGAATTGTTCAATATGTGATTTTGATAATCAAATGATTTGAGGTTCATGAATTTTTAATGATCAATTTGACAGATTGTAAAAATAATATTAAAACATTAATATTTATTTAAGCTAGTTTTTGGATTTCTTATGTTCCTAAAATACAAATTATTCCTAGCTAGCTTGTTTCCCAACCCAGAAATTCAATGCTAGATAATAACTCATTTGCGGCAACTTGATCATTGGATTATTATTATTATTCCATCAATTTGCGATGGGTCCTTAATATTTGCTTCATTTTTGGTGATTGTTGGAAAAGCATATCATGCATTATTAACAACTACCGTCCAAAATATTTGTGACCCGGCCAAAGCTATTGATACAAATAAAGATACGGTTTTTTGCTGCCATTTTAACTTGTAATCGAGAAAAGCTAGAGCGCCGCAAAAAATAGTGTATTTGCGACGACATATATGTGCTGGGAACGAGAAATTATTTGCCATGATATTTAGTTTTTACGACGCTAAAACCTCGTTGGAAATAGTGAGTTTTTATTTTTTGCATCGTTCTTCTCCCCCTTTAGCGATGGCAAATTACATTGCAAATGTCGAACGAAAATTTTTTGGGACGCAATGGTACCGTCCAGCTAGCGGCGACGAGGAAGGGAAGATGTTAAAAATAGTTTGCAGCGATTTTATAAACAGCAAAAGAATATTTCATGTACTGCTTCAAATTAGGGCTGGGAAGCAATCAATTTTTTGGACTCCACAAAATCCACTAATAAAGGTGGGCGGACCTTCTCTTGAATCTTGGGCCAAGAAAGCACTAGAGTGGGGCAGTTGTTGGGGATCTCTATCCTCCTCAGTCTTTTATTTTGAATGTTGGATAATAAAATAATATTATATATAATCATAGAGGATATAAATATTATATATTTATTTAATAAAAAATAAAATTTATTATTAAAAAATTAATTTTTTATATAAATTTCATATTTATTTATTTATTTTAAAATAATTATGCGATACTTACATATTCATAATTGTAACTATCATTTTTTTTTATAATATTATTGGTTTGATAAAATAAAAAAACCAATATATTGATTCACATTGACAAAAAAGTACTCCAAAAAGATTATGCAAGACATATATAAAAATAAAATATAAAATTAAAGAACTTAAAAGTTTGACCGTTAAATAATGGAAGCCACACTGTTTTAAAAACAAGAAAATAATATTATATAAAAAAAATTATTCTCATCAGTTACTATTCATCACTCTATATCTCGTACTTTATGAAAAATACTCATATGAATTTTTTTTATAAATGTAGAGTATGAAAGTAAATAGTAGTTCATGCATAATAAATCCAATATAAAAAATACAGAAACATTTTATACACGAAAATTTAACACAAAATTAAAAATGGTTGATCAATCAATTAAAAAATGCTGATCAATCCGACCCTCTCCATCCCCAGTCGCTGGAGTGGGACATGAGAAGAATGGGATGGGGGGCCATAAGGGAGAGAGATCAGAGGATCTTCCTCTCCCACGATGTTCGATCTTTAATATATATTCTTGTCGTTTTATGCTTTTTAAGCGTATTTTCCATTTCTAGACATTTTATCATTTTTCTTATATTTTTAAGGTTTATTTTTAATTCTGAATCCGTGATAAATTGATATATAAAAACAAGAAGCTGCAATATATTGCTGTTTAACAGCACATGAGAATGCATGGTGGATGAGCTTTGATTAATGATGATCTGCTTGGTGACATTTTCATGCACCCAAGATCCAAGGCACGAGTTTCGAACATCGATATTGCATCGGATACCTGCAGAGAATCACTCATGATCTTCTTATTCATCTTCTTGGCAGTTTATGCATCGAAGTTGTCTAAGGGGTAACGGATATCAGCAAAATGCCAGCGCCATGAATGTTGTCTGAGGTTAGATGTTTGGGCTGTAATTCCCCCCATTGAATAACTTTTGGCTGTAATTCTGTATGATCTGCTTTTTTTTTTTTTTTTTCTTTTATCGAAGAAGACGAAACTCTGAAATTTTACTTAAGAAAATGTTTTACTTGTGGCAGAGGAATACTACAACCGACACTGTTAGACCATGTCAAGATGCACACATGACCTATACCAAAACTGTATATAAATGCCCAAAGACAGACCAAAATCAGATCTCATTTAGTTTAATCTATGGTAGTTGTGTGATCTACTCACTACAGTACTGAAGAATTAAGTAGATGACAAATTGAAATATAATTTTTTTATCATAAGATCTATGGAGAAACACTTATCTATGGTAAGAATAGATTCATAGAATGATGATATTTCAGGTGAAGAACCCATAAATAGAACTTTGCCTTTCATTTTATATATCATTGAGTGGAAACGATTACAAGGACCAAAGAAATCAAAGAAAAGAGAACAATACCAAAAGTGTCCAGGGATCCGCCCATAGAAATGACCTTATCTTCTGCAAAAATATCCACCAAAATCAGCTAACGAAGAAATTATAATATTTAATTAAGCCATGTATCTATATTAACTAGCAAGGGAGCAGGAGACGTACTGCACTCGTTTGGGTGGCAGATGCACCTCAACCCAACTCCACAATTACCATTAGTTTTCTCGCACTCGTTACACGGATTCGGTACGTGATCAGGAATGTCAAAGGAAATCCTTGTTCCCAGCTCATGATGATATTCTTCGTAGTTTTCACCAGATAAGGATCTGTGTAAATGGCTGTAATGGGAGCAGTTGAAATCTTTTGGACTAAAACCCACTCCCAGCTTTTCAAGATCATCAACAAGTAAACATGATGAATGAGGAACTCCTGGTTGTTGTTCTAGTTTCTGAACTTTAGAAGAAGATCCACATGATGCAGGGAAGCGAGTGCAGTTCCGGATAACGGGTGAAAAGGGATGTGCTTTGTTTGAGCAGTTGAAGAGAAGAAGTGAGTTTAGCATTGGAGGAGGAGGAGGAGGAAAACCAGCTGAGAGAAGTAAAGGAGACACATAGTTTTCTGAAGAAGAGCAATGGCTGTGAGAGATGGTCAGGAATTTTCTGGTGTAATTGATGGAAGATACAGGAAAAAGACCAACTGAGGTTCTAAAGTATAGCTTCTGGGATTTGCATTGAATCATTCGGTGTAGTAGAGAGGACTCGGTTGAATTCGAATTATTCAGAAAGGGGTATTGGATTCGGATTTTGCCGCAGAAGCTTGTTGGAGCATCTTGAGCTACAGAAGTGAAAAATAAAGTGAGTATGAGAAGCAGAGGTTTTAGAAGGAGGAGCTCAATATCCTTGCTGATCTGCATTTTCTTCAATTGGATTGATCTTTCAATTGTTGAAGAAGAATATCGTTGGGATGGTGTCTTTGATGATCATAAAGAAAAAAAACAAAAAAGAGAGAGAGAAAACAAGCATCTACTTTTAATCTGCAGATGGATATTACTTTTTTATACCCTGGTGGCTTCTTTCTGGAGAGTATATGAGATAAAAGAATAATAATGATCGTTTTATCTCTAACTCTCTGTCTGTCTCTCTCTCTCTGATAACATTGGTGGAGTTCCACCAGCATGTTCAGAAAGAACATGAATATCTTTTTGCTTTTGCCCTTTTTCAGTGATATATCATTTTCCCACCTTTATAAGATTCTTTTTCACATATATCCTTTGTTTTTCTCTTGATTTTTCATTTCCTGAGAAAAAATTCTCTTACTGAATAAAAATTTACTGCACTCATTTCCTCTTTATCATAGAAATCTACTATATGCTTTAGAAAAAAATAGAAATCTGCACACACACATATATATATATATATATATATATATATATAGATTATGTGTTATGCATGTTTGCTTTTCTCCCCTTTTCTCTCATATAGTTTTCAATCTGGCTCAATATGTCTAATTAAGCAGCTGTTCCTGAATCATCGGTGACAATCGATAGGGTGAAGCAAAGTCAAAAAGTAGGGGTACCAAATCCCACAATTAGCCGCTAACCTGTCTTTTTTTTTTTTTTTTTTGGGGTACTTTTATCGTTTTTTGGCTCGGCAATCAGGCCACCTATTTGCATAAGAAAATCATGTAACACAAAGTTGAACAAAAATCCATAGTATACAGCCTAGAAATTAGCAAACATGGTCTTGTTTTTTTTCAAGATCAAGTACTGCAACAAGACCCATGATCATCAGACTAGCAAGAACACATACAGATGCATACATAAACAAGCGCACACACACATACGTCCCAGTACTGTTCCTGTTCCCTGGGACACCTTAATTTCTTTATTGTTTTAAATGTTTTCTTGATCATCATCATGCTGGCGCCTTGACAAGAACAGCTGGGAAATCAAGCAGCACGATCTTTTCGATAGCCGCAGAAAATGTTGTGGAGAATTCGACATGATTAGGATGACCGAGAAATGCAGTGAAGTCTTCCTTCTTGTGGAATGTCATTATGAAGGCATGAGTAAAGCCTTGTCTAAGCATCTCTTGGCTTTCAATGTCCTGCCCCCTGTCAGAAAGATACAAAACCACCATATAAAATGAACAGATATAAAATGGAATAATAGAGGTTCATGGGCTCAAATATTACTTCACAGCTCAAACTTCAGTTTGTGTATATTTCCCCTCATGCATTCTCCTGACTTTGTAGATTAAGGGAGAGAACAAAGAAAAGAAAAGAGAGTTTATAAGGGTAAAAGAGAAGCAAAGATCAGTACCATTCAAAGGACTTGACAGCTTCAAGATCAGAAGCCAACTTCTCCATCCCTTTCAAAATCTCCTCCACCACCACATCTTCCTTGAACTTAGCAATCACCAAGTGCTTGAAATCTCCCATGGTTACTACCTAGCTAGCTGAGCTCACCTGAACTAAACTGTGGCCACCCAAAATCCAGTTTATATACACGTCATGGTCATGTTCTCTCGATCTGCATTATTATTTTAGTGTCAACTTCCACAGTCCCATCTGTCTACTGCCACAACCCATGACGCATTTAACCGCTGGCGCATGTTGGCAGCATTAATCAGAGTTTAGCCTCTCCTTTCTCGGACAGTATCTATAGCTCATATTTTGAAAGGTACAACTTTCATGGGGCTATGAATCCACTCGTCAGCAACATCTTCTCTCCACCCCCACACTAAAATTGTCCAAGTCTCTTTGTCGTGGCTTCCCTTTGGCACATAAATGGGGTCCTTCTTTGCCAATTTTTTCTTCTGGGTTTATGCTTAATTTTCTGGTGACCACATTTTATTATGTAGGCATAATCATGAGATGACAGACTCTTTATTTCTACCCCTTTAATCAGCTTTTACTCCTCTGAATACCAGAATGCATTGCGGACTGTCGGACATGTCGTCCTTGCAGCCATGTGATCAGAGGTATATTATTGGACAAATATTAATCATGGATGCCATATCACTACTTATCCTTAAGGAATCTTAACTATATGATCACCTCCTCCACAGAGGTGCATCATGTAATTATGATAGAACGTTGTCATGTTTTACATACATGCATGCATGCATATATCCATACATACATATACATACACATGACATATATCCTTTTTATGCAGAGAGAGTTGCTTTGGACAGCTTGTCTCTTCTAATTGGCATTATGATGCACGTTTTTTAATGACCCAACTTGCAGTGCAACTGCAGCATGATGTTTTATGCAAATATTGATCATGATACGGTCATGCACTTGGAAATTTCTTGACAAGTTTGAACTTCTTTTAGGCAAATTAATGATATTTTCTTCGTCAACAAGTAGAAATTATTATAAGAGATAGTAGATGAACGGTTCAATCATGAATAAATTAGTGAGTTGTGTTGCTTTATGAAAAGTAAAGAAAACATGACTAATGAAGTTTATGGGATGGGCCAGTCGGCATTCCTGAATTCCATTCTTTTCAAATTGACAGCTAAACTGAAATAACCCTTTTGGAATTTTGTTTATGGGATGGGCCAATTAATAAATCATCCAAACGATAAGTGTTTCCGCGGAACAGCTTTTTTGAACACAAGGCCGTCATATCTAAGCTAATTACAAATCCAAGCTAAGGATTTGATTCTACTAAAGAATCTATAATCAGCATAAAGATTTTCTATTCAAATCGTCTTTTTAGCATAATAATTCCAAGATTTGAGCAAAACTTTATGATTTCTTTTTTCTTTTTTCCTTTTTCTAGACAAAAAAACTAGGATGGGCCAATTGAAGATAGTCTCTTTATGAAAAGCGGACAGGAAGGATCTAGGCGGCGGTAAGTTTTAGACACTACCTCAAATAGGGTTTGGTCCGTAACCTAATCTCCAGCCATATTAGGGAATTCAACGAATCCTTATGTAGCCAGTATTAATAGTCTAAGATCAAATACCTAGTACATGCAAAACCACATAAGAATAATCCGAGAAGATTATTAGTATTGTTCATCGGGTTCCGGCCTGGGAACTCGGATATGCTCGGACCGGGTTAGCTTGAGTTTCAAATAAGGGTCAGAACCCAGATTGAAACCGGTTTTTAAAAATTCAGAATTCGGTCGAGCATCAAAACTTATATGTTATGAATATTTGTTCATTAACAAATATTGATGTGGTATTCAAACTCTATTATTTAATTTTTTAAATCGAAGGTTACATATTCCTTAACTACCAATAAAAAGCCACATGGAGAAGAGAGTAAAAAAAAAACATAAAATGGATGATTCATATGTTGAGGAATAATCCCACATTAGCTGTGGACAAAGTCTTGGACATGTTTATAAGCAATGAGCAATCCTCTCTTGAAGAATCGGTTTTATG
The DNA here is from genome assembly GCF_001411555.2 of Juglans regia. Taxonomy (NCBI): domain Eukaryota; kingdom Viridiplantae; phylum Streptophyta; class Magnoliopsida; order Fagales; family Juglandaceae; genus Juglans; species Juglans regia. The sequence continues at coordinate 22,443,085 of NC_049914.1, read as the reverse complement.
AGATGAGTTAGACCCATGAATTTCTTTATGGTATCAGAGCCTGCCACAGGAAGAATGGAAGCCCACACTACTTACCCTGTGACAAGGACCAGAAAAAATACTGGCCTGCACGTGAGGGAGGCTGTTGAGAAATAATCTCACATTGGCTATGGATAAGGTCCCGAACATATTTATAAGCAATGGACAATCCTCTCTTGAAGAACCGGTTTTATGAGATGAGTTAGGCTCATGAATTTCTTCACATTGGACATAATACACATTTTCCTTTTGAGTTTCTATCCATTTAGTTGCCATAAAGGAACAAAAAAAGAAAGAAACATCAAAACATTCAAACCCAAAAAAAAGGGAGTACCGGGTTGTAAATAAGAAAAATTTGATACCTGGACCGGGTGTACCTAAGTTTTTTTATGCGGGTACTAGCCCGGATTTCTTCCGGGGACAAAAACCAGATTTTCCAGGTTCTGGTAGGGGTTGGGAAATGAATAGGCCTAAAAATTATTAATTTGATCATGTTACTAGCTAGCAACCTGCCTTAGGAAGTCACTTGTAAATAATATATACATCGTCTAGAGTTTAGACCATATACTTTTTTAACTCAAAATTGATAGAATATGAAGTGACTGTTGCAATGTATATTCTAAATTCCTAATGATATATTATATAGACATCAAGTTACTGCATGCATTAATGCAACTATTAAGGGTGAGTTTGGTTGCCAAACTCATCTCAACTCATCATTACAACTTTTTCAAATTTCAATACAAAATATAATAAACAATTCAACTTTTTCAAATCTCAAAATAATAATAATATTAAAAAATAATATTCTAACAATATTTTATCATCTCAACTCAACTCAACTCAACTCACTTCAACATCCAAACACACACTAAGACTAATAACTTCCAGACATCATCTTATATTATATAAGACTGATGATAAGTACTATAATTTTTGTCACTTACACAAAACTGAATAATTATTTTTATTAAGTAACTCCCATGAAACTGAATAATTAGTTTCCAAACCATGTTTTCACCCTGTCCTAATGCGTTGCCGACAGAATCAGTGTCGCATCGTGCATGAAATCAGTCCTCGTACAGATGGTCAATCCAGAATCCATCAACCACTCCGATTTTTTTTTGACTGGAAACAGAGGATAGGTTCTGGACAGTCCAGTGCAGACAGTGTGTAACTGTACCATGACAATGCTGTCATTCTAAACCACACGATTTGGTTTACCTCAATTATTTTCGTTGAAAAACGACACTATGTCCATATAGGATTTTCGAAATTTTTTTAATTTTTTTTTATTTAGTAATTAATTAAGTGTTTTTAAATAAACATGTGATTTTTTTTATTTGTAAAAAAGATTTAAATAGTTTAAAAAAATAATGAAAGAAAAAGTAAAAAAATAAAAAAAAATTTAAAGTGATCGGTAGAAGATTTCGGTATGTGGACGTAGCAACGTCCTATTTTCATTAGAGTAACACTACACCTACCAAAAAAGTGTCACGAAAGTATGTCCCGATAAGTGCATTTTATTTATTTTTATTTTTTTCATGTATTTTTTTAAGAGTTTTGCTATGTACAAGCAAATTTGCGTACTAATCTGCATACTAATGTTGTTGTCTTCATATTTTAAATTTAAATTAGCATTGTTTTCAATAAAATCTACTTTCTGACTAATCATATTGAATGGGTGTGCGTATTAGTACTCAGAATCGTTTATAATTAGATTTTTCATTTTTTTAATCATCATAAATATTTTTTAAAAAAATAAAAAATTCACAATATCATTAAAAAATATTTCCTTAATCACTAAGCAAAAAAAAAAAATAAATATATTGCTTCGGGACACTTTCTGAACACTTTTTTGGTGGATTTAGCAATTTTGTTTCCATTATTCAAGCGAATAGGTTATTCTCAAAAAAAAAAAAAAAAATATTAAATCTATAAAATGTATTTACAAATTGAGCTATTCTGATGTAGTATATTATATTTATTTTATAATAAATTTAACTTTCTAATCTGGCATAAATTTTATTTTTATAAAGATAAGTTTTATAATCGTAGAGATTTTTCATAAAAATAAACTTATAAATTGACTTGACTTCGGGTGATTTGTTAAATCTATTTTATAATAAAAGTAATTTTACAATCTAATGTAATATATAAACTCATGTCAAATTGTAGATTTAGTTTTATATAATCCTTTTATGAGTAAAACATTTCTCTTTCACAAAGTCTTCATACATATTAAGTATTTTTTAAGAGTTTTGCTACTCATTATCTTCACACATCACACACCACATTTATTTTATTTATTTATTTTATTTTATTTTCCCTAAACTGATTGACTTTTTATACTCATCATCCATACACTACACATTTGGTAAGAGAAAAAAAAATTAAAAATTAAAAAATTATATGTGATATGTAGTGTGAAGATGATGAGTATAATTTTTTTTTTAAATAAAAAAAGTGTGTGCAATAATTGATTTTTTTTATTTTTTATTTTTGAGGCCTTTAAAGTTTAAAAGTCTCGTCATAAAAAACTAAAGTAGCTTTAAATATTATAGAGACTGTTGAGGACGTGTTTCACCGCTTATCACCCACAATCTCCTGTAACTAAAGGATAAAAGGTATCGGGGCTGAGAAGGGGAGCCTCCGATGCTTGAGTCAGTAATAGTCGGATTAATCTCTAGGCCCTATCATTCCTTGAGTATTTTACGTACCTCATCCCTTTAAATAATCATCTCGCCTCTCTTATCCCTTGGGTTTAACTACCTTATCTATCTTTTGAAACTTGAATATCAGGTTTTTAGAGTTATTTGTCTGTTTCGAGTGGATAAATATCTCTAACCGTGCCGGGATAATGGGCGGGAGCCTTCGTTATCAGTTTAGCTCAAACGTTATTGGGTTAGATCGGTATTTAGGCTTCACATGCCTTGCTGGGCTATGGAGGGCCGAGCCCATGTTAACACCCCGTGATCCATTGGGGGTATCTAGACCTCTCCAGTTACCCAGCGAAGTCTATGCCAAGAGATTTTAATTTTAGGCATTCTGAAGTTCTCGGTGTTTGGAATTTCGTCTCAGGTAAACGCCAATCTGTCTTAAATGAATGGTTAGTGTGGTTCACCTAGATTTTAATTGAATCATATAAATGAAAATGAGTTCAACTTATCTGGAAACTCCTTGCTCGTCTTGGTCAGCGGGGTGATCTTGTTGAGTAGAGGCGGGAGTGATGCTCGACTGCCTTACCGACTGGAGAAAGGCGGGAGAGTTGCTCGACCGCTCAATTTTTGGCAAGAAGGTGTGGTTGGAGTGATGCTCAACCGCCTTACTAACTGGAGAAAGGCGGGAGAGTTGCTCGACCGCTCAATTTTCAGCAAGAAGGTGTGGCGGGTGTGATGCTCGACCGCATAACCTTATCGAGTGGAGATAGGTGACTCTCAGAGAGTTGCTTGACCACTCAATTTTTGGCGAGAAGGTGTGGTGGGAGTGATGCTTAACCGCATAACCTTACCGACTGGAGAAAGGCGGGAGAGTTGCTCAACCGCTCAGTTTTCGATGAGAAGGTGTGGCGGGAGTGATGCTCGACTGAATAACCTTACAGATTGGAGAAAGGTGGGAGAGTTGCTCGACCGCTTAGTTTTTGGCGAGAAGGTGTGATGGGAGTGATACTCAACTGTGTAACCTTACTGACTGGAGAAAGGCGGGAGAATTGCTCGACCGCTCAGTTTTCAGCGAGAAGATGTGGTGGGAGTGATGCTCGACCGCGTAACATTATTGATTGGAGAAATGAGGGTGAGTTGCTCGACCGCTCAGTTTTTGGCGAGAAAGTGTGGCGTGAGTGGTGCTCGACCGCGTAACCTTACTGACTGGAGAAAGGTGGGAGAATTGCTCAACCGCTTGATTTTTGGTGAGAAGGTGTGGTAGGAGTGATGCTCGACCGCGTAACCTTACTAATTGGAGAAAGCGGCTCGATTTTTGGAGAGAAGGTGTGGCAGGAGTGATACTCGACTGCGTACCTTACCGATTGGAGAAAGGTAGGAGAGATGCTCAACTGCTTAGTTTTTGGCGAGAAGGTGTGGCGAGAGTGATGCTCAACCGCGTAACCTTTCCGACTGGAGAAAGACGAGAGAGATGCTCGACCACTCAATTTTTGGCAAGAAGGTGTGGCGGGAGTGATGCTCGACCGCGTAACCTTACTGACTGGAGAAAGGCTGGAGAGGTGCTAGGGTTATAAAATACAAACCTCCATAAAAAAAAAATAAAGTAAATCAAAACAGTCTTAGCCGTGTGAACAAAAAATACTAAGAATTTTAACATAAAACTTCCTTAGATGCTCAGCATTCCATGGATGTTGAATTCACGTCCCACCGTATCTTTTAGGCTATAGGTTCCCTGTCAGTTGGTCCCTGTAACCAAATATGGTCCTTCCCACCTTGGTTCTAGCTTTCCTTCTTTATGCTGTGGTTACTCCTCGTCCCTCATTTATGCTTTCGTTATAAGAACTGTTGGTAGAGGTGGTGGGTAGACTTCCTCACCATGTTCTTGCGGCTCTACTATTTTTACATCTCACTCTCCCCTTCTCGACTCCTGTACGTGACACTCTCGAGTGAGTACTTGCTTTCCATGTACCTCGCCAACTCCTGATGGCTTTAGGAACTTCACTTTTAAGTGATAAGTGGATGTAACTGCCTTCAAAGCATTCAACGTTGGTCCACCTATTATGGCATTGTAGGATGATTGAGTTTTGACCACCAGGAACTCAGTCATATTGGTGGCAATGCAAGGGTTAGTTCCTATTGGCATCAGTAGTGTGATGGACCCCATGGGTTGAACCGCGTCCCCCCGTAAATCCTTTCAGCATGGTTGGTGCTCGACGAAGTTGGTTGATATGTAAACCCATCTTTATGAAAGCATCTCAAATTAAAATGTCTGCTGAGCTCCCGTTGTCTATTAATATTCTTCTCGTCGTATAATTTGCGACCTGCATTGCCACAACTATCATGTCATCATGCGGGTATACCACCTCCTGGAATCCTCTTTGCTAAAGAAGATTGGGGGTGAGTTAGGCATCCGGGCCTGCTTGATAGGCCTCTCTACATTTTAAATTTCTTCGTACCCTGCCCGTCTTGCATAAGCCTTTCTCCCCAATGATGTTGGTCTACCTCCTGCATATCCACCAGTTATAGTATGGATTTCTCCCAGAGGCGGTCTCCGCCTATCTACTTCTTGCCTAGACAGCTGGTTTCTTGGTTCTTGTGACCTTTTCGCCCTTCTAGGGGATCTCCTCTTCTGGCTTCTACTCCGTCGTGGTAGATATGTGTTCTCGGCCACAATACGCTCCAGCTCTCCATTTCCTTTCAATTCCTTGATGTTTTGTTTGAGCGTATGGCAATCCTCGATTCGATGGCCATTCTCCTTGTGGTACGTGCAGTACCTTTACTGTCGCTGCCCGTGGTCCTCATCTCGCCTATTATCTTTTGTTTCGTCCTGGTCATGTGCATTGGAATAGTGAACATGACCACTACAATACCTCCCGCCTTCTTGCCTTTTGTTGTACTAATTTTTCTTCGACTTCTAGATATTTTCTTGAATATGGCCCTCCCTGAATGCATTCTCCTCTTTTTGCCCCGGTCGGGTGGTGAGGGCAATCAATGTATCCTCAGCATTCACAAAGTCATTCGCCCGATCCATAAATTCTCGTAAGGTGGATGGAGTTTTCCTTGCTAGCTCAACCATTAAGGGACTCCTAGGCCATATTCCCCCGAGTAATGCAACCAACATGATTTTCTCATCCTGGTCGTCTGCTGTCATTATCTCTTTATTGAATCGTTCCAAGTATGCTTTCAGACTCTCATCTTTCCCCTGTTTTACTGTCAATAAGTACGTTGCCGACTGGCCATAAATTGGGTAATGAACTACCTATCGAGCTTTTCAAAATTTTTAATGGATCCCGGTCGCATGCTCCGAACCATCCTCTAGCAGTTCCCTTTAGTGTTAAAGGGAAAGCTCTGCATGCAATCTCTCATGGGAACCCATGGAGAGTCATATTTAAAAGTATCCAAATGTTCCATTGGATCCTTGGAGCCGTCGTACATGTCTATCGACGGGACTTTAAACTTTGGTGGAAGCAAAACCACCATGATCTCTTAGGTGTAGGGTTGGTTGGTGCTAGTTAACAACTGGTTAACCGTTAAGGATGAGTTTATCTTTTTGGCCATTTCTTCATGCTTAGCCATCGTAAATCATGGTGCATTTTCTTCTTGTCTTCTTCCTCCTGATGGCCTTTACCGACGCCCGCACTGCCTGTCTCCGTCTCCTCTTTATCAGTTTGACTAGGTGTCGCATCTTCTCCCGTCGGCCTGTTCTGCTCCTTGAGGGTCTCATTCTCTTTTCGTAGTGAGTCAACTTCCAAGGTGAGTTTCTTCACTATTTCTTCCATTTCTGCCAGTCTTCCTTCCATATTTATTGAAGTCTCTTCCTGATCTCTAGTTGCCTGAGACCGAGTAGTAATGGGCATGTGAAAAACATGCTGATTTGTAAGATATATCAGATCCCACAGATGACGCCAACTGTCGAGGACGTGTTTCATTGCTTATCACCCACGATCTTCTGCAACCAAAGGATAAAAGGCACCGAGTAGGAGAATGGGAGCCTCCGATGCTTAAGTCATTAATAGTTGGAGTAATCTCTAGGCCCCATCATTCCTTGAGTATTTTTCATACCTCATCCCTTTAAATAACCCTCTTGCCCCCTCTTATCCCTTGGGTTTAACCACCTTATCTATCATTTGAAACTTAAATCTCAGTCTTTTAGAGTTATCTGTTTGTTTCAAGTGGATAAATATTCGTAATCGTGCCAGGATAATGGGTGGGAGCTTTCCTTATCAGTTTAGCTCAGACCCTATCGGGTTAGATGAGTATTTAGGCTTCACACGCCTTGCTGGGCTGTGGAGGGCTGAGCCCATTTCAACACCCTGTGATCTATTTGGGGTATTTAGACCACTCCAGAGATGACTAGATCAAATATTAGAATCACCTGATTGTCAGTGGAAAACGAGTCTTGCTAGGTACCACCACACATTTGGCAATTGTATTTGACATCATCATGAGTAAATGTATATTTTAATTTTAAAATGAAAGTCATTTTAGTTTTAGAAAATTCAAATGTTTGAGAAAAATGAGAAAAAAAAAACATAAATTTTGCTAATAATTTTCAAATACGGTTATCATAATACGGGTGCTAAATATATAATTGCTAGAAGACAAAAGCAAGATATGGGTTCTGATTCCATTAAGAAAATGCATGCAATAGCAAGAAAGTACTTTATTATTATTATTTTTTCTAGGCAAGTTTAGCATTTTATAGATAAATTAAAGGATTACAGGATACAAGTTTCAGTGAGGTGGAAGTTCTCTACAATCATTCCAAAACCAACAGATACATTACATAAAAAAGAAAAAAAGAGGGATTTGGAACCAATTAATTGGCTCCCACCCATGTCCCACTAGGGAATGCCTCTTGAAGCGGTTTTTGTATTGTCTGATAAAACAGACTATATTATTGCGACTAAAAGCAGCAGTAAAGGGAGGTGTGCTGCATCTTGATGGTTTGAACTGGCTGGAAGAGACTGTCACACCAATTTTCACTTGATCCTCGATTTAGGAAAGCAGGAACATATGATAGCTGCCCGAAACAAAGTTGAGTCGCCGGCGGAGGACCAACACAGGCTATGACGGCGTGTCTAGGTCACACGTCGCCTTAGGAGTGAAACGGAGGGTCAGATCCAGAGGATCCAAAGCCTCTGATGTCGGGGAGGCCGCATGTGTCATCAGGAGCAACTCCAAGACGCGGTGGTGAGTGGTTGCTGCGCACGGCACGAGTCGCGCTTGAGATGAACGCGTCGAGCAAAAGAGCAGAATCCTTCTGCGAACTTGAAGATGGGCGACTGGAGATGTAGAAAAGGTGGCACATGTTGGTCGGAGAACATCGGAAGGCAGGAGATCGACTTGTTTTGAAAATGTGGAGAAAAACCAAAAACGGAAAAACTTGACAAAACAGGAAATGGAAGAAAGCTGCTACGGCTGGCTAGTGGGGCTAGTGGGGAGGAGGTGGGTGGAGCCGAAGCTCCAGCCTCCTCCTCCCAGTGAACGGGTTGGAATCATGGAGAACGGCTGAGAGGATTTTGTCGCCTAGGTGAGAGAGATTTCAATTCCCTGGGATATTCTATCCTCACGTAAGAAAGTACTTTACTTGTATCTAATACTAAGATTATATATAGTTTTTCCTTTTATCATTTTTTCAATTTATAGAAACATAAAATATAAAGATAATCTTATTCTTAATATTTTTCTTTTTCAATATATAAATATTAAAATATAGGAAAAAATTGTTTTAAAATCCTATTTGAATGGTGAGATAAGATGATATGAGATAATTTTAAATGAGAATTAAAAGTTAAAAATTGAATAAACTATTGTTAGAATATTATTATTATTATGAGATTTGAAAAAACTGAATTGCTTATTATATTTTGTATGAAAATTTGAAAAAATTATAATGATGAAACGAAATCGTTTTTATTTCCAAATGAGACTAAATATTTTCTTTTTTAAATTACAAAATCCGTGGTTGAAACTTGACCCCCGGCCTTATTCGTCCTTATTGGCAGATAGCTCTTGTTTTTGTCTCTTAAGAAATTAATATAACGCCACCGCACAGAATTGCCCATGGATTTTACAGCTAGCTGATCTACTCCAAGATTTCAAAGAGATAAAGGTTGGAGACTTCTATAAAAAATTATAGTCATCCTATAACACCCACTAGATATTGATAGCGTATTCAAAAGCCAAATAAAAAATAAATAAATACTTTTTTTTTCTTGCTGAATAATAATAAAAAAAAAAAGACATGTTCAGTTTTTTTGGACAATAAAGTACTATAATATAATATTAGCAAAGCAAAGTACTTGTTAGTGCTAGTTGAAGTATTGAACTATATATGTGTGTGTTTGTTAAATTATTATTTGTTCTAAAAATTTAAACTAATTATGATGGAAAGAAGTACTTGGTTTAATTATTTATATTCTTAACACTTATTTTCATGTGTGGGTTAGACTTTTATTCAATAAGTGAGTCCAACACGTGAAATATTTAATTAATTAAATAAGTGTAGAGTCAGGATTAAAATTTAGAACCTATACTCTAATACTATTTAAAATTATTACTTATTCCAAAAATTTATATTGACAGGAATATATAGATTTGATTATTTATATTTTTAACATGATGTGTTAATGGAGATCAAGATCACAGGTGATAAAAAAGTTGTACGTTTGTAACTAGAAAAATATGGATGAATAACGTGTATGTTTGTGTATATATATCTCTCTTAAGTCTTCAGTTTGACGGCCTCGTACGTAGTTGGGTCTTTGCTCAATGGGCCCTCTTGTCTGTCCATACTCGTGGATAATATCCTAAATTTAATTGTGAGAATTTAATATTTATTATTAATGATTACTAATTTTTTAATATTTAATTATAATATAATAATATAATATAAATAATGTCTAACTTATTAGTGAGATTAATAAAATTAAATAATAAGATTAGAATTTCATGTTATATTAATTAAAAATGTAGTAAATACTATATATAATAATAATAACAATAATATGAAAATTATATATAATAATAATATGAAAATTATATATAATATAAAAATTAAAAATATATATGTACCAGTCCGGTTCGGTTTAAACCGATTTTCAAAATATGAAAATCGGTACCGCATCAGTTTAGGACCGGTTTTCATTTTTAAGAACTGGTACCACACCGAACAGGTTACAAACTAGTCCGGTTCAGTTTAGTTCAGTCCGGTTCAATCAGTTTTTCGATTTTTTTTTACACCCCTACATATATACCTGCAAGGAATGAGCCTCTCATCTCTCTCTCTCTCTCTCTCAAGAAAATTTCATATTGATAGGCACAAATATTGTTGCTTATACAAATTTTGTAATATGGATCATGTTGTATCATCAATTTCTTGATCTATTTAAAGGACTGAAGCTTTATGAGTGGATAAATTAAAAGAGTAATACTAGATACAATCTTTGAGTATGTAGGATATGCAAGCTTCGCGCACTTTATTTGAAAAAGAATATGATCTATTATTAAAAATTAATTTTTTTCATGTGGATCTCATATTTATCTACATTTTTCAAAGGGAATGTGTGTAACTTACACACCCTAGCTAGAACTGTATATATCATTTCTCAAATTGAGAGATTTATGAAAAGGAGGATTAAGGGATGACCAGCATTGACAATTAATTAGTGCCAAATTGCAAAAAGAAATTGGCTGTTTAGGGTGTAAAGTATAACCTTTGGCTTTGCTTTTCCTTTTTTTCTTTTTTTCTTTTTGTAAATGATATAAGGTTTAAGCTCTAATCATTAAGATAGTACTGTTATCTATTTGTTATGATCTACCTAAATGGTTAGAACGTACTTAATGAGGGGGTAAATTGGGCTACAAAGGGATGACACTGATAGTTTTGTGGTCAAATTGTAAAAGAAATGATAGTTTGAGGCCAATTTATGTATTTATTTTTTAAACTGAGTTTAGCTTCAAAAATTTCTGTTAAATTTCCATTATAATGATCACCAATCAAACGAGCAGGTTTGACAATATTATCGCGTTACACATGCATTGGTTATACCTTCGAAAATTTCATCGTATTAACATAGAAATGATATTTATAATCTTAAAATATGCAAATCCTGTCCATCACTTTAGAAAAAGTGAATAATCTAGAACTTACTTAAAAAAATTATTTTTTTAATGGTAGACACTATATACTTTTGTTTAAAAGGGCGAAGGGTTTGCATGCACATCCTAGAGCTATATGTATATTTAGCTATATATATATATATATATATATAAATATATATGATGATTTGTCTCGATCATGCATGCATGAAAGTGGTGACTTTTAGTTAATATATTATTTCAAAACATAATAATTATGTAATGAAGTAGATGATCATTGGTACTGAATAATACAAGTTAATTCTACGAAATTATTATATAATATCAATTGAATTTTGATTTATATTCACCGATATGTTCTAGCATGCAATTGTCTCTAATTATGAAACAGACAATCAATTACGGCGAAATTAATATTTTCAAAATGAAAGATATCATTGCGAAATCTAGAGTTTTAGCAATTATGACCGCAAATATTAATTGTTACACGGACATCTTGCAATGGTAAAAGAAACTAGTACTTGCATATATATATATATATATATATATATATATATATATATCTTATTTTGTGTTTACCCCTAGAACTATGGCAAACATTCAAAAACAGTACTTGCAAATGATGTTTCGTACCAACGATTTTTCAATCTTTTGCATTAACTAATTTTGTCGTTGCTAAATATATCCCAAATTTCTGATATATATATATATATATATGTATGTATATAGTTTACCGTACGTACTGTACGCTAATCATGCTATATATCGATCCTTAGTTGGCCGGCAAATGATCATGATCACATGCATGTATGCATGATCTCTTTCTGGCCTCATTTCTACCGCCAACATGACCTAATTAATTTGATATAATCAATCGCTCCATAAAGTCAAGTCCATGTCACATGCGAAGTCATGATCATCCCAATCAAATCCTCTACCTATAGCTGGTGGTGTAAGAATCAAGCCCTCCGCCATGCTGTCCAATAAACCTGGCATATTGAACAATGCTTCCTCGTCAAAGAAAAACGTACTATACTGGTTTGGAACCTCTTCATCATCATCAGAGGAGCTCTTATTAGCAGAGATAATTTCTAATGACAAAGGTTCTAAGACCTTCTGATCTTTGTTCTCTCTCTTGGAAGTTTCCAAAACCTTATGTTTGGTCTTATTGGGTAGAAGATCAGTAGTATTGGAGGAGCAGGAGGAAGACGATACAGCGCCTGGCCTAAAAGCCTCAGCAGCCATGAAAGCGGCCTCCTGTATATCCCTAGGAGAAGATGACCTAGCTCGCGGAACAAGCCAAGCTGAGTCAGGAAAATTGAGCACAGCCATAGTTCCTCGAATTGCTAAGGCAGCCGCATCATATGCCCTAGCTGCCATTTCTGGGGCAGCATAAGTCCCCAGCCATATTCTTGACTTACTTTTCTGTCCAGTACATACTTCAGAAACCCAATTTTTGCCGTTTCTTTGCCGAACACCCTTGTATAATGGGTAGCGCGTCACTTTGAACTTCTTTCTCCCGAATTTAATGCGCTTCTGTGATGATATGCATGGAGCTTGGGATATTAATGGAGGGTTAAGGTTCTGCCTTGCGCTGCATGGAGAAAGCTGGCATGAGGAATTAGATGATGATGAGGAAGATAAAGGCTGAATATTCTCAGAGTCCATTGTGATTTGTGAACAATATATGCTTAATTTGGTGAGGGATCGTAGCTAGCTAATTTATAATTAGCTTAGAGATCAGAGTGCATGGATCGATCATTGTGATCTGAATGATATTTATATGATTAAATGTCCAGCATATTTGGCTTTAGGAACGAAGCAAATTAAAGATCAGTACAATGGATCGAACACGAGGAACACGGCGCAGGAAGGTCGCATTTTTGGGCTCGTGAAACAACAAAAGAGGGGCCTATTTGAAATTACATCCATGTGTGAATGTTAATTGTAGTACTTGTTAGACTTCTAGATACATGATATTATTGGTTCCAAGTTTGAAGTTTCTGTCTGTGTTTCTTTTTATGGTTCTTAATTTATCGAATGTAATTTAAACAAAAAAAAAAAAAAAAAAAACCCATCCCCGTATTTGAGCCATTATTTATCATGATCATCATTCCATATTTAACTTCCCATTAAATTTATTTATGATCGATGAGTTGTGTTCTAAATTACCTGTTCTATTCAGTATGATTATTAGCCTCGTTTGGTTATACAAACCATCTCATCTAATCATTACAACTTGATCAAATTTTCACGTAAAATACAATAAAGAATTTAACTTTTTCAAATCTCAAAACTAAAATTATATTTTAACAATATTTTATTCATCTTTTATCTCATCTCATCTCATGTCATCTGTGTAACTAAACGAGTTGTTTTCATTGCACATGATGAATTTCAAGCAAAAAGTACTTATATTATATAATTTTAAAAACTTACAAAGTGTTGATTTTTCTTATTATATATTTTCGGTCGTAAATGAGTCTACTTTAAAATTATTATAAGGCTTCAAATAATTTTTGAAGTTTAAAATATAATTCAAGAGGAACTTAAAGGGTTTTAAATATTTTCTTGATATTTAAATATTACATGATCAGCTTAATTTCTCATAGCAATTTGTAAGATATATATATATATATATATATTAATGCTTTTCTGTTTTGGTTTTTTAATCACTAGCTCAATATAATTTAGCTAAAAGCTTATTGATTTAATTATGGTCAGTTTTACACATATTAATTTTATACAATATATGGGGATCCATACACACGATGGTGCAATATTTGAAGCTGGCCATGCAGTGATATTATTCCTTGGGATCGATCGACTCCTCCGGCCTCTCCCGCACGTTGAGAACGTGACACAAACAAAAACAAGAAGACGAAGAAGAAAAAAAATAAAAAAAAAACCAATTTTTTAAGCTATATGTAATATCAAGCATGCATGTATGATGCATGTGGTGCCAAAGATCGCCATCGCCAGTACAAAAGAGCCGTCACCATCCATCATTAAGTATGCGGATACCAGCCCAGATTTGTTTCGGAATAAGAATTCCATTTTTCGGGTTCTGGAAATGAACCTGCGTAATAATTATTAATTTGTTCATGTCACTAGCTAGCAACCTACCTTAGGTAGTTACTTGTAAATAATATATACATCGTCTTGAGTTTAAACCATATATTTTTTAACTCAAAATTGATAGAATATGAAGTGACTGTTGCAATGTATATTCTAAATTCCTAATGAAATAGATAGACATCAAGTTACTGCATGCATTAATGCAACTGTTAAGACTGGTAACTTCAAGACATCATCTTATATTATATAAGAATGATGATAAGTACTATAAATTTTGTTACTTACACAAAACTGAATAATCTTTTTTATAAAGTTACTCCCATGGAACTTTAGTGTCCAAACCATGTGTTTTCACCCTGTCCTACTGCGTTGCCGACAGAACCAGTGTCGCATCGTGCATGAAATCAGGTACAAATGGTCAATCCAGAATCCATCAACCAGTCCTCTTTTTTTGACTGAAAACAGAGGATAGGTTCTGGACAATTCAGTGCAGACAGTGTGTACCATGACAATGCTGTCATTCTAACCCACACGATCTGGTTTGCTCAATTATTGTTAAGAATTCAACTTTTTATATCTCAAAACTGGGTCTTACAGTGTAAGAGCGTATGAAAATAAATAGATATATGCGTAGGCTTTCTATGATAATTATGGAAAAGAAAAGAATTTCAATTAAAACTAATTTCCTAAATAATTACAATTAAATGATCAAATTCCTAATATCAAGAAATTGCTAAGTTTGTGAGATTTGATTTTGATTCTATCAATACTCCCTCTCAAGTTGGTGCCTGGAGATCCGTAATGCCCAACTTGCGGAAAAAGTGGTGAAAAAGTTTTTGTCCCAAAGCTTTGGTGAAGATGTCTGCAAGTTGCTCATGAGAAGAGATGTGAACGGCTGTAAGGAAGTCTGCCTGAATTTTATCACGAACAATGTGACAATCAATCTCAATGTGTTTGGTGCGTTCGTGAAAAAAATGATTGTGAGCGATGTGTAGAGCAGATTGATTGTCACAATAAAGACAGATAGGCTCAGAATGAGAGACACCAAGATCTGTGAGGTGCTGTTTCAGCCTGGTAAGTTCACAAGTAGTGACTGCCATGGCGTGGTATTCAGCTTCAGCAGAGGAAAGTGCCACTGTCGTATGTTTTTTGTCCGCCAAGAAATGGGACTCGTGCCGAGCTGAATGAAAAACCCCGTGGTGGATCTTCGAGTAGTGGGACAGCTGGTCCAATCTGAGTCTGTGTAAGTAGTAACATGTAAATCGCTAGATGATGAGAAAAAAATGCCTTGACCGGGACTACCTTTGAGATAGCGAAGAACGCGGATGGCAGCTTGCATGTGTGGATCTCGAGGAGCATGCATGAACTGGCTGAGAATATTCACTGCAAAAACAATATCAGGACGTGTTATAGTTAGATAAATGAGATGTCCAACTAGTCGTCGATAGACACTAGGGTCGGTGAGAAGAGAGCCATCACAGTCTGTGAGCTTCAAATTTTGTTCCATGGGAAAGTGAGCGGTCCGGGCACCAAGTTGACCACTATCAGTCAGGATATCAAGTGTGTACTTGCATTGGTTGAGGAATATGTCTTTCTGAGAGTGAGCAACTTTAAGACCAAGAAAATATTTGAGGGATCCGAGATCCTTTGTTTTGAAGTTTGTAGAGAGAATGTTTTTGAAAACATCAATATGGGAAGTATCATTGCCAGCAACTAAGATGTCGTCAACATAAAAGAGGACAATGGTGATGCTGGCATGAGTGATAAGAGTGAATAAAGAGTGGTCTGCCTGAGACTGAATAAAACATGCATCAAGAAGTACAGTTGTTAGTTTAAAAGCCAGTTGCGAGAGGCTTGATTGAGGCCGTATAGAGATTTCAGAAGCCGACACACACGAGTCTCCCCCTTAGGGCAGTATCCAGGTTGGGGGGGGGGGGTCATATAGACTTCTTCATCAAGTTCACCATGTAGAAAAGCATTGTGAACATCATGACCCAATTTTTTGTGGCAACGACGGCCAATAAGCAGCGGACAATGGTCATTTTAGCAACTGGAGCAAATGTTTCATGGTAGTCAAGACCTTCAACTTGAGTGTAACTTTTAGCAACTAGTCTAGGTTTGTACCTCTTGATGGATCCATCAGCTTTGAGTTTAGTTTTGAAAACCCATTTACATCCAATGGGTTTCTTACCAGGAGGAAGATGTTCAAGGGTCCAAGTGGCATTATCCTCTAAGGCTCGGATTTTAGTAGCCATGGCCTTGCGCCAATGAGTGTGGCGAATGGCAGTAGAGTAACAAGAAGGGTCAATAGATGTGGTGAGAGCAGTTATAAAGGTAAGATGAGAAGGAGAAAAACAAGAATAGGAAAGAAAAGTAGATAAAGGATAAGCAGTACCTGAAACTGATGTAGCGGATGAGGATACAGTGGACTCCGTGTGTATGGTCGGATAGACGTAATCCTGAAGGTATGCAGGGCGAGTGGTGGTGCGTCTAGGATGAATATAGGGAGGACGTGGTGGAGGTAGGGGTGGTTCGGGAATAAAAGTAGAGGAGGTAGGAGAAGCTATAGGTTCGGGAACAGGGAGATGAATGATGGGTAGTGATGGATCGGGAGGGGAAGGAGCGGTTTGAAAAGGGAATGTTTGTTCGTGAAAAGTAACATCACGAGAATAAAAAATAGCTTGGGTGTCCAAGTTGTAAAGCTTGTAAGTTTTATGTTGACCGGGATATCCAAGAAAGACGCATTTTGAGGCACGTGGTGAGAATTTATCACGAGAAGCATTGAGGGTTTGAGCATAACAAAGACATCCAAATACGCGTAAATGAGCTTAATTTGGTGAGGTATTGAAGAGGAGTTCAAAAGGAGATTTATTTTGAAGAGTATGACTCGGGGTGCGGTTAATAAGATAAGCAGCGGTGAGAATACATTCACCCCAAAATTTTAAGGGTAAATGTGCTTGAAATCGAAGACTACGAGGGACATTCAGAAGGTGCCGGTGTTTGCGTTCCGCAACACCATTTTGTTGCGGAGTTTCAACGCAGGTACGTTCATGAATGATCCTGTGGTCATGAAGATAATTTTGAAGTTTGTGGGATATAAATTCTTGTCCATTATCAGTTCTTATAATTTTAATCATGGTGTGGAACTGATTCTAGATAAGTGCAAAAAAATGTATGAGGTGAGTATATGCTTCAGATTTATGTCGCATGAGATAAATCCATGTAGAGCGGGAAAAAACATCAACAATTGTAAGAAAATAGTGGGCACCGCAGATAGAAGAAGTATGGTAACCACCCCATATATCACAAAAAATACGATTAAAAGCAAAAGTAATTTTATTAGCATTTAATGGGAAAGGAAGTCGCGTATGTTTCGACCGAGCACAAACATCACAATCAGAAATAATACAAGGATTATTATTGAAAAGACTGGAAATATTTAAACGAGAGGGATGATCTAGGCGTTGGTGCCATAGGATCTTATTAGCAAGAGTCTGAATAGAAAAAGCTGTGACGGGTTGAGGCTGATACACATAAAGCCCATTGCAAAATTCACCCGCTCTAATCAGCTTCGTCGACTGTGGATCCTGGAAAAAACAATGAGTAGAGGAAAAAATGACAAGACAAGTATTATTAGTGGTGAGTTGGGGTACATAAAGTACATTAAAATTAAAGGAAGGGACAAAGTAGACATTAGACAATAAGAGAGAATTGGCCAAATGAATGGTGCCGATCCCTTCAATTGGAAGATAAACACCAATGGGTAAGCAAACATTCGGAGCATGCGAATGAGAAGAAAGTTCAGTGAAGAGGGTCCAATCATGGCACATGTGGTGGCTAGCTCCACTATCGATGACCCATGTTTGGCCTTGAGTAGAGGAGAGAGAGTCAGAAATGTTACTCACGAAATTGGCATTCCGGATTGAGGGGTTGAGTAAATTCATGAGCTTTTGGTACATATTGGGAGTGAGACTGAGTGTGGGTGGGTTCGCAGTGGAGGATGACGCCTGGTGAGCCATCGGCAGGGGAATGGGAGGCGGTTTGCCGAGAAGGGAGGGTTGCGATTTCGTGCTGGGCTCACGACCTAGAGGATACCCAATGAGATGCTAGCATCGCTCACGCTTGTGTCCATTTCGGCTGCATTTCGAGCATTTGAGTGGTGGTTTGTGAGAGCCACTGGAGTGGACGGCAAAGCTATGGAGCTCGGACAGAGGATTGCGAAGTTGAAGAAGTCGCTGTTGTTCCTCCTGAAACAAAATAGAGAAAATTTTGGTGATGGGGGGAAGGGTTCCAGTGCCAAAATCTGAGTTCTCAGTTGAGAGAATGAATCATTGAGGCCAAGTAAAAATTGGTAAACACGTTCATCCTCCGCTTGTTGTTGAAATTCTTTAAGATCACTGCATTTTTGGAGATGACTGAGTTCATCCCAGAGTTATTTGATTTGGTTGTAGTATTCATGAATGGATGTGGTATTTTGGTGTAGGGAAGATAACTCTCGTTTAAGGTGATAGACCCTCGTGTTATTCCCTTGGCAGAAATGAGATTGAAGGTCAAGCCACACCTCACGAGGATCAGTATGGAATTCGAGAGAGTTTGCGATGGAGGGACTGATGGAGTTAAGAAGCCAGGTAAGAACCATGTCTTTGGTTTGATTCCATTGAGTATAGTTTGGTGAATCTGTGTCGGGTGGGGAAAGAGAACCATCAACAAAACTGAGTTTATTTTTGGCGTTGAGTGCACAGGTCATGACTTTTTGCTGTTTGGGGTAATTGTCTCCAGTAAGAATGCCAGAGACTAGAATGAGGCTAGGGGAATCAGATGGGTGAAGGAGATAAGGGTAGGGAGGAGGGTTGGAGGAAGTGGCCATGGAAGGCGTTGGGTGAGAAGTTTAGGAACGTTGTTTGGCTGATACCATGTTAAGAATTCAACTTTGTATATCTCAAAACTGTGTCTTACAATGTAAGAGCGTATGAAAATAAATAGATACATGCTTAGGCTTTCTATGGTAACTATGAAAAATGAAAGAATTACAATTAAAACCAATTTCCTAAATAATTACAATTAAATGACCAAATTCCTAATATCAAGAAATTGCTAAGTTTGTGGGATTTGATTTTGATTCTGTCAATAATTATTTTTAGAAAAATGCTTAATTAAGTCGCTTGCCTCAAGCGCCGTGTAAACGGTTGTTGAGTTGCTGCATTTTGTTTTTTTTTTTGAGTTTTTGTTTGTCCGCTGCAAGACCTTTCCTTCTCCATCCCAAATCATGTTGCAAGACCTTCCCTCTCTCTTGTCAAACCCACACTGAAAGACATATGCCTGAGAGATATTTGCGGTAGAGGGCTCAAGCGACTAGTGGACAAAAAAGCAAGCCGCCGAACCTGTCGCCATCCACTCTTAGGAGGAGCCTGCCCCCTTGGAGGTCGACGAAGTTGGCTTCCAAGTCATAAAGATTTTGATGCGATGCTCATTGGAACCAGTTCTTTGAAATTCTATCGTCAGTATTAGTAGCAGCACCAACGACGATGATTAGAATTTGAGATCCGAGGGTGGTGTTGTTCTTGATAGGCCTCACACATTTACGGACATGTGCATGTCCTCACCCATAAAAATTTCTTCGTTGTTTTTTCTTCATCTGTACATGGGAAAGGGATTTGATAGCAGTCAGTTAAGAGTTTTTTCTTAGGAGTTGGGGGCTACTTTGCCTCCCAGAGTAGCCCACTCAACTTTACCGGTTTTGTGTTTTGAGTTTTTTTTTTTAATATATTTAAATATTTAAAAAAAAAAATCTCAATACACTTAAAAACACTTCCTTAATCACTAAGTAAAAATAAGAAAATGTTTTTGGTCAAGTAGTCAAATGGAGTGGTACAAGTGAGAGGCAAAGTAGTTTTTTCCTTTTCCTTACACTACAAGAAACAGGGTCTTTCCTGACGCTTAAAATCGCTGCCAATAACCCCAAAAATCGCTGCAAATAGGTATTTGCAGTGATTTATGTTGTGCCAGACATTCGTCACAATTGTTGAGCCTTTTAAAAGATTAGCCAGCGAAATTCAAAATTCGTCGCGAACAATTTTTATTTACAGCACTTTTTTCTGTTGCTAATATTATTAATTACGCTGCAAATAATGTTGGGATTTCAATCTCCTATCGCTGTAAAAAAGTATTTGCAGCACTTTATATCGTTGCTAATACACTAAAATCGCCGTAAATAGTGTTTTATTTTTTATAGCGATTTTTACGAACGCTGCAATTAAGATTGTTTGCGTCGATATAAAGCGTCGCAAGTATTATTCGGGGCGGTTATGTTCACCCCAGTAGATTATTTGCAGCGTTTTCAAGTCTGTCGCCAACTCTTCAGGAGTCTTAATGCTTATTTGTGGCGATATATTTTGGCCACAAAATATTGTTTGCATCGAGTTTAAGGCGCCACAAAAAAAAATTACTCATATTTTTTCTTTTTGGCGTCCAAGTATATTCACCGCAAATAAGGATTAAGTAGTGGGTCATGTTTTTTCGCGGCGAACTGGAAATTGCCGTGAAAAAAGTTGCGGCAAATTTATTGCTTTGGCATCCAACTATATTCGCCGCAAATAAGGATTCAGTACTTTTAAATTTTTTTCTCAATGAACTGGAAATTGCCGCAAAAGGTATTTTGAAACTGGAATATGGCAGTGTATGTACAGAATGCACAATTTTTTGTGGGTGCCTAATTTCCTGCTCCAACTCATTCACAATATTATCAAATAGTACTTTAATCCAATACTTGTAACCATAATAGCATATATTAATATAAATTCAAGTTTTCATCCAATACATGATCAGTACATCAGACCCTTTAAGGTTACTATAAACTGACATATGGTGCATTAATGGAAGGCAATAAGGTCTTACAAATGGGAGCAGCTAATGTCTCTTACAAGCTTTAAAGTACAGATCAAACATCCACAATCCAGGTGATATATAAACAAATATGAAAACAAATGGTGGGTGGAGTTCATCCACAACTTCGCACATCGATCGTTGATGATTTGCGATGACTTGGTGATTGAGCGGCAAAGATCAATCCAGCTGTCTGGAACAGGGTTATCAAGTATATATACACTGCCTTCTACATTCGCTGCACAAAAGAAATATCCAAGCCTGAAATCAAGCCTTTAATATGAAAACAAATGGTGTACGTCAACAAATAATGGTGCAATTAATAGGAAATCTGCAGTGGAGTACATACACTGCCTTCTACATTATATAATTTTTTTTGGCATAAAACTCACACGAACAAATAGCAGAAATTATCTAAAATCTTTTTTTACATTCTAAACCAAAAGAGGAAAAGAAATCATGTACACTAGCTAGCTAGCTACCTAATAGTAATATATATTGTTAATCTAATTTAAAAAGGTATTAAAATGGAAGTATATATAGGTATTCAAGATAATTATGATCTGTATTAGATCATGTGGTACATTATATTTGCATATACCACATGCATGCTGCCAAAGATGATTCCAAATGTGCATACAATTGTTCATGAAAACTGCATTATTATTATTTTTATTTTTTTTAGCATCTTCCTCAATCTTTAGCATACAATTTTTTTTAGCATTTTTAGCCATTTTTTTTTATCTAATTAGACACTTGAACAACTATTCAAGATTTTTGAGATTTAAAAAAAATGATTAATTTCTATTTTGCTCAATACGTTAATCAATGGCGACAGGGTGCTGGGCAACATTGTAGATGATGGACTACCCAGGGGTGAGGCCGTGAGGGAGAGAAGAACGTGCGAGAGGGAGAAAGAGGAAAAAGAAAATCTGTTTTTGGCTGATCCGAAACAGTGGCGGATGAGAAGCTTTTCTATTTTCTGCTCTTGTTTTTGTTTTCATTTTCATTATTTTTTAAAATAGCAGTTGACGTGGCATGATGCCAAGTCAGCCGACTACATGGAGTTTATATGAAATGACTGTATATAGAAAAATTGTTATTTTCATTATTCAAGTGAATAGGTTATTCTCCAAAAAAATAATAATATTAAATCTATAAAATGTATTTACAAATTGAGCTATTCTGATGTAATATATTATATTTATTTTATAATAAATTTAACTTTTTAATCTGACATAAATTTTATTTTTATAAAGATAAGTTTTACTTTTCATAAAAATAAATTTATAAATTGACTTGACTTCAGGTGATTTGTTAAATTTATTTTATAATAAAAATAATTTTATAATCTAACATAATATATCAAGTCACGTCAAATTGTAGATTTAGTTTTATAAAATCCTTTTGTGAGTAAAACATTTCTCTTTCATGAAGTCTTCATATATATATATATATATATTAAATATTTTTTAAGAGTTTTGCTACTCATCATCCTCACATACAATATACCACATTTACCTTTATTTTATTTTATTTATTTTTGTTCTATTTTTTTTAAAGTAATTAGATTTTTCTACTTATCATCCATACATAACAAATTTGGTAAGAGAAAAAAGTTAAAAATTAAAAAATTATACTTGATGTATGGTGTGAAGATGATGAGTTATTTATTTATTTTTTTTAAAAAAAAGTGTGTGCAATAATTGATTTTTTATTTATTTTTTTTTCATTTTGAGGCCTTTAAAGTTTAAAAGTCTTGTCATAAAAAACCAAAGTAGCTTTAAATATTACGGAGATGTCAAGGACTAGATCAAATATTAGACTCACCTGATCGTCAGTGGAAAACGTTCGAGTCCTGCCACCACACATTTGGCAATTGTATTTGACATCATCATGAGTAAATGTATATTTTAATTTTTAAATGAAAGTCATTTTAGTTTTAGAAAATTCAAATGTTTGAGCAAAATGAGAAAAAAATACATAAATTTTGCTTAATTTTCAGAATACGGTGTGGGGCACCTCTCCCTTCCCTGCACCATGTGGGGAGAGGGTTTTCAATCCCGCCCCTGCCCCGTTATTGGGGATAGGGTTAAAACTGCACCCTGTTCTGCCTCTCGCTCAACTCAATAATCTATTGAGTCTTTAAATTTTTTTTAGATCTAATTTTTTTTAGACCCAAATTATAATATGAACTCATTAGAGGTTAAAGTTGCTTAAGTATGACTATTGTATTGCTTTTGCTTCCTAGGCCGCCTCCTATATAAATGTTGGTCTAGGAGGCCAAAACAATCAATTAACTTGAATTCAACATCAAGTTTTTAACAAATTGTATATATCTATATACAATATATTTAAATAAATTTAGAAAATAATATTTTTTTTATTATAAATATGGAAGGATGTAGAGTGGGGTGCAAGGTGGGGCCCACTAGGATAAGCCCGCCCCTCGTCCCTGTTAGGGTCCTCCATGCACGACGGGGCCTCGCCCTTGCATGGGCAGTGTGGGGTAGCCCGCCCACCCATCTGGGGCGGGGCGGGCCCCCTGCCTACTCCTAATGGGGCCTAAATCTTTTCTTTTTTAAATTACAAAATCCATGGTTGAAACTTGACCCCCCTTGATTCGTCCTTATTGGCGGATAGCTCTTGTTGTTGTCTCTTTAGAAATATAACACCACCGCACAGAATTGCCCATGGATTTTACAGCTAGCTGATCTACTCCAAGATTTCAAAGAGATGAAGGTTGGTTACTTGGAGACTTCTATAAAAAAAAATTATAGTCATCCTCTAACACCCAGATATTGCTGGCGTATTCAAAAGCCAAATAAAATATAATAAATAAATAATTTATTTTTCTTGCTGAATAAAAATAAAAAAAGACATGTTTCCAGTTTTTTTGCACAATAAAGTACTATAATATAATATTAGCAAAGCAAAGGGTCACTCTATATGGATCTGATTTGAGTTGGTACTTGTTAGTACTACTATAAAGAGAGAAATGCCATGCGAGGTGCCACAATAGGGCGAGATGCAATGGATATTCTAATTGAACTATATGCATTGCAACAAATTTGTTTTTGGGATGATTTTTGATTGAAATGAAACAAAAATCATCTTAGAAAATGAGATGTAGGGATGAAATTCAAATTTCATTCCTAAAATACGACGGAAGGTGTTTACCGTTATATGTAGGGACGAAAAATTCTGTCCCTAATAAAATAACCGTTCCAACATCTAGAAAAAAACGTATGAACAAAATGAAATAAACATTCGAACAAAAATTATATATGGTCGAACGACAAATTGGCGCGTTAAGTGACAAAATTTAATAGCACATTGAGGAATCTCCATAAGTCAGACATGTTAGTACAGATCTCCGTACGCACTATATGGATCATCGTTGATGTCTATCTGCTGATCTCTTCATGCATTATATTAGCCATCTCCTCACAAATAGCTGTGCGTGATGCCTTGACCTGCATGGATGTCTCACAAGCCGATACTCCACGATCTCTCCCGGGTGTCCATCTCTCTGAGTATTGATTGGATCTAGAATAGGACCACAAAGAAGAAGTCTAGAGTGTCCCAATCTTCGTGAAAGGGTGGAGTTGTTGATCAGTTCCATCGGCTCCCGGACACACTCGGTAATATTTGGCAGGACCTCGGCATGTAGCAGAAATCGGGTGATCAGGATCTTGAATGACAATATATCTATCGTAATGTACCGGGCCTCTGATCGAATCTTATTGAATATATAATCCACTAGGTAGATAGAACCCCACGAGCGACACGTATCATAAACTTCACCTGATCCAAGCCAACCTCTGTCTAGTGCTGTCAAGGATTAATATTGTTGGTGGTGATCAAATTCATGATCTTGAGGAAAGTAGATAGATATGCCTCGATGCTTTTCGTCCTATCATACAGAGGAGCATCTGGACCAACAACCAACTCCCTCACCTCATGATCAGAGAACAATGAGCGTATCGAGCTCATCTGAATAAGCTGATCCCTCGTCCTCAGCCGTCTCTCCATCACTCGAAGATGGAGATTCTCTAGGCACCACGTTCGGATATGTAGTGCGCAGTCTGAGAATACCATTAAAATCAGCGAGTCTGTTTGTTAAAAATATAACTAAATCTCCTCATATAGAGATCGTGTATGCCCCTCCGTCATCTGGGCTGGTACCACCGACTCTAGAACTTCGAGACAATGTCAATATAAGACACGAGATCTCTTACTTCTTCCTTTTGATCGAGGATTGATATCCAACCATGATCATTGAAGACTGATGTCAAAGAATGAGCTTCCCAGGCAAGAGTTAGAAAGTCAGAGATTTTCACCTAACGCTCTAATAAGATAGTCCTCTCTCGAACTGTTTCGATGGAAGATTGCCCTGGTCTGCCACGCTTACGTCCCCTATAAGAAATTATCAACCTGAAATTTAAAAAATAAAATATATATGCAATATTAGTTATAAAATATAATACATAAATATTCACAAAATTATACACTAATTAAAACAATGATAAACTATTTTCTGTTATACCGTTCGATCAAATCCATAATCATTTGAACGTGAACTATATACGTTCGAATGTAGATATTAAATTTAGTTCAAATGTATGGTGAACCGATCAAACGTTTGACGTTTGAGTTCCTACCATTCGAACGAATACAACATCATTTGAATGGTTTCTGGATCGAACTCAGCTGTGGCTGAGTCGACATAGCGGCTATGAAAACGAAAGAAATCTTCCACAAATATCAACTACACAATGACGGGTAAACAACCTACGTTGGAGTTTTGGCCACCTATGGTGGCTATTGACCCAAAAATAATTTTTTTCTATTTTTTACAAATAATCTAACAAAACTTAATTAGAATAACTCAAACGAGGTATATATGGAGCGTACCACTTGAAAGGAAAGAGTCTTCGACGGGGTTAGTGACAATGTCGGTGATGACGTTCGACTATTTGTGGAGTTCGTTCGATGCAAGTTTGAATGGTTGTTATGGGGAGAAGGTGGCATTGAAAAGTCTCTCCCGATACCTTATATGTATAGAATCGTTCGGACGATAAGTTATACGTTCAAACAGTTTTGACTTACCGTACAAACAATATTATTATTTAGTAACAAATTAAAACGTATATTGTAGATATTAAACTATAATAAAACATTTAATAATATACGTTCGAATGCTTAATTAGTGATTGAACGCTTTTAGCCATGAAGAAGTACGTTCAAACGTTTTCTAGGGTTTTTAGCACGTCTGAAATAGTAGTGGGAATGTCTCTTGCCAATCCCTGAGCAGTGGAGTAGTTTTGGAATAGTACTTTATTACCGTTCGAATGTGAATTCAAAAATTTTTCAAGCGGTAAAAGATTCGTGCTAAATTAATTTTCATGATTGAATCTATAATTTTTACGTTCAAACGGTAAACAGCTTAACAAAGTGCGCAGGTGACAACTTTTTTTGCCTTAATAAGAGGGTTTAAAGTTATAGTTGTATGACGGTGTTTCGTGCACTTGGAAGTTATTACAACGATATTTTTCATTGTAGTAACTTCTAAAATTCTGCACAAACTTAAATACCCCACAACACTCCTTATTCTCGTTTATTACTTATTCTTCTTCAACCTAGTGCCGTCCCTTATTTTCTCCCCCACATTACTTCATTCTTCTCCTATTTCGATTAGAGAGAGTCAAAGAGTAACACAGAGATAGAAATAGAGTGAGTTAGATTGAACTCACATTGCAAAGAGGGCTGCACACGAATTTTTCAAATGTATGTTCTTTGTTCACTGAAATATAGTGAGTTAGTTTATGCTCATCGATTTTATTGTTTGTTTATATGTTGTGTAGGTGTTTTATTGTGGGTTGAGTTGTTTGGAATTGTATTGAAGGTAAATTTCGTGTTATATAGTTTATAGTTTATTTATTATAATTGATGTATTTGTGTGTTAATTGTCAATATTGTACATGATTTGTGATATTGTGTTTGAGGATTGTAGTTTTTGGTATTGTTATGGGTTTGCGTTTGGAGTCTGTATTGAATCCGTTCGAATGTATATATGTTAGCATTCAAAATGTTCTGTTTCATTGAAAAGAAAATTTTATACGTTCGAATGTTAACTTGCATTGAATACATATTACACATATATAGCCAATATCTTTTTTACAAAAATATATTTACAAGAAAATTGATACTATAAAAAAATGCTTATTAAAAAATAGTTAAAAAATAATTAATAGTTAATATAGTAATAGTTAACATAATAATAATAATTAATAGTTAAAAAATAATAGTATATATAGTTAAAAAATAATTAATAGTTAACACAGTAATTGTTAACATACTAATAGTATTAAAAATACTAAAGAAAATATAAAAAAAGACTTAATACTTAATAATACTTAATGCTTAAAAAATATTAAAGTGTCATATACTTCAAAAAATATTAAAAGATACTTAATACTTAAAAATACTTAATGCTTAAAAAATATTAGAAAAGACTTAATACTTAATAATACTTAATGCTTAAAAAATATTAAAGTGTCATATACTTCAAAAAATATTAAAAGATACTTAATACTTAAAAATACTTAATGCTTAAAAAATATTAAAAAAGACTTAATAGTTAATAATACTTAATGCTTAAAAAAATTAAAATGTCATATACTTCAAAAATTATTAAAAAATACTTAATACTTAAAAATACTTAATTCTTAAAAAATATTAAAAAAATGCTTAATACTTAATAATGCGATAACTTATTCTAATAATAATCATATTTACAAGAAAATCATAGCAAATAATAATTAATAATATATAGCATAAGTTAAAATGTTAATAAATTATTAAATTTAATATAAAGATTGATAATTTTGTTTGCTGTTGTTTGATATATTCTTGTTTTTGGCATTGCTGTTGTGTATTACTTTCGTGTCTTATATGTTTTATCGAAATAAACCTTAGATCCGTTCGAGAGTTATCAATCCGGAATAACGGTTGATTGATAACTCTTGAATTGTCCAAAGTGGACAGTTTGAGATTATAAGATCATTCTCGCAAACTATCCAACGGTATCTGTTAGCGTCAGATATTATGATTTTGGTAGAGTCATCCATCCTTGTTCTCTGGATATGCAGTTTCGGTGATGGCTTGAATCTAACAAGGTGTGTGAGAACAAATGAATGGAAAATGACTGAATTAAAAAGTCATGATGGTTATATATTTTTATGATGTATCTTGCCTGTTGGTATCCGTGGGTACCTGACGAGAGATGTGCGTGTGGCTTTGACAGAGTTGGGTACATTTTTTTAAAATTTATGTGTTAGGACGTTGAATGTAGAAGTTTTAGATCATATGGAATGAGAAATTGCTATAATATTGTGTAAGTTGGAGTGTATTTACCCACCATTACTATTCGACGTCATGGTTTATCTAGTTGTTCATTTACCCCGTGAGGCTCGACTTGCAGGACTAGTCTAATATAGATGGATGTATCCCATTGAACGATTTATTGAAAACTTGAAACACATAGTGGGTAACAAGGCCTTCCCAGAAGGATCAATTGCATAAACATATATTGACGATAAGTGATATATATTCTGTTCCAAATACTTCCACGGAGTTGACGTGAGATTTGGTCGGCTGGAAAGAAACTTTGATGTTGACCAAGTAAGATAACGAAATGAGTTTTCTGTGTTCTCCCAACAAGTACATCCACTTGGTGTAGCGTGTGGTTATGATTTGTGTGAAAGAGAGTTCAAGAAAGTTCAGTGGTACGTGCTAAACAATTGCCCTGAGATAGAGAGCCGCTTGACGTAAGTTGTCATTATTTGTTAATTAATATTGTAATTTAGTTAAAAAAATTATACAAAGATAAATTATTTGGTAATCTTTAATTTTAGTGATCATATGAACGTGCTCAAAGAATTGAGAGTAAATGATATAGACTAGAAACATGAAGAGAAGTTCCAGAAATGATTTGAAACTGGTAATAACATACAGATGCAAGTTTAAATTACCAAAAAAATACATTGATTGTTTATTTTTGTATGTTTATACTTTATTCAATATGTAGATTGTATGAATGCATATGAGTAATCCAAACGATATATCGTACGAACTGTATGCATTGACACATGACCTCACGAGATGCGTAGTTTGATATTCTGCACGTATTTCTCGAAGAAGTAGGTATCACACAATGGATCGAGAACGCTATAGGAAAGCCCAACATAGTGGTGTTCTAGTTGAATGAAGTCATGATGAAGAACACATTGATTTCTATGAGGTTATTGTCGATATAATTGAAATGATATATTTGAGAGAGCTTGTGGTATATCTGTTTAAGTGTGATTGGTGAGAATTAAGCAATCCTCGTAGGAGAAAACGCGATAATGAATATTTTTGAGTATTAATACATAAAAAAAAATGGTATGAAAATGATCTTTTTATTTTGACTTCCCAAGCATCTCAAGTATTCTACTTAAATGATCCTGAGTTAGAAAATCAATGGCGAGTAGTACAAAATTTTTCTCCAAGAAATATATATTTTATGTAATAAGGGTATCAATATTTTGAAATCAAGTCACCGAAGAGGAAGGAAGTTTGCATCTCATCTCTTAGCTCTCCGTCTGACTCACCACTAGAGATTGACTCTACAGAATAAGTTAAAAGTCTAATAGTCATTTTGCTTCAATTTATAATGTCATTCGTACATATTACATCATTTCTAACCATGATTTACTTTGTTTCTACAACGAATAAAATATTTAGTAGAGCTAACAGTACAATCTCGCCGAGACACTACTAGAAGTGTGACGTTGGAAGAATATCATAAAGTGGGCAAGATTAAGGTTAATATTCGGGACGAACATATCGGAAGTTAAGGATAACAAACAGCTTGACTTGTATTGCATGGGTGCTCTTATACGTACTTATGCACCTTTGATTACGAGTTCATAGCAAAAAGTCTCTAAAGATGTGAAAAATATTATCAAGATGCGTTGATTGGTAATGTTTAAATAATTGATTTATATTAATATTATTTAATATATATATATGCAAAATTTACAATATTGTGGGTGATAATATCTTTGTGTATATATTTTCTTAATGATGACTTCGAACTAAATTTTAGTTGTAGAAAGGAGCGTAAGATTGTCAATGGGCTTATGTGTAATGCATTTTGTAAATATAAGGCGAGTTGTCATGATCATTAGATAAGTTCGAGAGCAAGAAAGATGCACGCCATCATCCTTTTTCGAATGTCCGACCTTCTAATTGGAAAACATTTTGTGACATGTTTGAGGATCTATCATATAAAGTAAATTAAACTATTTTTTTTATGTATCCTATTTATAATTTTCGTTTCCTAATATTTACAACTTCTATGCAGGAGCGAAGTTTTATAACAAAACAAATAGATCGAACTTGAACTAAATGTCCGAACGTACGTCTACTAATATGAAATCGTTCGAACTTATCATTGTCCGTTCAAACGTCTTACTATTCGACTATCAAATTGTTTATTCGAATATCTCCTCATGCATATTTGGTCGAACGGACTAGTATTATTCGACCACTCTCGAATGACACGTTCAAACATACAATACGTTCGAACGTTAATTTTGTACCGTTTGAACGTGTTTCTGGGACGAAATTCAAGCTTCCAAAAAAAAAAATATTTCGTTCGAACATGCAGATCGAATGGTTCTGCTCAATTTCGTTCGAAAAGATATTTTTAGGGACAAAATTGATATTTTCGTTCTAAAATACCTGTTGGGACACTGTTATTATAATGACCTTGGGAAGTTTTTTTTTAGTCCCAAGAAGTATTTTGGGACGAAATCCCAGTTTTTTGAGACAAGAATTGTCGTCCCAAAAAACCAGTTATATTGTAGTGATATGTGTTTGTTAAATTAGTATTTGTTCTAAAAGTTTAAACTAATTATGATGAAAAGAAGTACTAGGTTTCATTATTTATATTCCTAACGCTTATTTTCACATGTGGGCTAGACTTTTATTTAATAAGTGGGTTCAACATATAGAATATTTAATTAATTGGACAAAATGTAGGGTCGGGTTAGAATTTAGAACTTATACTCTGATAACATGTGAAATCACTACTTGTCTCAACAGTTTAAATTGATTGGAAAAGATAGTATTTATATTTTTAACATGTGTTACTGGAGAAGAGCACAAGTGATAAAAAAAATTGTAAGTTTGTAACTAGAAAAATATGTATGAATATTGTGTGTATATATATATATATATGTGTGTGATTTACTATGCATCAGTTACTATTCACTCTCACATCCCACACTTATAATTTTTTTATAGGGTGTGAGATCAGTGTTTTTCATAGGATATGTGTGTTTTCATAAGGAGTAGGCTGTGTGATGATACTGAATTGTGATTGATGATAAGACTTTTTCTATATGTGTGTGTGTGTGTATATATATATATATATATAAAATTCTGGTAACCACAAGATGGGGTGTTTTGCTTGAATTTGTTCTTCAAACTAGCAGTAAATGTAATTTCAAAGTTCAAAGCTATTCATTCTTAATAACTTTTTTCCTTGCAAATATGCTACTTCATATTTCAATAAATAGTACACACAATCATCACAATGATCGTGATCTTTATAATTAATCACGTGAGCTTTTTTTCTTACGCCCCTACGTACATACCCGCAAGGAATGAGCCTCTCATCTCTCTCTCTCTCTCAAGCAAATTTCCTATTGATATTCACAGATATTGTTGCTTATACAAATTTTGTAATATGGATCATGTTTTATCATCAATTTCTTTATCTATTTAAATGAATGGAGCTTTATAAGTGGATAAATTAAAAGAGTAATGCTAGATACAATATTTGAATATGTAGGTTGTGCAAGTCTCGCACACTTTATTTGAAAAAGAGTAAGATCTACTATTAAAAATTAATTTTTTTTCATGTGAATATCATATTTATCCACTTTTTTTTAAAAAGAATGTGTATGACTTACACACCCTAGTTAGGACTATAGACATCATTTCTCAAATCGAGAAATTTATGTAAAGGAGGATTAAGGGATGATCAACATTGACAGTTAATTAGTGCCAAATTGCAAAAAGAAATTGGATGTTTAGGGTGTAAAGTATAACTTTTCGGTTTGCTTTTCCAATTTTCTTTTTTTTTTGGGTATATGATATAAGGTTTAAGCTCTAATCATCAAACTAGTACAATTATCTATTTGTTATCTACTTAAATGGTTAGAACTTAATGAGGGGGTAAATTGGGTTACAAAAGGATGACACTGATAGTTTTGTCGTCAAATTGTAAAAGAAATGATAGTTTGGAGGCCAATTTATTTATTTATTTCTTTAAACTGAGTTTAGCTTCAAAAATTTCTTTTAAACTTCCATTATAATGATCACCAATCAAACTAGTAGGTTTGACAATATTATCGTGTTACACATGCATTGGTTATGCCTTTGAAAATTTCATCGTATTAACATAGAAATGATATTTAGAATCTTAAAATATGCAAGCGCCTTCCATCACTTTAAAAAAAGTGAATGATCTAGATCAACTTGCATAAAAAAATTGTTTTTAATGGTGGTCACTATATACTTTTTTTCTTTTAAGAGTACGAAGGGTTTGCATGCACATCCTAGAGCTATGATCTCTAGGCTCTGATACCATTTTTTTGTAAGAGAAAAACTGATACTCTATTCTGGAGGGAAGAGATGAGAGACTATTTCTGAAATTTCTCAAGGTGAATTACTTCACAAGTGGCTTGCTTTGTGCTAATGCATACATAGGTATTTATAGGCTTGTAGATTCACCTAGCATTTACTCTAATACATGAACTTCCCTAGTACACATGAATACCTCAAATACATGAATCTCCAAATACATGAATCTCTAAATACATGAATTACTTCTTTCAAGATGAACCTTCACTCTAGTTCATGAATCTACCAAATGACAACTTTATTTATTAAGTTTATTATTCAACACATGTCTTTAAACTTAATTCTTGGTAACTCCGAGCAACATCCGCAACTTGTTAAAAGTATCATACTTGAGAGACTTCGTAAACATATTTGCAACTTGATCATGGGTCTTCACAAATTTGACTTGTACTTCATTCTTGACAATGCATTCTCTAAGAAAATGAAATCTTATGTCAATATGCTTGCTTCTATCATAAAAGACCGGATTTTTTGCCAATGCAAGCGCCGACTTGTTATCAACAAAAATCTATATGGCTTCCTCTTGTGGCATGAGTAGTTCCTTCAATAATCTTCTTAGCCAAATTGCATAATAGACATAAGAGATATAATCGGCAAGAGAAATCCTCCACTTGACATCCATTTGATAAATCCTCTACTTCTTTTGAGCTGCAAGAGAAATAATCATCTGGATTGTTTCTAATCGTGTAACGGGGGCAAAGGCTTCTCCATAATCAATACCGGGACGTTGGCTATATCCTTTGGCCGCTAATTTCGTCTTGAATCTTTCTACTTCTCCCTTGGCATTCTTCTTTACTTTAAAAATCCAATTCATACCAATGAGCTTTTGTCCCTCTGATAAAGTCGCCAATTCCCAAGTATCATTCTTCTTGAGGCTGATACCCTCACAACCCGCCGAGCACCATCCGGGGGTGGGGTTTTTTTTCCCGCCCTGGTGCCGGGCGCGAGGGAAAAAACCTCATTCGCCTCGCCCCCGCCTAGGCCAACACTTTGGGTCTAAAACAATATTTTTTGGTCCAAAAATATTTTTTTTTTGACCCAAATTATAATATAATTTAAATTATAAATTTAAATTTATAAATACAAAAAGAACTTAAACTCATTAGAATTAGATTTTGGATTGTCTTGGCCTCCTAGGCCAACCTTTATATATATAGAAGGTCAAGTCAATACAATAGTTATCATTAAGCAATGTGAGACTTACTACTAAGTTTCTTCTTCGAAACTTAGTAGTAAGCGAAATGCTCTGGTTTGGGGCTCAGTTTCTTCTTCGAAATGTCAATTTCTCCCTCCCTCCCGCGTTATTTTCTGGTTTTTTTTTTTTATAATATTAATGGCTGTGCCACATCAACCGCGAGGCCGCAAAGGGGATACGAGCCAGTGGTATATAGCAGTTCTGTATATATATAGAGTAGTGCTACTGAGTAGCCACTGTAGCTGTGCACACATTACACATTACATGGCTGCTTCTGGTCCTTATATTTTTTTTTTTTGTGCAAAACGTACTAGACGGCTTCTCTCTTCCTCTCTCTCATCAGTGCCTCTTTCTCTCTCATCAGCTCTCTCTCTCATCAGTGGCTCTATCTTTCTGCGACTCTCTCTCTCATCAGATCGACTCTCTCTCTCATCTCCGCTCTTTCTCTCATCTCAAGCTCTCTCACTCATCTCAGTCTCTCTCATCTCGGGCTCTCTCTCTCATCTCGGGCTCTCTCTCTCATTGTCTCTCTCTCTCATCTCCGCTCTCTCTCTCATCTCAAGCTCTCTCACTCATCACAGTCTCTCTCTCATCGACTCTTTCTCTCATCAGCTCTCTTTCATCTCGGTCTCTCTCTCATCGTTACTCTCTCTCTCATCAGCTCTCTCTCTCATCAGCTCCCTCTCTCAGATCTTGGCTCTCTCTTTCAAAAAGAAATGAATTCAAAACATAAAGGGATCCGTAGATGCCAGTCAGTCACTCAACGAAACGCACAGTTTCGGACACGTCAAGCATGCATCGGATGTAGCTACACAGTGGCTGCTCTCAAAATTTATTCATATATATAACTATCTATATATATATATGATGATTTGTCTCGATCATGCACGAAAGTGGTGACTTTTAGTTAATATATTATTTCAAAACATAATAATTATGTAATGAAGTAGATGATCATTGGTACTGAATAACACAAGTTCTACGAAATTATTATATAATATCAATTGAATTTTTATTTATATTCACCGATATGTACTAGCATGCAATTGTCTCTAATTATGAAACACGCAATCAATTACGGCGAAATTAATATTTTCCAAATGAAAGATATCATTCCGAAATCTAGAGTTTTAGCAATTATGACCACAAATACTAATCGTTACAAGGACATCTTGCAATGGTAAAAGAAACTAGTACTTGCATATATATATATATATATATATATATATCTCTTATTTTGTGTTTACCCCTAGAACTATGGCAACCATTCAAAAACAGTACTTTCAAATGATGTTTCGTACCAACGATTTTTCATTAATTCTTTTGCATTAACAAATTTTTTCGTTGCTAAATATATCCCAAATTTCTTATATATATATATATATATATATATATTATATGTATGTATATAGTTTACCGTACGTACTGTACGCCAATCATGCTATATAATGATCCTTAGTTGGCCGGCAAATGATCATGATCACATGCATGTATGCACGATCTCTTTCTGGCCTCATTTCTACCGCCAACATGACCTAATAATTAATTTGATATAATCAATCGCTCCATAAAGTCAAGTCCATGTCACATGCAAAGTCATGATCATCCCAATCAAATCCTCTACCTATAGCCGGTGGTGTAAGAATCAAGCCCTCCGCCATGCTGTCCAATAAACCTGGCATATTGAACAATGCTTCCTCGTCAAAGAAAAACGTACTATACTGGTTTGGAACCTCTTCATCATCATCAGAGGAGCTCTTATTAGCAGAGATAATTTCTAATGACAAAGGTTCTAAGACCTTCTGATCTTTGTTCTCTCTCTTGGAAGTTTCCAAAACCTTATCTTTGGTCTTATTGGGTAGAAGATCAGTAGTATTGGAGGAGCAGGAGGAAGACGATACAACGCCTGGCCTAAAAGCCTCAGCGGCCATGAAAGCAGCCTCCTGTATATCCCTAGGAGAAGACGACCTAGCTCGTGGAACAAGCCAAGCTGAGTCAGGAAAATTGAGCACAGCCTGCATAGTTCCTCGAATTGCTAAGGCAGCCGCATCATATGCCCTAGCTGCCATTTCTGGGGTAGCATAAGTCCCCAACCATATTCTCGACTTACTTTTCGGTCCAGTACGTATTTCAGAAACCCAATTTTTGCCGTTTCTTTGCCGAACGCCCTTGTATAATGGGTGGCGCGTCACTTTGTACTTCTTTCTCCCGACTTTAATTCGCTTCTGTGATGATATGCATGGAGCTTGGGATATTAATGGAGGGTTAGGGTTATACCATGCACTGCATGGAGAAAGCTGGCATGAGGAATTAGATGATGATAAGGAAGACAAAGACTGAATATTATCAGAGTCCATTGTGCGTAATATATGCTAAATTGGGTGAGGGATCGTAGCTAGCTAATTAATTCGTTTAGAGATCAGAGTGCATGGATCGATCATTGTGATCTGAATGCTATTTATAATATAATTAAATGTCCAGCATATTTGGCTTTAGGAACGAAGCAAATTAAAGAGAGGAGTACAATGATCGATCGAACACGGGGTGAACACGGTGCAGGAAGGTCGCATTTTTGGGCACGTGAAACAACATAAGAGGGGCCTATTAATTTGAAATTACATCCATATATGTGTGAATGTAACTAAATAATTGTACTTGTTAGACTTCTTGATACTGCATGATGTTATTGCAGGTTCCAAATAATTTGAAGTTTCTGTCTGTGTTCCTTTTTTTGGTTCCTAATTTTGTCGAATGTAATTTAAAAAAAAAAAAAAACCCAACCTCGTATTTGAGCAATTATTTATCATGATCAACATTCCATATTTAACTTCCCATTAAATTTATTTAGGAAGAGTTGTGTTCTAAACCTCTATTCGGAATGATTATTAGTCTCGTTTGGTTACACAAACTATCTTATCTAATCATTATAATTTTCTCAAATTTTCGCATAAAATATAATAAATAATTCAACTTATTCAAATTTTAAAACAAAAATTATATTGAAAAATTATATTCTAACAATATTTTACTCAACTTTTATCTCATTTCATCTCATCTGTGTAACTAAATGAGTTGTTTTCATTGCACATGATGAATTTCAAGCAAAAAGTACTTATATTATATAATTTTAAAAACTTACAAAGAGTTCATTTTTCTTATTATATATTTTCGGTCGTAAATGAGTCTACTTTAAAATTATTATAAGGCTTCAAATAATTTTAAAAGTTTAAAATATAATTCAAGAGGAGCTTAAAGGGTTTTCAATATTTTATTGATATTTAAATATTACATGAGCTTAATTTCTCATAGCAATTTGTAAGATATATATATATATATATATATATATATATATTTTATACTAGATGGCACACGAAATAGATACATGCATACGGAAGAGTAGAACCACATATATTTGTTATGAGAAAAGGAAACAAAATTAAAAGAGATGTGGGGTGTGGTGTAGGGTATGATAAATAAAATTTTTATTAAAATTAATATTATAAAACTGTTAACTTTCAATGTTGTACTCTTTGGAACTTTGATCTTTAATTCATGAGTCGTGTAGCACGAGACATCTGATCAATAAGGCCAAATGAACTTTTCTTTTTCATAATTTTTTTTATACATTTTTTATACTCTTAAACAATTTTTTTTTTTAAATTACAACATCATTTAAAAATACTTACTTAATCATTATTAAAAAAATTAATCGGTAAATATGATTGGATCCAAAATAGGTACCCCAAACATTTCTCTTACTTTATAGCTCGAAGAGACGACACGTGGACAGTTGCGAACCAATTTTTTTTTCTTCTTTTCTACTCTCTCTCTCCTTCCCCTTCCACATCAAAACTCTCTTCCCTTTGTGAGTCGCTGTTGTCTATGTCTTCAAGGTCAAGTCTTTTTTTCCTTCTCTCTCTCTCTCTCTCTCTCTCTCTCTCTCTCTCTCATCTTCCCCACCACGAAAGCTCATCGCATCCTCCACCGTCGTCGACGACTTCACAACAACCTAGAGTAAGCTTTTTCCTTTATTTGCTCTCCACCTTTTTTCTCCACAAATATTTTTTGGGTAGAAATGCTCATTTTCCTTTATACTCTTAAACATTTTTTTAAATTAAAACATCATTAAAAAATACTTACTTAACCATTATTAAAAAAATAAACAAAAAAATTAATCGGTAGAAATGCATGGATCCAAAATGGGTACCCCAAACATTTCTTTTACTATATAGCTCGAAAATCAAACGAATGACATCTTCTTCTGCACCATTAGAGAATCAAACAAAACAATGTGTACTCTCAATAGAAATGATGCAAGATGCTTACGGTTATAACCCACCGACATGGTAGCTACTGTTGATCTCTCAAATCTCTCCACCCTCTTGTTTATACTACAACTTTTTAGTGAGATAGAATTTTAGATTTTTTGAGTTAACTAGCTATCCGATTTAACTGTCGTTTTATTAGTTTTGGAGTTGATTCTCTCGTATACGACTTGTATACGTTGGCGTTGCTTAAATTTCTACCAAGAAAGTCCTTATAAGAAAATGGGGGTTGATGCAAAACAAACCTGAGCCAAAAATTGCGAAATTTTTTTTTTTGGTAGGAGAGAGAGACAAAACTTTCAGAGTAATCCGTAAAAGAGGCAACACCGCATGAGGGACAAAATTGGAAAGCAAAGAGATAAGTCGGTGAAATGAAGAAAAACACAAAAGGGAAGCGAATTTCTAGAAAAAAAAATAGTGGTCGAAAAAATGCTATTTATCAATTAGGGGCAAAAACGTAATAATAATCAATTAAACAGGGGCATCAGCAGAATAAAAAAAATCAAATAACACAGGATTCAGGAGTAAAATCATAATAAAAATTACTCACATAAGGGCACAAGTAGAAAGTAAAATATAAGAGTAAAGACAAAACTGTAATAATAATCAGCTATATATATATAAGGGTAAAAATAGAAAATAAAGTGTCAAGTAAAAATTACTATTAATTTAGGAATAGCCACTTTTACAATATAAAAGATACATATATGCAGCCTCATTAATAATGGATTTGTATGTATTCACGTGGATCGTAGTACTTGTGTGGAAAGAATATTGATCCAAACGTTAATTTCAAAAGTCGAATATATCAGTATCAATCCCTATATACATACAGATGTCTAGCTCAAAAGAAAAGAAAATAAAGAAAAGGTAAAAAATCATCATGTATTTTAGACAGCAAATACGCACTGCGTGGGAATAATTTGCATCAAAGTTTTGTATTCCAATATTACGATTATTTCGTTAAATTACATATATATATATATTACATGCTTCATAGTAATTATTTACTTAATGAAAAAAAAAAACGAATTATAATCATATATATATATATATAATGAATAATATCTTTCAAAAATATTGTGACAATAATTCTCCTACTAATGCTTGTTTTATTATATATGTCCGTTATTAATTTCATCTAAAGTATATATACACGTACATAAAATTTCTAAATTTCTAAATAAGGTCATTTATGCATTAGGGGTACTACCCGCTCCCAACGGGGCGGGGGCACCCCTTCCCTTCCCCGCACCCCGCCCCGCATGGGGCGGGGCATGGGGTTTTCACCCCCGTCCCCCGCCCCGGTGGGTGGGGTGCGGGGCGGATTGGGAATCCGCCCTGCTTCTTTTTACTTAAAAAAAAAATACTATATTTATTTTATTTAAAAATTATTTATAAGTGCAAAAATAATTAAAAATACATTTTTAGATCTAAATTATAAATTTAAATTTTGTAAATTTGACTATAATTTAAAAACTATGTAATTTTTAAATTTGTTAGTGTATATTTTGTGTAAATTGTAGTGTACTAGTTTTTAAAATATGTAGTTTTTAAATTTGTTAATGCATATTTTGTGAACAAGTCTAACAAATTGTAATATATATTTATATATATATAATTTGTAAAATATAAGTAGATATTTATGTTTATATATATGTATATATAAATGGGGACGGGGGCGGGGCGGGGGAAATGCAGGGCGGGGTTGGGCCCTCCCCGTCACCCGCCCCTGCTAGGGCCCCTAGATGCTGGGCGGGGGGCCCCGCCCCCCCGCCCCCGCATGGGAGGAGCGGGGTTGCCCGCCCGGCCATGCGGGGGCGGAGCAGAAGCGGGGCGGGGTAGCGGGGACGAGACCCCGCTGCCCACCCCTAATATGCATGTTTGGCAACTTATCAAAACCCCGACTCTCAAAGTTTAGAGTTTTCTATCCGAACATAAAGTTTAAACAGCGTAAAGACTCCCCAAGAGTTTCAAACACCAAAAACATGAAGTCAAATTAATGTAAATATTAAATATATATATATATATATATAATACTTTATAAGAATCACCCATGATGGCTGCCATGTAAGAAAATATAATCACAAAAAGGGAATTGTACGAATGCAAAAAATAAAAAATTGAACTCTAATTCTTTAGTAACAACAATTTTTTTAGAACATATTTTGTTTTCCTTCAAAGTGTTACAGAATATGGACAAAATTTTTCTCATGACACAACGAAATTCTCTAATTAATTGTTTAGAGTGTATTGACAAAATTGTTATCATCATACAATGAAACTCTCTAATTCATTGTTGATCTAAAATAGCACATTTTATAAAACAACTCATCAAAACACCATTTTCTTAAAATTATAATACAGTGATGTGTATGCCCGTAGTAGGACCCCATGTTTTGTGACCCATGGTCAAGCCACTAGCCATGTCATGACAAGGCTGGACAGCCCACAGCAGCCCCATGGACATGTCAGCCACATGCCAACAGCCATGCTAGTCATGCCAGCCATGCCCATGGCCCATGGCCCATGCCATGGGCCAACCTAGCTCACCCATGGGCTCATGCATGCCATGGGTTAAATTGACCCATGCCAACTATGTTATTTTTTATTATTTATTTTTATTTAATTATTTATTTTCTAAGTGACCTATTGGGGGTTTCCAAGTTGTAATCCTTATAAATAGGACCCTTAGGTTTTGCATTTACATCTTTGGGAAAATTCCCTAGTGGGTAGACTATTTTGTTCTTGAGATCATCATTCGGTGCTAAGGCACTTGGGCTCTTTAGGTTGCAATACGTGAATCCCCTAAGAGATTATCACATCTTGCAATTCGTGAATATATGTGGTTTAATCTATCTTGTTCTTGCAACTTGGTTCGTGAATCCAAGTTGTGTTTTTCAATATATGAAGTTTATTCAATTCTTGTGCAATTCGTGAATCAAGTATTGAATTATCTTATTTGTTCTTTTGTTCATTTAAGTTCATAAGTATTGTTTCTTTTGTTCTTGAGTGTTTATCATAGTGTTCTTGGTGTTCATCTTGTTTTTGTTCTTCCAATCCGTCCAAGCCACAAAAGTCAACCAACCTAGTGTTTGTCATCCTTTCCATAATTGGTTTGCCTCATCAAACTTGCCTTAACCAAAACACCCTCCCAATTTGAATTCAAATTCAAATTTTGGAAACCCTTGCCTTATTTGAATTTGCCTTAGCTGCCCATTCCACTTTCCATATCCAACACTCTTGCCCTAAGTCCAAAACCCTAATCCTAAACCCTAGCCGTCCGTCATCATCTTCCCAACACTAAACGCTAAACTCAAGTGGCACCAACCCTAGTGTCCACATCTTACCATCTTTGTCACTTACCATAAATAGCCCTATCATCCACCATAAACCCTAGCCTCCCACCTCAAAGCTCTATAATAAAACTCATTCTTTTTAGGAGTCTTGACTTCCTCCAATTTAAATTTAAATTCAAATTCAAATCTCAATTCCAATCCCTTAATTTAAGGAATTGCAAATCCTCTTCAACTCCTTAAATCACTCTTCCTACAATCACTCTAAGTCAACTATTGACTTGTCATCTTAATTCAAATTTAAATTTTCCTCTTCACTCAAAGATTCCTTCCATCTTACAAACTTTCCATATCCATTTCCAAATCATCTAAAATCTAGCCAACATTCCAAAGACCAAGTCAACCCAATCCATTCATCTTAGCCGTTCAACATCCCAAAACCCTAATCCTACCTTACCATTTTGGCAACCCTAGCCAACCAAACCCTAGCATCATCCTAAACTCCAACCCTAAGCCAACTCTTGCAAATCTCGAAATCCACTCTAGCCACACCACAAAACCCTAACTACACTACACCATACCTACCCTAATCACCATCCAAGTGGCCCAAACATCAAGGGCAACCCTTAAGCCATTCTCATTGCATCAAACACCCATAATCATCTCTTAGAACACTCATATTCCATCGTCTTGGTACTTCACTCAAGAACAAGTCTAACCACCCACATTGATTTGTTTTAGCCTAAACACTTAGTACTGTTATCTATTTGTTATCTACCTAAATGCATGGTTAGAACTTAATGAGGGGGTAAATTGGGCTATTAATTAAGGGATGACACTGATATAAGTTGTGGTCAAATTATAAAAGAAATGATAGTTGGCCGGGAGGCCAATTTATGTATTTATTTTTTAAATGAGTTTAACTTCAAAAATTTCTTTTAAACTTCCATTATAATGATCACCAATCAAACTAGCTAGTAGGTTTGACAATATTATCGCTTTACACATGCATTGGTTATGCCTTTGAAAATTTCATCATATTAGCATATATAGAAATGATCGATT
The DNA here is from genome assembly GCF_001411555.2 of Juglans regia. Classification (NCBI taxonomy): domain Eukaryota; kingdom Viridiplantae; phylum Streptophyta; class Magnoliopsida; order Fagales; family Juglandaceae; genus Juglans; species Juglans regia. The sequence goes on along the minus strand of NC_049914.1, from coordinate 22,400,703 downwards.
TTTGTAATCCTAGGGTATATGCAATCCTAAGGTATGCAAGCCCCACGCAAACCTTTAAAAAAAGTGAATAATTTGGAACTTACATGAAAAAATTATTTAATTTTTAATGGGTGGACACTACTTTTTTTTAAAAAAAAAAAATGCACAGGGCTTGCATGCACATCCTAGCTAGAGCTATATCTAGCATTACTCTTAATCTTATTCTTACTAAAACTGGCTTTTCATCTTTGGGCCGGTGTGAAAAGGAAATAATAGATATTGAGGTATGATTTTCGTAAATTAAGCTTATTTACTCAGGGCCCCAAAATTAGAAGCATTTACAACAATGGAAGGGTGAGCCTATATATAAATGGACTCAACATTGTCAATAATGATTGAATTGGAAATTTCATTTGGTAACTAGCTTATAGCATATTAACTATATATATATATATATATGATTTTTCGATTCTTGATCATGAAAGTGGTGACTTTTAGTTAATATAGTATTTCAAAACATAATATTGTAATGAAGGAGATGATCATTATTGCGGTACTGAATAAATACAAGTTCTACGAATTAATTATTATCAATTGAATTTTTATTTATATTCACCGATATTTAATATATAGCAATTGTCTCTTAGTGCGGTTTGGATAGTGAGATGAGATGAGATAATTTTAGATGAAAATTGAAAGTTGAATAAAATATTGTTATAATATTATCTTTTAATATTATTATTATTTTAGAATTTGAAAAAATTGAATTGTTTATTATATGTTGTATAGAAAATTGAGAAAATTGTAATGATGATCAGACGAAATGAGATGAGATAAAATGAGATGAAACACTTTCACTATCCAAACATACGGAGCCTAAATTATGAAACAGGCAATCAATTACAGTGAAATTAATATTTTCAAAATGAAAGATATCATTGCGAAATCTAGAGTTTTAGCAATTATGACCACAAATATTAATCGTTACAATTAAGGAGATCTTCTTCCACTGGTAGAAGAAACTAGTACTTGCATATATATATATATATATATATATATTTATATATATGGCTTAGTTTGTGTTTACCCCTAGAACTATGGCAACCATTCAAAAACAGTTGGAAATGATGTTTAGTACCAACGATTTTTCAATCTTTTGCATTAACTAATTTTAACGTTGCTTATAAATATGTCCCAAATTTATGAGATATATATATACACATATATATATGTATGTATATAGTTTACCATACGTACGCTAATGCTATATACCGATCCTTGGTTTGCCGGCAAATTATGATGATCACATGCATGTATATATGCACGATCTCTTTCTGGCCTCATCTTGATATATCTGACGCCAACAGGACCTAATTTGATATATATAATCAATCGCTCCATAAAGTCAAATCCATGTCACATGCAAAGTCATGATCATCCCAATCAAATCCTCTAGTACCTATAGCTGGTGGTGTAAGAATCAAGCCCTCCGCCATGCTGTCCAATAAACCTGGCATATTGAACAATGCTTCCTCGTCAAAGAAAAGCGTACTATACTGGTTTGAAACCTCTTCATCATCAGAGGAGGAGATCTTATTAGCAGAGACAATTTCTAATGACAAAGGTTCTAAGACCTTCTGATCTTTGTTCTCTCCCTTGGAAGTTTCCAAAACCTTATCTTGGGTTTTATTGGGTAGAAGGGTAGTACTGGAGGAGCAGGAGGAAGACGATACAACACCTGGCTTAAAAGCCTTAGCAGCCATTAAAGCGGCCACTTGTATATCCCTAGGAGAAGATGACCTAGCTCGTGGAAGAAGCCAAGCTGAGTCAGGAAAATTGAGCACAGCCATAGTTCCTCGAATTGCTAAGGCAGCCGCATCATATGCCCTAGCTGCCATTTCTGGGGTAGCATAAGTCCCCAACCATATTCTCGACTTACTTTTCGGTCCAGTACGTACTTCAGAAACCCATATTTTGCCGTTTCTTTGCCGAACACCTCTGTATATTGGGTGGCGCGTCACTTTGTACTTCTTTCTCCCAGCTTTAATTAGCTTCTGTGATGATATGCATGGATCATGGGATATTAATGGAGGGTTAGGGTTATGCCATGCGCTGCATGGAGAAAGATGGCATGAGGAAGATGATGATGATGATAAGGAAGACAAAGACTGAGTGTCCATTGTGCACAATATATGCTTAATTGGGTAAGGGATCGTAGCTAGCTAATTAATTAATTAGCTTAGAGATCAGAGTGCATGGATCGATCATTGTGATCTGAATGATATTTATATAATAAAATGTCCAGCATATTTGGCTTTAGGAACGAAGCAAATTAAAGATCAGTACAATGAATCGAACACGAGGAACACGGCGCAGGAAGGTCGCATTTTTGGGCTCGTGAAACAACAAAAGAGGGGCCTATTTGAAATTACTTCCATATATGTGTGAATGCTAATTGTAGTACTTGTTGGACTTCTGGATACATGATGTTATTGGTTCGAAGTTTGGAGTTTCTGTCTGTGTTCCTTGTTATGGTTCTTAATTTATCGAATGTCGACATTAAAAAAAAAAAAAAAAACCAACCCCGTATTTGAGCCATTATTTATCATGATCATCATTCCATATTTAACTTCCCATTAAATTTATTTATGAATATTGATGGGTTGTGCTCTAAACCTCTATTCTGTATGATTATTAGTCTCGTTTGATTATATAAACTATCTTATCTAATCATTACAATTTTATCAAATTTTCATATAAAATATAATAAATAATTTAATTTTTTTAAATCTCAAAACAAAAATCATATTAAAAAATTATATTCTAACAATATTTTATTCAACTTTCATCTCATCTCATTTGTATAACCAAACGCTTTTTTTTCATTGTACATGATGAATTCCAAGCAAAAAGTACTTATACTATATAATTTCAAAAACTTACAAAGAGTACTTGATTTATTATTATAAGGCTTCAAATAATTTTTGAAGTTTAAAATATAATTCAAGAGGAACTTAAAAGGGTTTTAAATATTTTCTTGATATTTAAATATTACATGAGCTTAATTTCTCAATTTGTAAGATATATATATATATATATATATATATATTGCTTTTCTGTTTTGATTTTTTATTCACTAGCTCAATATAATTTAGCTAAAAGCTTATTGCAATATATGGGGATCGATACACATGATGGTGCAGTATTTGAAGCTCGCCAGTGATCAGAACGTGACATAAACAAAACAAAAATAAGAAGAAGAAGAAGATGAAAAAAAAAACAATTTTTTAAGCAATATATAATTGGATAATACTAGTCTTCCCATTGAGGGCTCTCGCTTGGACTCTCCGCTGGGAATTTTTTTTCTTTTATTTCTTGATTAAAAAATATTTTTTAATATTGATGTGATTTTTTTATTTTTTTTAAATATTTAAATATATTAAAAAAAATGTATCTGAAAAATGAAAAAAAAAAAAAACACATGTCAAATTAATACACTATCGTGAGCTCCCAGCGGGAGTCCCTGCGGTGACTGTAGAAAGATCCTATATAATTACAAAAAATCTACTCAACCTCTTACTATTCACACAACTTTCACACTCCACATTATTTTTAATTTTTATTATTTTTTTTTTTTATTAAATATTTATTATATGAATAATGAATAAAAAATTTGAAATAATTTAAAAAAAATAAACTCAAAAAAAAAAATTTAAAAAAAATATTAAAAATTTAAAAAATTTAAAAAAATATAAAATGTGAAGTATGGTAGAAATTGTGTAACAAAGCTCATATAATTATATCATGCATGCATGCGGTGCCAAAGATCGCCATCATGGCCAGTACATGAAAAGAGCTGTCACTATCATTAACTACTCATGTACGTACCATGCATGCATGATGCATATATATTCATGATCAGATGAACCATCAATTAATTAATACAAGTTGTACGGCACACAAAATAGATACACGCAGACGGAAGGGTAGAAGTTGAACCACTCGTGTGTATATATCGATCGAGAGAGAGAGAGAGAGAAAGGGATCACTTGTCAATGCAATGGAATCTTTCTAATTAATTATTGGAACTAATCCCATGAGCAGTCCTACTCCAATTAGTTGCCGGTATTAAAAAGTTATCAACCCAAGTTTTGTCGTACATAGCTATATATATATATATTTATATATATACTATATCAAAATAACGTGCAAAGCATATTTATCTAGTTAGATTAAATAATTATTTTATAAAAATAATATATTTTTTTATAAAATTTATAAAAATAGTTGATGTTATATATAGTTTAAAAGACATTGCTTCAACTTTTATACAAATAATATAATTAATAGAATATTACAAAGGAATTTTAACAAATAAATTAATTATTATAATCAGTACTTTAACAAGATGATTGAGTTTACATCATCAAGATGATTGAGTTTAAATCATCAAGATGATGATATTTAATGGCATGTTTTGGGTCAAATGAGATTTATTTCTCTTTTTTCCTATATATTTTAGCTTTGTATTATATTTTACGGGATAACTATATAACCTCGTTGAGGATATTTTATTGTTGTAGTTCTGTTTATAAAATTTTGGTACTTATTATTATTAAGTTGTGAAATTTATGATTTAGATAGTTAGATACTCCAATAATTTTATCTCATTTTATTTTATTGCAGTGCTTTAACCAAACGATCTTTAAAATGGTATTAAAAAATTTGAAAAGATATAAATATATATTAAAATGTTTAAAAGTTTTAATTAATAGTATTTCATTCTAAATGTTTAAAGAAATACATTCTACACTTTAGAATTATCAATTTGTTTTAATAGAGTTATATATATATATATATATTTATTTTTTATGCTTTTCCTGCAAAGCCATTATGCACATGCATGCACAATATATATTAATACACAACAAGTCATTAATAGAATTATATATATTGCCGTTAATTTTAACGAAAATAAAAAAAAAATATTAAAACAAAAAATTATGTCTCATAAACACTCTAATATATATATATATAAATATATATATATATATATATATATATATATATATATATATATAGACTAGTAAGGATAGTATGTGAAAGGCACGTATGCACGTTGCACGAAGTGCCCCGTTGGTGAAAAAAGAAACATATAAAAAAAGTGTAAAAATTAAGAATTTTTTTTTAAATAATAAAACATCATCATTTCATAACAACATGTATCAAAAAGTGTAAAAAAAAAAACAATTTTCAAAGGCAGATCGTAAATAACATATAATATAAGTAAAAGTTTTTTTAAGTTAACAAAATGGTTTTGTTGCAGTTTCAGGACATGAATAAATACCTGAATCTTATGATGTTGATTAAGTTACTGGATGAATGAACAGAATGTTAAATCTCTTATGTCGTTGTTTCTATATGAAATTATATATAGCATGTATTGCAATATTTTTCGTAAATACGGTAAATGTTTTTGCATGAAATAAATTCACAATTTTAGAAAATTATATTGAAGAAAAATATTGTTATATCTAGGGATGGGCTCCGACTCTGACGGAGTCAGAGTTGTCGTTTCCAACCTCCGACTCCGATCGGAGGTCGGAGCTCTGACCTCTGACTGGAACTCCGAAATCATATCGGTCCGTTTGGAGTCGAACCGTTTATTTCTCTACATTTCTAACAGATCGAAATGTATTTGGACGACAAAATTATGTGGTAGGGAATATATAATAAATTACTTGTTAATGTTTTGTATTGTTAAAATCGAAGGATAAGCTTATGTTGGTGGTCCATTTAATATAATACAAAATAAAATGAAAAATAAAAAACTGATGGTGACCAATATACCTTTAATTTGAAAAATTAAAAACTAATGGTGACCAATATGCCTTTAATTTCTCGTGTTGGGGGGGTCTTTAAACTTTAGTTAGGTGTCGCTGGGGTGATTATTTTATGCCAATCAAAGGTGGTACTTCGAGCTAATTAATCTGGATTAACTTTATCACCAGATTAGATATATGTATGTAAATGCGTGTGAATAATATTCATGCATGTATGATGTATGTATATATAGAGAAGAATGATGGTACGAATCTGTATAATTCGATTAATTTCAGTTGGATAATAAATTATAAACGTTTGAGCCTTTGAGAGAGGATGGATAAGTACTAATAAAATAAAGAGTACTTATCCCATGTCTTTGATCGGGTTATAACTAGTTTAAACCCGTAAAAAAAAAATATTGAAAAGATAAAAAAAAAAAAAAAAACCTTAAATACAATAGTTTAAAAAGTAAATAACATGTATGATACAGCCATAAGTTGTAACAATTTCATTTATAATGTAATAACAACATTGACTTAGCTTTGAAATATAACTACATAAAAATTAAACATGGATTTCACTCAAATGCTTTTTGTTCTATTGGTCATGCCTGAAATGAAGATAGAAAGTTACAATCAATAAATGAAAAAAAATTGATAATAAGAAATTGAATACGGTATAAGTATAATTTGATTCTTACCAAGACTCTCAAGGGGCGTCCGTTCCAAACTCTCAATCATCGGCAATTATGTTAGGGTTCACAATTAGATTTATAAAATCATAAAAAGTAGAAGTTAGAAACATTAAAAATAATTAAATCATCATTTAAAAGCATATAAACTTACCTGATTCAAGCCTATAGCTCTCGGCATCAACGCCAACGGTATCTAGTCTAATGGGCGTTTCACTTATCCAATTCTGTGTGCAAACGAGGGCCTCCACAGTTATTGGTGACAATGAACTCCGATAAGCATCAAACACGTGACCTCCAGTGCTAAATGCCGACTCTGAGGCAACTGTAGTGACAGAAATAGCTAGCACATCTCGGGCTACACGAGAAAAGACTGAATACTTGGTGGAATTAACTTTCCACCAAGTTAATAACTGAAATACATCACTAGATGTCTCGACAGCTTCCAGAAAATATCGTTCAACCTCAGATGTACAATGCATAATATTCATTGTTGACATGAGTTGATGATACTGCTGTATAATACGATTGCCTCTAACCCGTACAGATGGGTCAGTATCACCCGAGGAAACTGTCGATCCCGTCGGCCTCGAATGTGAGGAGCTACCAGCTGCGGATGAAGGCTGATAACTATTACTGTAGTGATTATATAAGTCATCAACATCACTTTTTAGCAATCTAATAAACTATGCAGCCTTCACTGCCCCGAGGACGGAATTTACTTAAAATTCTAAAACGACCAACTTAATTCAGGGGTCAAGGATCACAGCTACAAATAACAATCTATTTATCTTCTCAATATTCTTCCAATATTTATCATATTTGATCTTCATCCTCGTAGCCATAGCAAATAACAATCCACTAGAGTCAGTACAACTATTTTCCAACTGAAAGTGAAGCTCCGAGAGCTCGTTGAAGAATGAGTTCGCAGTTGTATATTTGGATCCAGATAGCCGTATGGTTATGTCATAAAAAATTCTTAAAAATTCAACAAAGTATCTTACACTGGTCCAATCATGTTCGTTCGGCGCATCGAGCCCCTGTCCTGCTGGCTCCAATAAAGCATACCTCAGGCCTCCATCCTTGACCTCCATCCGCTCGAATATTTTTTGGTACTTCTGTGCCACATCCAACATCACGTATGTAGAGTTTCATCGAGTCGGAAACATCCAAGCACAACATACTAGAACATTCAATCTTAATATCTTCTGTTATTGACTTAAACTTGGCAAGCCTTTGAGGGGAACCCCTCACATATCGTACAATGTTGCGAACTCGGGTTATGGAATCATCAACCTCTTTTAACCCCTCAACAACTATGAGATTGATGATATGAGCACAGCATCAAACGTGAATAAACTCGTGGGCCCAAATGACATCATCTCTCACAATCGTGTTCCGCTTAAACCAATCAATTGCTGTTTCATTGGCACTGGCATTGTCAACTGTAATACACAGGACTTTTCGAATTTTCCAGTTCTTTAAACAATTATTCATTTTCGCCCTAATGGATGCACTTTTATGATCCACAATATCTTTAAAACTAATAATTTTTTAATGCAAAATCCACTCACTGTCAATATAGTGTGCTGTGATACACATGTAATAAACGTTCTGTATGGAAGTCCATGTGTCAGTCGTAAATGACACTCTCTGCCCAGTGGTAATAAACATCTTCCTCATCTCTGCCTTGTTTTTCGCATGCCTCTTCATACAATCTCGCATCACCGTATACCGTGATGGAATGGGAAATCGTGGCTCAACAAAATTTAGAAACTTTCGAAAGCCTCTTTTCTCGATTGTGGTAAAGGGTATCTCATCAGTAATTATCATCTCTGCAAGCATGTTCCTCAACATCTTCTCACTGTATTGAGGGATGATCAATTTCTTAGTCTGTGTACCATCAGTGGTTGTAGAAGTTTGGTAACTGAGGTTGGTTTGATCAGTGGCTTGCAATCCCTTCGCTATCTTATATTGTTGGCAACCATTTAGATGTGCTATTAACACACTGGTACCTTGCTTCTTCTAATGGCATTCACAAAGTGATCCACAGTAATGGCATCTTGCTACCGAGTTCGCAATATCACCAAGAATTTTGGTGAAATGCTCCCATGTCCACGACCTTTTTTTAGAAAGTTGTGATGGTTGATCTTACTCAATGGGCATCTCCTCCTCTTCGTTGAACATATCCTCATCCTCTATATCAATTGGGAGTGGGAGTCGATTACTCGAACAAGATGTAGCTGCTTTAGATGTAGCTGCTCTAGATGTGGCTCTAGAGGTGGAAGTACCCACTGGTGTAGGAGTTGTAACATTGGCATCCGCCACACCCCCTTATGGACGATCATCTCCACTATATCTAGGATCCATATCACAATCAATGAAGTTGAAAAAATAAATTAGAAGCAAAAAATTAGTTTAAAAATAAACTAGGCTATTGTATTATTGTATAGGACATGTATTATTGTATCATAATGTATTATTGTATCATAATGTATTATTGTATCGATGTATTATTACATCGAGGTTCGCTTGATGTGCGCTTGACTCAGCGGAACCTATACAGAGAGGTTTGCTCGACATGCGCTCGACATGGCGCTCGAGCGGAATCCATGCAGAGAGGTTCGCTCGTATTGCACTCGACTCAGTGCTCGAGCAGAAGATAGGTTCGCTTGACGTGCGCTCGACATGGGTTCAAGCGGAATCCATACAGAGAGGTTCGCTCGTATTGCGCTCGACTTAGCGCTCGAGCAGAACTCATCCAGAGAGGTTCGCTCAACGTACTCTCGAGCAGAACTCTTCCAGAGAGGTTCACTCGACTTGCGCTCGACATGTCGTTCGAGCCAATGTTCAAGACAACAAGTGCTCGACTTGCGCTCGACACCTCGCTCGAGCCAAATGTTCAATACAATGTAAAATTTAGGATTTTGAGCGCCGTGATTTGTTGGGACTATATTCAATACAACCAATTCACAAGAATCACAACAGCTGGCTCCAATTCATAAGAGACGTGCTTGAATTAAATTTAGGGCTCAGAACCCTTACTCTCACCATAGGTGGAAGCTGAACAGAGGAGCAACGAGGAACGGCGGCACGGAGGAGCAACGAGGAACGGCGACATGCTGCAACAAAGACCCGAGACGTGGGACGCGAGAGGGCTTCACTGGTTTAGTGAGACGCGAGAGAGAAGGGAGAAGGAAGAAGGAAGAAGAAGGAAGAAAAAGAATGAATAAGGGGGGTCCTGCGTTTTGGACCCCCTAGACTGATGAAACGATGTCGTTCCACATTAAGTGGAATGGTGTCGTTCGATTTTTTTTTAAAACCCAGCTGTAAAACAACGTTGTTTTACAGCTGGGTTTTTAAAAAAAAGTCGGAGTCGGAGTCGGAATTTTCGAAATTTTGCACACCCCTAGTTATCTCAAGTATTTATTTTAAATCTAGCATATGAGTTTTAAATTAAGTCAAGTGTTTGAAATCCAGACTAAATGGGATATTTGTAGTATTAATGAACCAAGCATATTTTTCAAGTAGGACTCTTTAAATTTTAGAATGCGAAAATAATAAAGTTTTAAAAATTTATTTTGTTTAAATGACTTTATTTTATTTTATTCTTGTTGAATTAATTGAGTCGTTTTATTCATTATCTATATATCACATATATTTATTATGAGGAAAGGAAACAAAATTAAAAGAGATGTGTGTGGTGTAGAGTATGATAAATAAAATTTTTATTAAAATTAATATTATAAAAATGTTAACTTTCAATGTTGTATCTTCATAACTTTGAACATTATTTCAAGAGTCGTGTAGCACGAGACATATGATGTGTGTGGTATAGGGTATGATAAATAAAATTTTTATTAAAATTAATATTATAAAACTGTTAACTTTCAATGTTGTATCTTCAGAACTTTGAGCATTATTTCAAGAGTTGTGTAACACGCGACATATGATCAATAAGGCCAAATGAACTTTTCTTTTTCATAAATAAGGCCAAATGAACTTTTCATTTTCATAATTTTTTTTATACATTTTTTATACTCTTAAGCATTTTTAAAAAATTTAAACATCATTAAATAATACTTACTTAATCATTATTAAAAAAATAAACAAAAACATTAATCGTTAAAAATGATCGGATCCAAAATGGGTACTCCAAACATTTCTCTTACTTCATAGCTCGAAGAAAGAACACATGGATAGTTGCGAACCAATTTTCTTCTTCTTTTCTACTCTCTCTCTCTCTCTCTCTCTCTCTCCTTCCCCTTCTTCCCCTCCCACACCAAAACTCTCTATTCCCTTTGTGAGTCGTCATCATTTATGTCTTCAAGCTCAAGTCTTTCTTTCCTTCTCTCTCTCTCTCTCTTCCCTCCCTTCTTCCCCACTATGAAAGCTCATCGCATCCTCCACCATCGTCGAAGACTTTGCTACAACCTAGAGTAAGCATTTTCCTATATCTACTCCCCCACTTTTTTCTCCACAAATATTTTTTGGGTAGAAATGCTCATTTTCTTTTATACTCTTAAACATTTTTTAAAATTATAATATCATTAAAAAATACCTACTTAATCATTATTAAAAAAATAAACAAAAAAAATTAATTGGTAGAAATGCACGGATCCAAAATGGGTATCCCAAACATTTCTTTTACTTTATAACTCAAAGAGAGGAGACATGGACAGTTGCAAACCATTTTTTTTTCCTTCTTTTCTACTCTCTCTCTCCTTCCCCTCCCACTAGGGGTGCAAATCGGTCGGTCCGGTCCAGTTCAGCGATGGACTGAACATTTTCGGTCCATCATTTTTTTAGACTGGACTGAACACCCATAGGGATCGGACCGGACCGATAGCTACTGGACCGGACAGGACTGGTAGCTATCGGTCTGGTCCGACCTATTTTTTTTCTTTTTTTAAATCAATTAATAAAAGAAATTATTTAAAATACTTAATTAAACTAAGTGACTTATTAATATGGATTATGTAACAAATACAATAAAAAAATATTTTATATGATCATTGATAATAAATTAGATAAAAATTACATTATTAATTTATATAATTACTATATAATTAACTAATTGATATTAAATATTAGTTAATTCATAGAATATTAATAAGTGTTAATAACATATTTAAAATTTTATATTGTTAATTGTGATAGATTAGATGAATGTATATATAAAATATTAACAAGTATTAATAACATATTTAAAATTTTATATTATTAATTGTATAATTATTATATAAATAATATATATAAAATATATATATATTTTTTTATTTTTCATTTCGTCCGGTCCCAAAAAAATAAAAAATACTAATTAAAAACTAACTATTATTGACCAGCACCGAGCATGACTCCTTTTGGGTTCAATCACTATGAAAAAAATCTATTAAAAAGTACTAATTAACCTCAACATCAACAACAACAATTCATCATGCCACATGTGTCTAGAAAAATATTAAAATATTAGAAAAAAGGGAAAAGGGCAAAAAGGGCTTTAGCTGTTGCATTAATAAACCATTTTTTTATGACAACTGAATGAAAACGTGCCATGCATTTACTTAATACCATTCTTTTGATTAAAAAAAACATTTCCTTACCTAACAAATTCTACAAGATATCTAAGTCGCCACAAAAAATCTTAAAATCGCCTTAAACGAATGGATATAAACAAAACACGTGCCATTGTATGTGTGCCATGACGTGTTTTGTTTATTTTGAACATGTGCAGCATGTGCTTAGCAAAATGTCCACTTTTAATTAATTAATATATATGATCGGTCACCCTAATGTCAAAGTACTTGCACCATTGTATATATGGACAAAAAAACGCGTGTTCAACACAGAAAATTTATATATATATATATAAGAAAATTCTATACAACATCTCTCTTTCATTTCATTAAGATGTGATATATTTATTATAATTAAATAATTATTTATTAATAGTTGACTGCATGGAAAATTATGACCCATATATAATTGATTAATGTATGCAGGGGTGCTGCTTTAATTAAATACTACTCGTTTCTTCATTCAACTTCTTTTAATTAAATCTAGTTTTGATAGGCACTGATCTAGCAAGCAATAGATACGTACAAGACTACCAAAATTCACCTTTAATTAATATACAATTAGGAACTCAAAAATCAATTGGTTTATTTCGAGGAGTTCCTTCAGGTACTTTTTTTTTTTTTTGGGTCCTAAATTGGGTAAAAAAAAAATTAAATGGTCTTTATAAGAATTAATGTCGATTTTAGGCACTTGGGTTTTTCATCCTGATTTAAAACAGTCATATTTTTATATAAAATTCATGGCCATAATGGCATGTCCCAACAATACAATAGAATTACAACACGTGTCATTAATCTGCATTTTGAGATGAGATAAAAGATGAAAGTAGAATAAAATATTGTTAAAATATATTTTTTTAATATTATTTTTGTTTTGAAATTTGAAAAAGTTGAATTGTATATTTTATTTTGTGTGAAAATTTTAAAAAATTGTAATGATTAGATGAGATAAGATGAAAATAATTGCAAAAAAAACCGAGACCAAGTAACAACAATCCCGCTACGTACAATCGCCAACAACAGTCGGCATGCAGTTGGATGATAACGTGGCAGCTGCTATTAATTAAAAAAAAAAACAAAGCTGAGTGAGTCTGTTACAAATGCAGGTGATCGTGTGATCGAGTGATGCCGTCTCGGTTTAAGGGAGTTTGGAGCCGAGGAGGTTGTTTTGGGGTGCAAGTGGTAACTGCTACAACATGAGCGTGAGGTGCTGGTGCAGATGGAACTGTAAGGACCACCAGCACGGTGGTCACCACCACCTCCTTTCCTCTGGGTTCCTTTTCTTCTTGGGTTGCTTCGTGATGTTGGTATCGATTGATATGCTCTATGTCTAGCTTCTCTATTTTTTTTTTTTAAATCACGAAAAGAGAAAAGAATAAAAGAAAGAGGGTTGGCGAATCGAGTGAGCTTCTCTTCATTTTCTTGGAGCTCCTCTTCATGTATAATCCAGTGAGCTGCTCTTCAGAGTCTACGGATTGGCTACTACTTGCGAAATCGATATCCTTAGACTTTTCCTCATTACTTTCGAACCAAATCGCACTACTAGGCTCTTACAAGAACAAGAATAGGTTGTCTCATAAGCACTTTCTCTGGAAGCAATTTTGTCCTCCATGGCCACATTTTTTTTGTGCTTTCGTTGGAGGTTCAGCAAGCTAATGAATCCCATTTCAGAATGTCCTTCATTGAGATGTTAATTCTATCATCTTCAATCTCGCAATTTCGGCCCTAATGGGTCAGTACTATTGACCCAAATAAACCAAATCCATGGTTTTTGTTTTAGCTTTTGGATTTTGAAGCTGACAACTATTTTTGAATTCTCAAAGAAGCTTCAAGAAAAGAGCTACGACTTTGCCAGGAATGTGAAGGAAAAAAGCTTCAAGGAAAGCTCGGCATTTTGTAGATGGATTTTGTTTCTTGACAGCTTGTAATTGGGTCTTGGGTGAGACCCTTTGAGTCAGCAGCGTGGTAACGATGTTGTTTCCTTTACAAATTGAAACAAGGGAGGAAGAAAAAGTCCCTAATATTTGTAAGGCTATGTGCGAGGAAGGAAACTCAGGGGAGGAGAAGGACAACTTAGGGGAGGAGAAGGGAAAAATCGAAACAAGGGAGGAAGACGAAAGCACTGTTTTGATTAAAATGAATGAAACGAATCGTTTCATTTTTCCACATGGACACCGACTGTGCGGTGCTTCCCCAAGCCGACTGCAACCAGAGTTTTCCAAGTAACAATCCTATATACAATGATTAGTTGGACATGATGTCTCATTTGGAGCTTAAAATACTTCAATGAAAATATATGATTAGCGTATCTAAATTTTTATCTAAAATACTTAATCAAAGGTCCAAAATACATCTATCTATTTTAGCTAATAGTTTTTCATGAGATGTACTCTATATATCAACTTATTTCTTCTATTGACATAAAAATAATATGTCAGCATATTTATTTGACAAAATTTAGTTGAATTGAGTTATAAATATGGAAAATGTACACCGTTAATTGGTCCCGTTTTGATTTCCCGAATGACGTGGAGCGACCACTATGGCATTCTTTATTTTTTTTATTCACAGCCCCTTTCCCACAGTGACTACGCATCTCCTCCCTTCATCTCCCCTGCCCCGCAGTGACAACCCATCCCCTCCCCTCCATCTCCGACCTCATCTCTGACCCATTTTCGGCGCCGTCGTCATTCCCAGCCCTGCAGTTCGTCTCCCCGTCGAGTTCTCGCATTTCGTTTCCCCTCCCCTCCCTCTATGGCCTATTGTTTTAGAAGGTGGTGTTCGGAGCCTGTTGGTTTATCTTGATGGTCCACTCCCCTAAGAGTTTGCAGTTGGGGCATTAATGAATTTGGTTGGCTCGCTTTCTGTGGAGATTTTGATTTCTCTTGGGTTGCTTCCCCATTTAGTTCATGTGCTTAAACGTGGATGAAGTGATTGGTAGGTGAAGCCGGGTGCATTCCTCTGCTTGTCAAGATGCTTGAGGCTAAATCAAATAGTGTTAGCAAGGTTGTTGCGCAAGCAATTTCAAGCTTGATGAACCTTTCCCAGAATTGTAGAGAAGTTAAGAGGGATGGTAAGAGTGTGACGAATCTGGTGCAACTAGGCGCTCGACCCAAGTCCACAGAACACTGCAAAAATGTATGCAGTTTCTTTCATTGCATCTCTATCTTCTAGTAAGAGATGCAATAAACTGATGATCTCATATGGAGTAATTGGAAAGAGGAAAACTAAAGAGTTTGTTTAGCAGGAAATAGAGAAAATTGCAACTTTTATTATTTTTATTATTATTTTTTTGTTAGTGTTTATAATCGTTGTTTCATTGTCTATATGAAACAAAGTAGTTGATGATATGAACCAAATGCACAAGCTTTCGAATCTATGCAATCATTGTTCTATTATCTGTTTATGATCTCTCTTTTTTCCTAAGGTGATTGATTGTCTGCTCTATGATTTTCTTATTGACTGCAAAAATGGAATTATTTCGCGCATTTTTTGAAAGATTGCTTTCGGATTTTTGGTATAAGTTAAAATCTGTGGAATTATTGCTTTAGATTATTGCTTTCAGTTTCAGGTCTACATAAAACTTGTAATGAGACCCTCATAATTACTCATCTATCTCTTAAAAGTTCACTTGAGAATGCTGTCAAAATGCTATTAAATCAAACTTTGTGTACAGACTTGTAATTACTCATCTCGATGGGATCGGAGATGGAGGGGAGGGGATGGGAGGGGAGACGAGATGAAAGAACTTGATGGGGAGATGAACTGTGGGGCTGAGAATGACGACGACGCCGAAAATGGGTCGAAGATGAAGTCGGAGATGGAGGGGAGGGTAGTCATTACTGGGTAGGGGAGATGGAAGGTAGGGGATGGGTAGTCACTGCAGGGACAGGGCTGTGAATTAAAAAAAATTAATAAATGCCACAGTAGCTGCTCCACGTCAAGCGGGAAACCAAAACGGGACCAATTAATGGTGTCCTTAGCATCTCCCTAAATATATTGAGCAAAGTCTAGATTGAAATTCAATCAAAAATTAAAAAGGCTCAATGGTCCTTGGATTACCTCAAGTGGTTTGGAAAGTAATAGGTTCTAAATTCGAATCCAAATATAGATTCTGTGTTTTTTGTTTGGATATTGAGGTGATCTCAGATAATCTGAGTTGATATGTGAATAGTAGTATTTTGTAGATCTCATTTATATGTGTTTGAATGTAAATAAATTGATATATGTGTTTGCATGTATCAAATAGGTTGATATGAGTTTTTTAACTTTTTTTTATAGGAAGTTAAAAAAAATAATGACTTTCATCAATGATTGATTCGGAATGAGTTGAGCCCACTCCAATAGCCGAACACAACCCTGTTAGCCACCTAAGAATTAATTGAGTTCTCTAGTGGAGTTGGGGTCATATAAGTTATGACTCAAATCCAACTTGAATGAGTTTTTTTATACGGCTTCTCGACGTCCAGGCCCTCCTATCCAGATAAAGAAACCACCTTCACCCACCACCTCCAATCCTTTTTTATTCAACAAAACTGAAAAATAAAACCTAGAGAAGCGACCTCTTCACCAAAATGTTTGTGTTGATTGTTTGATTGGTTTTTAAGATTTTGATATCCGTACCAACTAAATTGCTTGGTGAATTGAATTATTAAAATTAGTAATATCTATGATTGTATATATATATTAGTTTGAGTTTTTAATTAATTTCCGTTGCACATGAACTTTCCTATTATTTATCTATATTATTTAAATTTCTTTCGTATGCATTTTAAAAATATATTTATCTCCTCTAACTACGAATATATTTACATTAATAACCTCTGATCTTTCAATATTTACAATGTACCCTACATACTAATGTCACTGTGTACTCAAAATGTCAAAAATATCCCAAATCAAGATTAAAAATGAAATAAAATAAAAATCGTCCATAGTAAAAAAATTTTCCAATATTCTTATATATTTTTTAACCCAATGTTTTTATTATGATTATTCCTCCATATATATTAAAATGTGATACTTTCAAAATATTCTAGCTTTTATATATTATGCTTTATAAAGTTTTTGTCAATAGTACAATTTACCTATATTATCCTTTTGAAAAGGAAATATTGTGAGAAATATCTTTTTTACCCAAGTGTGATAGTCGTACGGATATTACTAAAAGAGCAAAGAAAATATATTATAACTCATGCAACTCAGCACCTCACACAAGGAACTTTGCTCTCATCCTTCCATATATGAAAACACAGAAAACAAGAAATTGAATAGAAAAAAAGAAACCCCCTCAAATCTCACAGCACCTATGGTTAATACTGGCTCATTCAAGGCGCCTAGCAAGAGTCTGGATGTTGATGCCACAGTTAAGTCTGTAAGTCATAAGCTTGAGACTTCCTGAGCCTTGAAATGCGTTTTCGATGCCCGCGGCCCTGTTTGTGTTGTTCCCACTCGTGAGCTCCTCTAAGTACCCTATCTCCACAAGCCTACCAATAGAGAAGTTATAAATATACTCATGTTAAAGCCAGGAACGTTGTCCAAAGAGCTAGCAGATTTGAACACTAGTACCAACTCAGTACCAAAAAATGGGGCTAAAGGCGAGCAGAGAAGGGTAAAATCCAAGACTATACAATTGCTGACCTTGCATGTATATTGAGTCCACAAGTCCCTCTGGATTAACTTCTGTCCCATGGAATTCAGAGCCTCCGAATCATGCATTGAGATGGCATTCTCATTCAGGAAAGATCTAATAATTTTTGCAGCAGGTTCGACGACTTCTGAGGCCCATAAATCTTCTGAATTGCCTATACAAGAGAATATTTGACTCAGTATAGCTGGAAACTATGTTTCTAATGCTGTTTGTCAGAATACAAACATAAAAGAGTACAGAAGGCATACATGATATGGATTCTGTCGCATCAACATAATTTATGTTCCATCCAAACAATGCTTGCAGCTGACTTAACCTTCTTTTCTGTATGAAAACAACATTGTATTACTAAAGCTTTCAATTGATCTATGGCCATAAGAGTATAGTTAGATATAAGCCCAAGGCATACAAGCCTGCAATGCCTTTGAAAAAAGTAGGAACCACCATAAAAAGATAGATTTTTTCAGATGGATTCCAATTTTTTTCAAAGAGTCTGCATGGGCTTGCATGTCCTAGAGCAGCTCTAATAATTTTCCCAGCTAAAATATGATCATTAAGATTGATGAAAAATAAAACGTGTGACACAGATGGCTAAATCTTAACCGAGGGAAATTCGAAAAAAAGAAGAAGAAAAACTACTGTTTTTTACAATGCACAAACAAAATTTTGGCAGTTTGCACCCTTGGTTGTAATCAGACTGTTAAGATCAATGAAAAATAGAACATTTGGTACAAAGAATAAAATCTAACCTAAGAGTGGAAATTACCAAAGTTTGGTAGTCTAGGATATAATTTGTTAGTTTTGATAGTTTGGGGTGTATATTGCAAAAGTGATGATAGTTTGGAGGTGCAAAGTATACTTTCCCCTAGTTAATTATACAACTGAAGAAAACTCTTAAGAGAAAGAACTCTGGAAAAGCTGAAGGAATAAATACAACTGGAGGAAATTCCATCATTGACAAATTCAAATGGTGGGGCAAGCATTGCTCTTTCAGTATTTACCATTTAGGAACAATTAGAAAGTTTAATGAATCACCAACGACTAATCACTGCAAATGGTGAGTACCTTGTGATCTATATGCGACACAAGATTACAATATGACACATTCTCAAATGAAAGAGTCATGCTTCCGAAGATTCAGTGCTAACTGGAAAGGTAGTGCGCATATTTCTGGACAGATAATTGAAGTATTGGCAAAAATAATAATTTTGTAGGAATGCATGTCAAAGAAATTCATGAAATGGGGATAAAGTACACTAACTTGACGACGAACAAGTCTTCGGGTGTTTAATTTCATTTTCTCAATGGCTTCTTTCATCAGCATTTTGGGCTGGTTATTGTCAAAGGAATCCAAGACAGCGCTAAGATTCTGTAACGACGTCTTGTCACCCTTGTTCATTGAATTTAAAGAGAAGTCAATTGAACTACTGTCTTCATAAACTCCCAGAAAATTTTCAAACTCCCGAACACCTATGGCTTGTCGCAGGCCTCGAGTATAATCGGCATTTGGACTGTAAATGTCAAAGACTTCATAAAGCAATCCAGCTTCTATCATGCAATCCACTCTTTGCTCCACATATCGGTCCAGTACAGGAAGAGAAGCATCCACACAAATAAAACAGCAATTGTATCTAGAATTATCAACTCGACCCCAGTTCTGCCCTGCCACGTGTAAGATTTTAAAATAATTCAAAAGAGTGAAATTTCAAAAAGTATATAGATTTTCATTAATATTATATGGTCTTTTGACAGTAATAAAAAAAATTCAATATCATAATGAGATAATTATGACCAAATAAATATAAATCACTAATGATACTGAACCTCAGCAGTCTTTTCCTGGAGAAGTTTGCTAGGGGGAATACCAGAGCGAGCATACAAATTGAGGTACTGACTAATCTGCACAAAAATAAAAATGCATCGAAAGAATGTTCTTAAGACAGATATGGCATTAATGTAAACAAGAGTAACAATATTTCCAGACACATTACACTCTTGAGGATAACACCTTTTTATCAATTTTTTCCATAAATAGTTAGCATTAGAAACAAGATTGCTAATAAGAATTTATTTCCCACTGCAAAAGCAACACATGATTATAATACCAACATAATGGAAAATTTTGAAACTTCTATCCTCCAACATGTAACAGATCTGAAAAATGAAAGCCTTATACAACTACAAATACCTCTACAACCTTACAAGGGCAGAATATTGAAATAACAAAACAATTGACCCCATAGCATATACTTTTATGATAAATTCAATTCAATAAACAAAAGAAAAAACAATTGCAGAGGGGTGCAATGTGATACCCTACATGATAAGCAAAATGGTAGGTGGTGTATGAGATCCCATATTACTCGGGAAGGGGAAGTTTTTGCTCTTTATAAGGTTCCAATGAGACTCCAATGGAATCATTGACTAGTTATTTTGAAGTATAAGCCATATGGTTTGAGTCTTCCAATGGGGCGTAACAAATGGTATCAGAGCCTATCACAACCATAATTGTAGGACTTGAGCCGTGCCACCTATAATGGATTAACCCGATGAGGACGTCGGGAATTTAAGAGAAGGAGATTGTGATACCCTATATGATAAGGATAAGGGTAGGTGGTGTATGAGATCTCACATTGCTTGGGAATGAGAAGTTATTGCTCTTTATAAGGTTCCAATAGGACTCCAATTGTATCATTGACTAGTCATTTTATAGAATAGGTCATGTGATTTGGGCCTTCCATTGAGGCGTTACATGCAACCCTAGCACATGTGATGCGCACACACGATATTTCAAAAAGGGGTTGTATGCAAGAGAAAACCCCTTTAATGACTAAAAGAACAAAAATTAAATAAAAAATAATGGCAATTCCATGGAATAATTAATAAATCAGCACCAGTAAAGTACTTCTTATCTACATCTATAAACCAGTGATAATAATGGAATAGCCACATTGTAATGAACATCATTATAATTAAAAATCGCATGCATACTTTCGTACATCTAATCCTGCATATACATGTATAGATATATATATATATATATCAACATGCAAAATATATAATCTACAAAACGCAATATGCAAATCCCAAGCAAACTCCAAATTGAGGTGAACTTAAACAAGTTGATCAAGCCACGACTCCCAAGCCCCTAGGAACTACCCTAGCATTAAACATGTTTTATTTCAGAATAGGCAAACTCAAACCGGCCAACTGCCTACTTTACTGCCAACGGCAACAACTTTTGAGTTAGTAACTATTGGCCAACTAATAGGGACTAGGTTGTTACTTTTCCAGTTATCTATGTTCTTCAGTATAGAAAATTATTCTGTTGAGATGAAGGCAGAGAGATGTCGGTGGAAATAGAAACAGTATTGGTTACACTCCCAACAATCAATTTACAATGCAACCTAGTATTTCAAGGAGGAAAGAATAATATAATGTTGGCACCCTTACCTTTCTATGGTTGTTTGGATGGACTCTGTTTGCTGAAACTGGATCAATGTCCTTAAGATGGTCATAGCCATACTTCGAACTGTCTCTACCAAAATCCAGGTCACGATCTAGCTGATCTTCTCCTTTGAAATTATAATGGATGTGAGGTGCATTTAAAGCAAATATAGAAATCAAAATCAATAGGAAAGGTATTTACCAGAAGGACCATATGTGCAGCTATCATCCATGTCTTCTGATGAATCATCTAAGAGGAATGGAGTTACCAGAGCCTTAACAGAACACATAGGCCAAAAAAAAAAAAGCATGTTATAGAAGTAAAATCATTCTCTGTAAGGTTGTAGAAAATAAATTGGAAGAGAAGTATTGTAATACATGTTCACATTGGTCAACGAGGATTCACTCAATGAAGATTATAAAAGTTAACATTAATCGATTCTCCTTTACTGTGAAAGAACAAAATGCAATAATCACCTACCTGGATATAGTAATTAGTACCCCCAACTATGACTGGGATGCAATTGCGAGACAATACATCATCAATGAGCTGAAATTCCAAAATGTGGAGCCAAGCCTTAGTTACAAAAATTTAATATGTATTGTTAAAAGATTATTTAAATCATCACATCCATGTGTATATTTGTCACGTCTAGGATTAAGCAAAAATCCGAAAATTCGCCTCCAAATCCGATTCCGCTCCAACTCCGACAAAACGGAGTCGGAGTCAGATTTTTTTAATCTTTCAGTCATAGTCGGAGGTGTTGTTGGACCGACTCCGACTCCGACTCCGAGTTCGAATCCGACTCCAATATTATACATATGTTATAAAAATATGTATTTATTTATATATTTATCATATATACTAGTATATTTATATAGCTATATAACTAGAACTTATATAGTTAAATTCAATAATATACTAGTATGAGCTAATTATTATAACATAATATACTTATACTATAATATAAATATACTAAAAATAATTTACTACATATATATAAATATCATAGTATTACTACCATACATAATCAAGTATAGAAATAAGTTAGACGCTAATATTGAAATAAGTCTAGTATAATAAATTAATAACACATAATACTAATTTATTAAAATATAATAACATGTAATTAGACACTAGAAAGTCTAGTATATAAGTTAGAAATAAGTCTAATATAATATAATAACATGTAATAGTATAGTATGATAACAAGTAATTAGACACTAGTATAGAAATAAGTCTAATATAATAAGTTAATAACATAATACTATAGTCTAATAACATGTAATTAGACAATAGAAATAATATGTAATACTATAGTATGATAACATATAATTAGACACTATAGTATAAGTCAAGTATAAAAATAAGTTAGACATTAGTATAGAAATGAATCAGTAGTGAATGATTTAGTTTTAGTTTTTAATTTTTGGAAAAACTAAAATTTGAAAGCCCACAAAAAATTATTTTCTAAAAATGGGCTAAATATGAAACTAAAAAAAAAAGCCCAAATCCGACTCTGCTCCAACAAGTCAGAGTCGGATCGGAGCCTACACTAGTTGGAGTCGGAGTCGGATTTAGGGGAATCTGACTCCGCCTATGTCGGTGCTCACCCCTAGTCACATCTAATACTGTAGAGATCCAAGTCACCATGACAAAAATAAGGCCAATAAACATGGATAGAACAGAGCTTGAGAAAATCAAACATAAAATCAACACATGAAATGGCACAAAAACAGAAACAGGATTTTGCAGCACTACATGCCCCTAGTCTGTAAAAATTAAAGAGAACTATTACATACACAAAGAGATTACACAAAAATGAACCTACAAACTGATGTGATTTTATAGGATCCATTAAATCTACTTTACAATAAAAGTAACTTTACAACCCGACGTACCACATCAAACCACATCAGTTTGTGGGTTTAGCTTTGTGCAATTCCTTTGTGTCTAAAGTATTTCCCAAAATTAAAATATATGATGGAAACAATAGGCCAAGTCCAGATGAAAAGGCAATAAATAAATCCCCCATTATGTCTCTAGATCTAGCAATTAGGCTGATCTGCTCAGATGAAACACATGAACTTAACCACAAGTGGTTGATGATATTGAATGATGCAATTGGTTCCTTCAATTATGTAGTTGCGATATATATAACCATATCATGGATTGCACAACAGTAATCAAACAAGCTCAAGATATTCTTAGGACTAATTAATCACGATCTGAAAATTCTCAAAATTCTGCAGAAAAAATAAAACCCGTAAGACTTTAGTTGATATATATATATATATATATATATATTATTGGTGCCGGGTGTCCGAGAGTCGAGAACAGCGTTCCAACTAATCCCGGGGGTGCATAGGCCCTCGGCAAGGAGTTTCCTACAAGTGCACCTCAAGTAATTCAAGGGAAAAATCCCTATGTCCGATGGACCCTAGTGATTGTTTGCACCCAATGGGATTTGAACCTTAGACCTAGAGGGAGCATACCTCCAAGCCCCAAGGTCTTTACCACTTGAGCCAACCCCTAGGGGTTTATGGGCTTATATATGATAAGTTCTTCAAGAAAATCTCATATTGTAGCATGTCCCATAAGGCATTAACAATGTACATCTTGGTATGCTACGATGATTAATGAAATGTCAATAAAGACTTTGTAAGTTTTTGCATTAACTATCAAACCAAACTGATTATATAGGAAAGAAATTCAAGAAACTTCAGTAACTGCAAAGATTAGTGCCTAGACACAACACAGAGAGCTGACTTATAAAAGCCATCATAACAAGATATTCATCAAAATCTTCATTGTAACAACTGCTTCATAAAACAAATTTCACACAATTTTCATTTATGTGAGTAAAAGGTTCCGAATGTAAAGTCAAAGATGCACAGACAGACAAGCAAACATAGATGGAGTATATTGAGCATAACTAACTTACAGGAATAGCAGAATCCCGGAAATCCTTGGCTCTGAATTCCACGTTTGGGCTTATAGTCCCCAAAAGATGATGTGGCACTCCTATACCAAAGTAACGCAAACGTAAATTTCACCCATCTCTCTCTCTCTCTCTCTCTCTCTCTCTCTCAAAAACACGCACACACTGAAAAACATGAAAAAGTAGTGAGAGATAGAGAAAGAGTAGAGACCCTTCCGTTCATTGAGGGAAACCTTGTTGGTGAGAACATCCAGGCCTCGGTAGACCTGCATGGAATCAGCGTTGATGATCTCGATGGGGAAGCGGGACCCCAAATCAATGGCAAGTCTTGACTTCCCTGACCCAGTCGGACCCATTATCACCACTACCTTTGGCTTCTCTTTCTCGTCTTCCCATCCTCCATTGCTAGGGTTAAGGCTCAGAGGCCCCTGCGCATCCCCGGCACTGTCCATCTCTCTCTCTCTCTCTCTCTCTCTCCCCTCCGTTCCACGACAACGTATATATTTGTTGGGCCTATGTCGTTTGAAGGAGTCAATATAGTATGGGACTTTCATAAATTTTTCGGACACCATTTTTTAGTCCAGAAATTGAGAATTGTAATTAGCTGAAACCCTCTCACCCAATTAGCCCAAACTAAATAGGCCGATGAATATGATGCGGGATTTTATCAACCTTCTTTTCTTTTTCATTTCTTTTTTCTTTTTTTTTCTCGGGTCAATGATACAAAAGCATGGAATGATTATGCATCATGGGGTTTGAATACGAAGTTGAGATCTATAACAGCATTAGTAATGGTGTAGGTAAAGGCAAAGATGAAGATAAAATTTGATTAAAATCACAATTACTTTTTGCCTTTGTCATTTAAAGCAGTTTCTAGTCAAAATAATAATAAAATATTATTTTTTAATAATAATAATTTTTTTTCAATTTTTCTTTTCATATTTTACAATTAAAACCCACTACATAAGATCTACAACAAGATCTATATGAAGAAATCCAATACATAATGATAACCTGTGTATAAGGCTGTAAAAATAAACAAGAGAATTGGAAAACCGGCTCGGACCGGTAGGTTGGGTCCGGGACCCATTCCTCCATTTTCAAAACCGGTCGGATCTTTGTTTTATATTTTCTAGGACTGGACCAATTCACATATTTATATATTTTTAATTAATTTTAAATATTATATATAATATCTTTTATATTATATATAATTTTTATAAATTATAATTATATATGAAATAATATTATATTATAATTTATAACATAAAATTTTAATAAATCTTACCAATTCTGTCACGAGATCGAGTGAGAGCCGTTGGGATTCCGTCGAGAGCAATCGAGAGAGAGAACCATTGCGGTTTTTGTATAGAGAGAAGGAATTCTGTAGAGAGAGAGAGAGAGAGAGTTGAAATTTTGTCGAGTGTCGAGAGAGAGAGCGTCTAGGAGGAAAGAGAGAAAAGTAATAAAATAAACTATGGAGGGTAAACAATGCATCTCCAAATACGTAGAAACATTGTAGCTAGTAAGGAAAAAATTTACATTTGGCTACACCATTCCTAGTGCTCTAAGCTACTTTGGGATGGTTTGTATGCGAAGAAAAATTATACTTATCATCCCCTACACCACACACCAACATGTGATTTATCCTTTTTGCCCTTTAATTT
The DNA here is from genome assembly GCF_001411555.2 of Juglans regia. Lineage (NCBI taxonomy): Eukaryota > Viridiplantae > Streptophyta > Magnoliopsida > Fagales > Juglandaceae > Juglans > Juglans regia. Next base: position 22,374,925 of record NC_049914.1, on the reverse strand, counting down.
AAATACACACATATTAATGTGTAAACATATGTGTTTAAATAGAAAGATAAAAATGACAAATCACATGTTGCTATGTGGTGTGGAGATGATGAGTAGTATTTCTCGTATACGAATGCAAGCAACCAACTAAATTATTGGCATGCAACAACCAATTATTTGGTTATGTTCAGTAGAAATGCTATAAGGAAGTGTTACACCACACATCTTATTACGAACATGTTTCACACTGCCACGCACGCAATCACCTGCAACCAAAGGGAGAAAGGACTTGAGGTGCGTAGAAATGCATCTGATGCCTAAGTTAGAAAAGATAATAGGGATCTCTTAGGAAACAGAAGATGATCTCATTGTCATACATGGGCGGGTATAAATAGAATCCACAGTGCCCCTTTTTGGTGTAGTAACTGCCTGATCTCTCATTTGAAATTCAAATGACAGGATAACTGCATGAACTTCCCTTGCCTTTCGAATCACGGCTTATTCGTGATTGTAGAGTGGTTATCACCATATTATCATAGTAGGCTGAGTCCTCAGCTCAGGGCTTGTTGACCTAGGCTTAGGCTTAGGCCCAAAAGACTGTCCAGTGGGCTTACGAAAAGAGGGGGAAACCTTTCTAGTTATCCCGTGAAGTCTCACCATGCACTGCGTGATGAGACTTATAATGATGGTGTCGCTTCATGTTCTGGGCTTTCTATCCTTTCACATTGCCCGTATCAGAGCATCGTTCAACTTTCGCGCCTCTTCACATTCCCCTTTGTCGTTTTACGTTTAGTTACATTTTCCAACTGGAAGGGGTTTAATCCCCCCTCTTTTCGTAAGCCCACTAGACAGTCTTTTTGAGCCTAAACCCAAGCTTAGGTCACAAGCCCTAAGTCGAGGACTCATCCTACTAAGATAATATGGTGATAACCACTCTACAATCTTGAATAAGTCATGATTTGTTAACCGTTATGAAAGGCAAGAAAAGTTCATGTAGTTATCCTGTCATTTGAATTTCAAATGAGAGATCAGGCGGTTACTACACCAAAAAAAGGCATTGTGGATTCTATTTATACCTACCCAAGTATAACAATGAGATCATCTTCTACTTCCTAAGAGATCTCTGTTATCTTTTCTGACTTAGGCATCAGAGGTGTTTCTACACACCTCAAGCCATTTTCTCTCTTTGGTTGTAGGTGAATGCGTGCATGGCAGTGTGAAACACGTCCATAACAATTGGCACCATTGTGTAAACTCGTCTGAGGGTTTCACCACAGCACAAGCAGAGGATGTTGTTCCTAGGCGAGCTTTTTTTGCCTTCTTATCATATGTTGCTGACGACGGACCTCTCTTTGGACCACTAGTCAATGATGGGGTGCCCAGAAATTGACGACCAAAAACATGTGCCCTACTGGGCAACATCACAAATCTATCAATATTGGCACAGGTTAATATAACATCCAACCAAGTGGAATTGTTGTTCTCCTCTACCCAAGCCTGCACCAAACGAATGCGAGCCTCCTCGCAGTCTAAAAGGATAATCTCAAAGCTGCAATCATCGGGAACAGGGCTCCATGAGCCCATATGGGAAATTCTCGATTCGCTGCCTCGTCTGAATGGAATTCCCAACCTTCACCTGACATGAAGAAAAATTTCCTCTGCCAGTCCTTGGCGTGGGAATACTTACGCTCTAGTTGGACCAACCGATTGTAAGCCCTGAAACTACAAATGTTCCCGTCCAAACCCTTGAAGTTGTGAAGGGAAAGGAACTCACAAGCAATCACATCGGGGTACTCCTCACTAGTGGGCTTAAGAACCCATCATCGAAGGACATAGCATGCCATCAGAATCTGTCAAGCGTTGGGCATAAGTTGGGAAGGAATGAGCCCTAGGAAATCGAGCACATTGCACGTAGGACGACAAAAAGGCAAGCAAAGCCCCATCGAGAATATAGCCAGGTATAAGGCCACAGAAACGGCCAAGCCTCTCATATCTATAGCTCCACGGTGCTGCTCAGGCAAACCCAAAACAATGGAATCCAAGATCCCGTTGCAATATCTCACAGAGTCTAGCTCGTGATGGGTTGTAGACGCAACCCATCGGTGACCCTCTAAATCAGAACGAGGGCTAGCGACCACCTCTTCGGAGAGAGGGGAAGGATCACGGGGTCGAGAAGACCTATCCCCATGAGAGGAAGAAAGGCGAGAAGATTTGGGAGAGGCCATTGATTCGAAAGAATACAGGAAAGATGCACAGGGAAGTAGAACGTCTGAGAAGAAGAGGAAAGTATCGAAAGGGCTAGAGTAAGGAAATATGAAGGAATGTTCAAGAGAAAAATGTAACTGAACAAAAAACAATAAAGGGGAATGCGAAGAGGCATGCAAGTGGAACGACGCTCTGACACGAGCAATGCGAAAGGAAAGAAAACCCAAAACACAAAGCGATGCCACCATTATAAGTCCCATCACGCCATTCATGGTGAGACTTCACGGGGTAAATGGAAGGGGTTTAATCCCCCCCCTCTTTTGGCAAGCCCATTGGACAGTTTTTTGAGCCTAAGCCCAAACCTGGGTCAACAAGTCTTAAGCCAAGGACTCAGCCTACTAAGATAATATGGTTATAACCACTCTGCAATCTCGAATAAGCTATGATCTGTTAACTGCTCTGAAGGGCAATGGAAGTTCATGTAGCTATCTTGTCATTTGAATTTCAAATGAGAGATCAGACGGTTACTACACCAAAAAGGGGGCACTGTGGATTCTATTTATACAGCACAGGTATGATAATGAGATCATCTTCTACTTCCTAAGAGATCCGTATTATCTTTTCTTATTTAGGCATCGGAGGTGTTTCTATTCATATCAAGCCCTTTCTCCCTTTGGTTGCAAGTGATTGCATGCGTGGCAATGTGAAACACATCCATAACACACCTCTACCTAACCAACATGTAATTTATCATTTTTTTCATTCTATCTAAACACATACATATTAAGAATTAAAATAAAATGACAAATCACATATTAATTAGGTAGAGGTCATGTGCCTTGTAAGGTTTTCATGCATGTAGAATTTTTCGATATTATATGTTCAGGATGGAAAAATTGGCACTTCTGAACTTTATGGACTCTCAAGACAATTGAAGTAATATGTTTTTTCTAGATTACTATATATGATTACTTCAATCGAGTCATCAGCCTCCGGTATTAAGCGTTGCATCTCTAATTACTTTTTTGCTTTGCTAACTGCTAATAGAAGACTTTTACTTAATTAATTTCTCAAACTCGGCTCACATGAACATTCTTGAGTGTCCAGTACACATGAAGGACTTTTTCTTTATCTTGAACGTTAGGGCATAGGTTGGTAAACGGTTTGCTAAGGTCTATGTTACAAAAAGCAATAGGAACAAGAATAACGATATGATTAGTAAGTGTTAGGTTTTGGTTTTGATTGATTTCAAGACGAATATAATATTTAGATCTAATTCGTCTATTATTTCTAGATCTAGTATACATCCTGATATTATCAATGAGGAAGACTTTTATGTTGAAGAGACTGATAACATTGATTTCAACAAATGACGTATTCCAAAGATTGATGCTAAATTTAATTACAAAACCAGTTAGACTCAATCTGTCTTTAAGATTGAGTTCAATGTTAAAACTATCGAACAAACCTATGCTATTTTAAAAACTCATAAAAAAATGTTGCCTATTTAACGGAAAATCTATTCAAGATCTCTTAATAAAAAGTTATAAATTTCTGCATATTGGTTCTGTTCAGGTTGTTGTTAAACCTCTCACGAGGAAATGCATCAATGCTTCTATGCTTCTTTGTTAAGAGATGTTTTAAGAGATGTTAGATTCAAAAAATTTGATTGGTGGTCCTATTCATTTTGATTGTTTTTCTGATTTGACTCTTGCTTTAGATGATCCTAATATTCATAAAGTTTTAACTTTAAATATTTTGACATCTGAATATGACATGGAAGAAGGTAGCAAACCTCTTGCTATAGTTTACCGTATTTATTATCGTGTGCTAAAAACTAAATTGAATCCTAAAGCTATTTTAAAAACTTCAGGACATAAAACTTTGTTGATTCAAAGTTCTACTCTTGATGCTAATATTCAAGTTCCAAAAATGATTTACTAGAAAGATATTAATCTTCCCAATGAATGGACCTTGGAACCTAAAGTTCCACCAATTAAAGTTATTTCTGATGAGCTTTATCTTGATTATATTCAATAATATTTGAATGATACTGTAAAAATTAGTTTTGATCAACCTCTAGTTAATAACGAAAGAAGAAATTCTTTTGCTGAAATTAAAAGTTCTTTTTTAGAAAAAAGAGACAAAAATCTCATAAACTTTCTAGAAGACTCAGTCAAAACTGTTAAGCCTGATTTAAAATCGAAAGGTGTTTCTACTTCTTCACAAGTTACTTCTGCTTATTATACTATCAAAGATACAGAAAGTATTTAAAGGTAAAGCCATAAAGGAAGAAGCTGATAAAGAAGAAGAAGAAGCTTCCTCTTTATCACTAAAAGTTTCATATATGGTTGCTCCTATTCATCATACTCAATTATTTGTGATGAATAGAGCCTTTGAAATTGATTTGATTGCTCTATATAATGAATATAATTATGTTAAAAACTGTGATAAGAGAATATCTTATCATGCTAATTTCTCTTATTCAGAAAAATTACGTGTTAAATGAAAGTGAAAAGAAAAGATGTATGCTTTGCAGAAGCATATATTATTCTTTAAATTTATTGAAAATTATTATATTCTTAAAAATAGTTTAAATATTGTTAAAACAAATTTTGTCAATGAAGAAGGAAAAACGATGGTTAGATCTAGCCACCCACCCACATTTGAAGACAATTATTATTTCTCACAAAGAAGTAGAAATAAATGCTTATCATTTTAAGATACTCAAGACTAATTCTAATGCTACTACTTTTATTGAAACGAAGAAGATTATTGATCAAATCAATTTTGTCAATAAAACTCTTCATGTTATTAGTCAACAACTAAACTGTATTGAAGAAAAAGTTGAAAGCCTTGTTTCTAAGTCTGAAAAAACTTTGATTATTTTACCAGAAATAAGGCAAGGCCCTAAGACCAAACAGGCCAAGACTCTTGAAAAAAATCAATCAAATGCTTGCTGATTTGAAAAAAGAACCTTCTACCGGTATTGTAAATAGCAAAGGTAAAGAAGTTATTTCTGGTTTTTCTACAGAATAGTCATCTAATTATGATTCCTCTATTCATGAAGATATTTTTTTACTTGGAAAACCTAGGATCAAACGATGTTCTTCAAAAAAATCTTTTCCCATGAGTATTACAAAAAACTGGAATTCCATACCTACTCTTCCTGATTTATAGTTTGAAGAAAAAAAATTTCAAAGCCAGTTTTTTGCTTATTCTGATAAGTTGTATGAATATGATGGATTATCTGAACCAAAAATTCTCAATAAAATGAATCAAATGTCTATGGTTGCAAATGCATATGTTAATAACAACAGTCTTGGACAAACTTAGACGGTTGATTTAATAACTACTCGATTCTCTGGTATGCTTCGTCATTGGTGGGATAAGCATCTATCTAGTGACTCTAGAGAAACCATTATGAATGCTGTCAAACATGATGATGGCATGCCTATCTTTGACAAACCATAGGAAAGGGTATCCCAGATGGTGTCAATACTTTGATTTATACTATTGTTAAACATTTTGTTGGAACCCCTTCCAATATTACTAATCGTATTAGTATTTATTTGAATAACCTTAGATTTCGTCAAATGTCTGATTACATATGGTATCAAGATGTTTTTCTTTCTAGAGTTATGCTTAGAGAAGATAGTCAGAAACCCTATTGTAAAGAAAAATTCATTGATGGATTATCTCATTTATTTGCTCAAAAAGTTAAGGATTGACTTACTGATATCTTGAGACTTCTTAATTATGATAATTACACATATGGTGATATCATAAGTACAATTAAGAGCTTGGTATTAGTATGTGCAATGATCAAAAGATTTTTCGACAACAGATAAAGAATAGCAAGAAAGCCAAATATGAAATAGGAAATTTCTGTAAACAATTTGGCCTTCCTCCTATTGCTTCTTCTAGACATAAGCACAAGTATTTTGATAAATCTGCTAAAACTCATGCTAAGAAAACCTATCGAAGACGTGATGATTTTTATAAAAAAAAAAAAAACCTATAATTCTTATAAGAAAAAACCTTTTTATAAGAAAAATACTTCCCAAAATCCTTCGAAAAGAAAATGTTATAACTATAGAAAGTATGAACATTTCTCCAAAGAATATACCAAAAGGCCTAGTAAATTTCAAAACAAACTTAATCAGTTAAACATTGATATCAATGATCGTGAGGAACTAGTTCAGATTCTAGAATCAAAATCCTCTTAATCCTTTGATATTAATGAATTCTGCTCAAGTGATTCTGATTACCACTTAGAATCTAAGCTGTCTGATTCTCCCGACATTATGCTCGAATGTAATGATTCTTGTTGTAAACCTTTAGGTAAAACAATCAATATTTTAATTAAAACTGAAGATCAAGAAAATCTTTCGTTAACTTTGATTAGCTAAATTACTAATTCTGAACTCAAAAAAGAATACCTTCAAAAGCACAAGAAAACCATGGTTCACCATGAACTTGAGATTTCTAAAACCAAAATTAGTTTTTAAGAAACTTTGAGGAGATTTGAAAAGAAGAAGAAACTTAAAGAGATTTCTACTAAGGATTTATAACGGGAAATTGTTTCTATTAAAAATGATATTGCTAATCTCAAAGCTGAAATAAGCAATATTAAATCTGAATAATTCTTTAAAACAATAATTATTATGTTAAAAAATTGATAAACATTTATATCAAGATATTCCTTCTAATAATAAGAAAAAAAAATGATGATTCTGATTCAAGTCAAAAGGAAGTACCTCCTCCTGACAACAATCAAATTTGTTTAACCCATCATAACATTCCACCCAAATGGTTTTCTAAAGTAAATATTATTGTTTGTCATGAGTTTGAATTCACTGTGATTGTTATGATTAATTCTGGATCGAATATGAATTGTATCCAAGAATGGATAATACCTAGTAAGTATTAAGAAAAATCTATTGAAAGATTGTTTTCTGTTAACAAATCTCAGATGAAGATCAAATACGAGCTTAATAATACTCATGTCTGCCACGACAATGTTTGCTTTAAAATTCCTTCTTTACTTCTTAAAAATATGACTGATAAGGTCATATTAGGAATTCCTTTTATTTCATATTTATATCCATTCTTTTCGGAAAATGATAGCATTATTACTAACTGTAATGACCCGATCCTATATTATTAGGGATAATTACGGATATTTTATTGAGTTTGATAATTAGGTTATTTTTTCGGTTAACATTTTTATGGATGAAGTAGGATCACAATTTTTTATTTTATTAATTTGAGATATATTTTAAGATAGGTTTCTAGATAGTGTTTTTTTTTTTTTTTGAATTTCTTTCCCTATCCCATGTGTGTATTCCTATATTGTTGGATTTTTAGTTTGAATAAGATTCTTAGATCAAAACCAACTCCCAACTCCAAACTCTATCCAACCTCTTATGATCCACGATACCTCTCTTCCTCGTGCCTATAAAACTACCCAAGACCCTCCAGTAATAAACACAATACAGAAAATCCGCAGAGAAAGAAGCTCATTCTCACAGCAAGCCTCTCGTTGCAAACAACACCACCGAACCTTTCTCTTCATACCAGCCAACCCAGACCACTTACCTCGACGTAACCACCATACCCCATAAGCCATGAGCACACAACCTCCCTCCGCCGTAAACCACCGAAAAGAACATCACTTGCCGAGTTGGTCCACGTTGTTTCCTCCACACACAACACGCTTCACTTTTAGCGTTTCACGAACCACCTTTCCTCAGCCTATTCAGCAAACCACCCACATGGCAATCACCAGGCACATTTTGCAACTGCACCAAGAACCACCGAGATGAAATCCAACCGTGATACACAATCAGACCTTGTTCTTCACACCAAAAATAGAGCACGTACGTCCCCACCATGAGCCACAACCCAGCCACCCCACGGCACCAACTCCCTCCACATCGTCACCACACTGCACAGAGAGTGCCGCCCGACACCTCACGCCACCCCAAGCCACCACCCTCGCTTAGTAAGCTCACATCGATCCTCCCCATGCATAGCCTCTCGACCTTTTCTTCTCTCCCGTAATCTCTCTCTTTCATCACTCTCTCTCTCTCAGTTACATAGTCCCCCAGCTCAGCAGAGTGCCATCTATGTAGTTGTTTGAAATGTATGTAACAATATGACAATTTTGCCCTTTGAGTTTAGTTTGTAATGAGCCTGAGCAGGCGTATTAGGATCTTAATTATAGTTGGGTATTTTTTTAAATTACCATGAGGATAAACACATATGTTATTAGGTTGTATTCGGGTTATAAAGCATTTTGGGCTTGGTAATATTTTATTGGAGCAACGGTTATGTTATTTAAGGGGGATAGGCTTGTTTCTTAAATAGACTTGTATTGAATTAAAATTAGGGTAAGTAAATATCAGTTGGATGTCAATGAAATTAAGGAAATGATGGTATTTTAGGGATTAGTATATTAATTAAAATAGGTTAATTTTAACATTTCAATATTAAATATTTTAACACGTGTTCGATTGGAAAATTTACGAAAATTATACGCTCATTATATAGGTGACTGATTATGAGTCGAAAATAGTGGATTAGCGCTGCTAGGTAAGTAGCATGATCATATCCTTACACGTATGTATGGTAAACGACATGTCTTTTATAAAAATATTATGCATGTATTCCTTCATTGGAAGCCCCTTTTTACATATCCAAATCATAATAAAATTATGAAAATCCATGATTTTATTAAATGAGTTATGCATAAAATTATTTATGAAAAGTCATGATTTTATGTGAGTCTTATGAATTAAAATATTTATGAAAAGTCATGCATGATTTTATGTGAAGATTTATGTATCAAAATATTTATGAAAACTCATGATTTTATGTAAGGAAACATGTATTACAACATTTATGAAAAAATACGATTTCATTTGAAATCTATGATATGATATGATATGACAAGTATGTATGTGATTTTTTTTAAATATGTGATATGACAAGTATGCAAGTATGATTATGATGAATTATGAATTATAAGATATGTAACTGCTTATGTTATAATATGAAGACGTACCTATGTTATGGGCATATTGCATTACCAGGTCGTACATGCTGGTAATGCACCCATTATGTCTACCTAATGTATGGATTCTACAACCCACGGCCACGGGCAGAATCAGAATCTACTTAGATTTGCTAACCTTAACTCACGGGGGTCAACTGTGGGTATCGTCTTATGATAAGAGAAACATAAGTTCATGTTCATGTTATTTACGTATGTAATTATGAGTATGCACATTTTTCAAGAAACGTTATGTTTATTATGTTTAATGTATGATGTGTCACTTATTGTGTATTTAACTCATTTTTTTTATATTTTTATGTTTTTAAACTACCCAGGTGATGACATTTATGAGGATGAGACTATATGATAGGACTTAACCCCAGGAGGCGAGGCAGAGGCCTAGAAAGATTATGCTATGATTAGTTTTATGGTTTAAGGTTTAAATAAATTATTCTGATAAGTACATTAGACTTTTATATTTTTTAAATAAGTGATTCCGCAAACTCTATTTTGGATTTTAAGTATTTATTAAATTTCGTTTTATTTATAGAATATTTCGCATCTGGTGCGTTGTTAAAAAAAAAATTTTAAATTCAAGTTTAATAGCACACTGGCTCCCTAAAAATTCTAAAATGTCTTTATTGGAGAGCGGGGTGTTACACTGACCCTTTTGGTCAGAAAGTAAAGTTTAGATTTGCTTCCAAATTTGATATTGATACAAACGATTGTCTAAAATCTTTGGTCTTTGCTAAAACAAAGCATTTGAGTTTCCTACGGTAGAAAATCAAATATAAAAATATTGTTGAACAATTATCTGATAAATTGTTACAATAAAAAATTAGTGATTTTAATAAACGAATTATTGTTGATGTTTGTTCTAGTCTTTCAAATGTTTTTTGTCATAGAAATAAACATATTATTACTTTACTTTATACAAAAGACTTTTCTGAGACAAATATTCTCATTTTGACATATTCAAATGAATACTGGAACTTTAGAATTTTGCAAAAGTGAGATTCAAGATTTGCTTTCCAAGAAAATTATTATGAACAACAAGTCTCCTTAATCTTGTGCTGCTTTTTATGTCCAGAAGAATACCGAGATTGAGAGAGAGACACCTCGATTAGTCATTAATTACAAACTCTTGAACAAAATCTTAAAATGGATTAAGTATCATATTCCCAATAAGAATGATCATTTGATTCATAGGCTCAGTAATGCAATAGTCTTCTCCAAATTTGATAGAAGTTAGGATTCTGACAAATCCAATTTAGTGAAACTGATAGGTATAAAATTACTTTTACTACCTCTTTCGTCATTTCAAGTGTAATGTTATACCTTTTGGACTCAAGAATGCTCCTAGTGAGTTCCAAAACATTATAAATGACATCTTCAACTCATTTACCCATTTCACTATTGTTTATTTTGATATGTCCTTAGTTACTCAAAGTCTATTGATGAATATTGAAAACATTTGCATTCGTTTCCTAACATCATTAGACAAAATGATCTTGTTGTTTCTGTTAAGAAGATTAAATTGTTTCAAACCAAACTCGAATTCCTTGGTTATGATATCTCTGATAAGTTTCCAAATATCTTTCTTAATAAAACCCGGTTACAAAGATTCATTGGTTCTCTTAATTATGTAGTTGAATTTTACAAAGATATAAGGAAACTATATCACCCACTTTTTTAGCGATTACATTCCAAACCTCCTTCATAGATTGATATCCGTACTTCTATTGTTAAATAAATCAAGACACATATTAAAACTCTCTCATGTCTTGGAATCCCTACTACTTCTTCTTTTAAAATTGTTGAAACCGATGCATCTAGCATTGGTTATGGAGACATTCTAAAACAAATTGTTTCACCAGGTTCATCCGAACAAATTGTTCGCTTTCATTTAAGAGTCTAGAATACTACATAAATTAATTATAATACTATTAAAAAAAGAAATTTTATCTATAATACTATGCATTTCGAATTTTTAAAGTGATTTAGTAAATTAGAAATTTTTATTATGAATTGATTGTAAAAGTGCTAAATATGTTTTAGAAAAGCATGTTGAAAACATTATATCTAAACATATTTTTGCCAGATGACAAACCATTTTAAGTGTATTTGATTTTAATATTGAATATATTAAAGGATCACAAAACTCTATTCCTAACTTTCTTACCCGTGAATTCTTGCAGCAATCATGAGAAGAAAAAAAAGTCAAATGGAAGATTGTCACTCCTCGCCCAATTCCTAATACTAAGCTTGTTAAACATGAGTATGCTACTCCTCTGGAGATTGCTAACAGGTTTACTACTCTTGGTAGCATTCCTATTATTGAACCTGCTTCATTTTCATATACTCTCAATACACCTTATGATCCTTATGCTAGGCCTCTTTCTTCTACCCAATATTACCATGCCTAAAAAATTGAATATATTAAAAAGCTTTATGCCCAGAATCTATTCTACATTGATCCAAATAGGTCCATGTATACTGAACCTTTCAAAACTATTTCAAATTATTTCCCCCCAGGTTTTAACTAGATTCCTAAGAATCATACTAAAAACCTCCAATATTATTCTTCTATCCTATTACAAATAAAATCCCTAATTATTAAATCCATCTTTGGTAAAATTGATAAAACCAAACTGATCTACCATAGTGCCTGCCTATATATTAAACATTGTTACTGAAGAGAAATGGGGAACACGTCCCTATACTTCAAAGAAACTACCTTATTCTGATGTTGTTTACTGCTACTATGATTATATTGATACTTGGTTCAAATTCATGTTATTTCAAACCACAAAGATGACACGCTCTTGATTTCGACAAAAAATTCAAAACTGATTTTCCTCTTTAGTTCTTGACACGGTGGCACCAATTTAGCCTTATTCCGAAAATCTTTCCTGCCAAACTTCAAAAGGTCATCAAGAGTTTTGTTATTGTCTTCAAAATGGATCAATATAATAAAAAATTCTCATACTTTCACCATTTTGTAAAAAAATACAAAGTTCCTTGGATACTAAAATGGAGTTATGATCGGAATGATGATATATTGGTTCATCAAGTAGTCGGACAGATATTCCCACATACAAGATGTGGTTAATAATGTTGCCAGAGATTTTCCTCAAACTGTTCTAGATCTGAAGAATATTGAGGAATTTCCAATTGTTAAACAATTAACTATGCCTAAATACCTAATTACTCAAGCCACTACTTCTGCTAAACAGATTGTTAAACCAGCTGCTTACACCAAATCTGATAAATCCCAAAAATCCATTGGATCCAAGGGGAAAACCATGCTCCAAGGCTTGAAGAAAAAAGATTTGATTTATTTGTTAAAAAATTGCTTAGAAAATTATGATAATTTTGATACTAAGTCTAAAGCATCATCTGAAACTTCAGTTACTTATCCCTACATCAACATATTTGGACATGATTCATATTTCACCCCAAGATTATTTGATGATTGATTCGTCTGCACAAACTAATAAATGCTTTGGCTAACAAATGAAGGAAGCATCACCAAAAGACTACCGCCTTTGAAAAGATGCTAATTTGTCTGATGCCTTTCTGACAAGATTCCAATTACCTTCCCGCAAATGCCTCTAAGTGATTCAATAATTGCTACTGCAAGATGAAAAAATTCTGATGCTTTTTGTTTTGCTACTGTTTACTTTAATGCTTTACTACTGTTGAAATAATTGTAAAGGCGACTCATTGGTCTGTCAAATGAGAACCTGGCCTCAGAAGAGGTATCACATTCTTCTCCCATCTCTCCTTCATACCACCTGCTTCTCTAAAATATTCTTACACATTTGGGTTGATAAGAAACCTATTTCTCCAACCTTTCTGATAATATTTTGTAAATTATTTTGAATAAACAACTATAATTTCTCTAATTTAATACTTACTTTCGTCTTCCATTTATCATTATATCCATTTGATTGCAGTTATTTGGTCTTGCATTCATTAATTCTAGTTATATTGTCTTGATTTCATTATCATTTACTTCAAGTTATCTAGTCCTCGTACCTACTTTCATTTACTTAATTACTTTCAATTAATTACAGTCATTTTAATTACTTCTAGTTATCTGGTCCTATTACTGATTCATTACTCCTCTTTCATTACTCTTTCCTACTTCCACACCTTTTGGTATATACATATACATGATACATACATGATATATATATATATATATATATATATATATGTGTGTGTGTGTGTGTGTGTGTGTGTTTTAGGCTATGTTTGGGTACCAAACATTCTTCAACACTTTTCAAGTATTCTCGTACTTTTGAAAATACTTCACATGCCAAACAACTTAAAATACTCTCAATGGGACCCACAAACCCACTTCAATCTCTACTCATAACTATTCACAAACATTCTATAATACTTATCACTATTACATATAAATAAAAAATAAAATCACTATAATATTTATCACTATTAAATATAAATAAAATAAAATCACTATAATATATAAATAAAAAATATTTATCACTATTATATATAAATAAAAAATAAAATCGCTATAATATATAAATAAAAAATAAAATCACTATAATATATAAATAAAAAATAAAATCACTATAATATTTATAACTATTAAATATAAATGAAAAATAAAATCATTATAATATTTATCATTATTAAATATAAATAAAAAATAAAATCATTATAATATATAAATAAAAAATAAAATCACTATAATATATAAATAAAAAATAAAATCACTATAATATATAAATAAAAAATAAAATCACTATAATATATAAATAAAAATATTTATCACTATTATATATAAACAAAAAATAAAATCACTATAATATTTATCACTATTAAATATAAATAATAAAATCATTATAATATATAAATAATAAAAAATCACTATAATATATAAATAAAAAATATTTATCACTATTATATATAAATAAAAAATAAAATCACTATAATATTTATCACTATTAAATATAAATAAAAAAATTATTATAATATATAAATAATAAAAAATCACTATAATATATAAATAAGAAATATTTATCACTATTATATATAAATAAAAAATAAAATCTCTATAATATATAAATAAAAAATAAAATCACTATAATATATAAATAAAAAATAAAATCACTATAATATATAATAAATAAAAAATAAAATTACTATAATATTTATCACTATTAAATATAAATAAAAAATAAAATCATTATAATATTTATCTCTATTATATATAAATAAAAAATAAAAACACTAAAATATATAAATAAAAATAAAATCACTATTATATATAAATAAAAAATAAAATACTATAATATTTATCACTATTATATATAAATTACAAATAAAATCATTATAATATTTATCACTATTATATATAAACTAAAAATAAAATCATAATAATATTTATCATTATTATATATAAATTAAAAATAAAAGCATTATAATATTTATCATTATTATATATAAAAGTAAAATAAAATCACTACAATATTTATTAATATTAAAAAATCACTATAATAAAATCATTATAATATTTATTATTAAAAATCAAATCACTATAATATTTATGGGACCCACACATTTTTCAACTACCTACTCAAAAGTCAATAACTCAACATACTTCACACATTCAAACAACTCAAAATACTCTCAATGGGACTCACAAACTCACTCCAATCTCTACTCATAACTATTTACAAACATTCTCAACACTTCTCAACATTTTTCAACACCCAAACGTACACTTATTTAACCGTGCTAATCCATGTCATTATATATGTCGAGGCTTTCTTCGTATGGATCATATATTATTCCTCAAGATCAGTCAAGGCATGTACGTACCGTTACAAACAGTAGAAATTTAATTTGTAAGAGATATCATAATTAATTGTTAACAGCATCTGAGAAAATTCTGATAAAAGTGGGATTTCTGATCTTAAGTTTACCTGTTCTTTATATATCTTGTAATTATAAATAGCTGGAAGCATCAATAGCTGTTCTACATTTTAAAGGAAGATCAGATCACATGCCTGTCAATTAGGCCCCATGCAGCTGCAAAGTGGGAAAAAAAGAGCTAAACTTGAGATCAGTATTTTTTATCCTCCAATGCATGATCCCCACATAGTTACCTGTTGGACATGTTAAAGGAAGATCGGATCACATGCCTAGGCCTGAAAATTCAGGTGGAAAGTGGAGAAAAGTTAACAAAATAAGAAGCAATGATCTTTTTATTTTCCTTTTCCAAAAATATATATATTTGTTATAATTAATTCACTATATTAATTAGATCCAACAAACCCAATTCTTTTTGTCGAAAAATAATGACATACGCTCAAAACACAAAAAGATAATATTAATACAAGATATAATTTAGAAAGGAAAAAAAAAAAAAAAAAGTGAATAAAGTGGATCAGATTCTTTCTAATTGGAAGTCCAAGCTGCTGCATGTAACCCTAGCTAGCTACAAGCTGTGTCTGTAATGATACGTGACAAGGGAAGGGAGCTAGCTAGCTAGGTGCCAATCCCCCCCACTCTATCTTGTATCCCAAGTGATCTCCTTCTTTTCATGCTTTTGTGTAGGTGAGCCTTTACTGTCCACTCCACGAACAAAGCTTCCACCCTAAGCACCCCTCTTCAAGAAAACAAAATAATTACCAATAATCTTTTATAGTACTGTTCGGTGATCACTGTATTGCATCATACCAGAATTTAAAAATACACATGAACTGAGTCTTATAAATAAAATGAGCATTTAATGCTATGCATAAAATACTGACACGAGCAATAATAAATATTGTTGTCTATCTCTCTCCGGCTTAAATCCTTATATAAGTTTGGCAATAACATGAAGAAATCCTTTCCGAAAATGATCAGATCAGGGATAGAGGGAAATGTTAATCCCCACTTTTGCATTTCTTCATGTAAGCATGTATGGGGTGGCAAGTTATATAAAATATATAAATCATTATTAAACATATATACTATAAGAAAACTGCTTATTTGCGATCAGTTATTTATAACGAAATAACTATTTTCTGTAAAAACGAGTCTATTTTTATTGCAAATGGTCTTTTTCATAACAAAAAAAGTTGACAAATATTCGTTTTTCTTGTAGTGACAGTTTACCTTATATATATATATATTCATATAAAAAAAAATTGGTACCCAAGTGAGAAGAACAGTAGCAGTTGGTTGAATTTGCCATTATACCAACTTAAGAAAATATATAGCTACCTGACCTTACCCAAAAGGGGCAGTACATCTAGATCCTTGATCACCAAGTTTACATCGAACATATTCATGAAACCAAAGCTGCAGGTAAGAAAACTGCAGCCTTGATCATTATGATTATCTGAGGTTAACTTCCAACACAAAAGTCTTGATGGTGTTAATGGAGGAGGCGTTCGAGTCATGATTTTCTGAAATAACCTTTATGATTATATAAAGTGAGGAGGTATTCTGGTCATGATTTTAACTTGTACTATTGTATTATCTTTTTAGTGAAATCTTGTTGGTTTCATACCTTTAAAGCTAACCGGTCATGCTAATATAATCCAACCTAAAACAAGAGAAAAAGAACCATTATTCTAAGCAAAAAGATCGAGCAAAAGAAGAGAGGTAGGAAAGAGAGAGCTCTGCACATTAATTTGAGGGGAAAAAAAAAGGGTGTCACAGCGATGGCAACGCCAAAACAGATGTTGGAGCAGCAGCAATCACAAATGCAACAGCTGGTGATCAAGAATTCGGGAATTATGATGAGTGGGAGCCCGACAAAGGAGCTGATCGACAAGGAAGAAGACATGTCAAAGTCGGTGCTGGTTATGTTCCGCGCAAAGGAAGAAGAAATTCAGAGGAAGAAGATGGAGGTTAGGGACAAGGTTCACACCCAGTTGGGCCGCGTCGAAGAAGCAACAAAGCGACTCGCAGAGATTCGGGAAGTAAGTAATTTATTACTACATATATGCATGCGTCTTTTGAGAATCTTTGCAGAAAAAAAATGAGAATCTTTGATATTACTGATCAGTTTCATTAATTGCATGAGAGACATTGCCAGTGCCAATTAGTTTCTTTGGTTTTTTTCACTTCTTTTGAGCAACCTGCATGCAGCCTTGATGATTCAAAAACTAAAAGACAATTTTTCTGTGAGCACGACTGGTCGATCTTTTTTTGTTAATCTGCGCGCAAGCTGATATCATGTTGGCATGTGATTGAAGAAATCGAACGTCAAGAAACTGTGCTATAATATTATCTACATATGACATGTTAATGATCATGAAGTCTGGTGGATTATTTGATCAAATAAATGAAAATGAAATGTATTAGGAGCTTGAGGGTCTCACAGATCCAATGAGGAAGGAAGTCGGTCTGATTCGCAAGAGGATAGATGTAGTTAACAAAGAGTTAAAGCCACTGGGGCAGAACTGCCAAAAGAAGGTCCAGTACCACTTTTCTGTTTTAATTTGCACAATATTCATGATTTTAATTATGTTTAGTTTGTTGTTTTGTAAATCTGGGTTTGATCAAAAAGCTACTTATCATCAAGAGGCATCTGAATATTATTGCTTCATGGAAAGGAAACCCTTCGATCCCTTACGTTTTACGTCAATATATAAATACTAGATTTGGAAGTTAAGATATGATGATTCCAAATTATAGAACATCATGATCATACAAGTGTACGTGGAACATCATGGAATCATGACTTGACATGTACGACACAATTAAATGCATCAATATTCAAGCTTTTTTTGTGATATTACACTATACTAAATCAAATCAAATTAGAGAAATGATACTTACAGTCGTGAGCGTGTAGTCGCCGTGCAGTCGTTTTGAAAAAAGTGAATAAATAAGGGACCCACATGAAAAGAAATTAATTTTTTAATAGTGGACCCCACTCTTTTTCAAAGCGATTGCACGGCATTTGCGCATTTCACGACTGTATGTAGCATTACTCATCAAATTAACCAAGGGTTTTTTTTTTTTTTTTAAATTTTAAAGTTCTTCTACAACTTTGTTTGTTACAGGAGAGAGAATACAGGGAAGCCCTTGAGGCTTTCAATGAGAAAAACAAGGAAAAATCTCAACTAGTTACCAAATTAATGGAGGTAAATATATATATATATATATATATATATATATATATACTAGATATATGTTGATCATTTTAGGCATAAGTCATGGTACTTAATTTGTAGGGCAAATTTCAAGCTATGATATCTTATAAAATTATCATGTACTGCAGATATTAATTTTATAACCATTAATTTGTGTTCTGATTTTGTAATGTCTTATCGGTCAGATGGTGAGTGAAAGTGAGAAAGTGAGGCTGAGGAAGCTGGAGGAGCTCAGCAAAAATGTGGATACCCTGAAATAAGATGCATGCATGTATGCATGCATGCGTTTATCAAAGAAAACTAGATGATCATCATCATCCATGGGTATTCGTGTGCTGTAATTAGATAGCTAGCACAGTACGTACGTATACGTAGCTTAATTTTTCTTGAATTTTTGGTATATCTTTTAATTTCTCTCTAATTAATTACTGGTTTTTCCTTGGAAGGTTTTCTCCTTTCAACATTAATGTTCCTTTATATATATATATATATATATATATATATATATATTATAGATTATGTAAGACGTACGTGCCTATCACCCAGTTATGACATTGAAGTTCTAATATTGAAATATTTCTCCTTATTGCATGCATGCGTGTTTTGTGTGTGTGTATATATATATATATGTGTGTGTGTTTTTTTTTTATTAGGAAAATTAGTGAGATATCTGATCAACAAATAGACGTACCACCAATTTTTAACTTTTTTTAGATAAGTAAACTTTATATAAACACCAATTAAGACTGTTCATCCAGGCCGAAACCTGGTTGCTAAAACCCGATACGGATTTGAAACCTGGATCTTTTTTAAAAACATGACCTGGCATCAATGTACATCTTCTTCCCATTGATGATGTTTTCCTCGTTTCCCAGTGTTCGCTTCTCCAACGGAAGCACGAAGATAGAGTCTAGCTCTCATGTTTTAAGCAGCGTGGAGGGCAAAAGATGCCAACTTCTCTTCTCTCTCTCTCTCTCTCTCTCTCTCTCAACGTTGAAAATGACTCTGCTATCCTTTTCATTTTCTTTTTTACATGAAAAGCCGTACTAGAGAAGCTAATGGGTTTCAATACAGAAAAGCCATAGGGAATCTGAATTCTGAAGCATAACTTGGGCTTAAAATCTTAGCAAAATCACAATTACCGCAATGGATGAATCCGAGTTACTTTATAGTGATGTAGCTGACCTTTCGAGGTATGCTATCCTTGTGACCTTTGATAGCCGAGGAGAAGAGCCTGAGTCGGAGCAAATCGGAGTAGGAGCCCTCGATGCGCGAGGGCCAGGCCTCGGGGCTCAGCTTTTAACAGAGGAACACCTGGGAGTCGTATGCGCCGACGGTGCCATTTATGGGGGATGATTTTTACACATTGATCAATTTGCTACCATTTCTTTTCACCTTGACACTCAGCTCCTTGTGCAGCTATCCAGGGACCAGATCTATGCTCCTTTGCAGATCGCAAACTTATTGTTGATATTTTTTAAAAATAATTATTAGGATTTATGAGATTTATTGCTTTAACGGTTTTAAACTTGCTTTTATTCTCTTGATTTGCCAGTAGCGGAATGGAGAGAGTTAAGTGATCATACCGTTTTGGTTTTCAAGAAGCTTTATTGCTTTAACGGTTTCTTCAATGTTTTTTAAACGGGCTTGTAGCTGTTAATATTGGCTTATTTAGTAAATGTTATTTCCGTTTACGTCCTTTAAATTTTGGGTCACTTTTTTGTCCAATACACTTTATATATATATATATATATATATATATATGAATGTATATATTTGGGTAGTCTTACGGAGTGTAGGTGTGTGGAATGTTTGACAAAAAAGTGTGATAAACAAAAATATATTTAGTGAGTATATATTTTTGAGTGATTTTCCAGATAAAAGAAATGTGTTCTTTGAGAGGAGTTTTGAGCTCAACCGCTTGTGCAGAGTTGGTTTGGGCTATACGACGATCAGTTAGGCTGTTGTATCCTGGAGGAGTCAAGTCAAGAAGATTTCTGCTGTACCGGTTAATTTGAGACTTTGCACACCGCAGAGGGCTTGAATCTCTTTAAAGAGAGCGATATTTCCGTACCTCAGTCCAAACTGACTTCGTCTTAATTTTTATTTTAATTATAATTTTTATTATATTATTGTGTATTTCACCAACACTTATTAAGCTCCAGATTGGAGTTTCATTCTCCGTAAAGAAAGGTACGCTAGAAGGCGGTAACCAAAAACCATGGCTACCAGGCACTAACCACCATTATACCGTTGTCTATTCTCATCCCATTTATGGTGGGTGTGATGTGTTCATATTGCACCTTCACAAGCAGCCTGTATGTGTGGTAGTTGCAAGATGGATAGCGGATCCAAGAAATGAATATCGGAACTCTCTGCAACGTTGTAGACACTTAAGGCACGTTTGTTTTCAGAGATGAGATGAGATTAAAGTTAAAAAGTTGAATAAAGTATTATTAAAACATATTTTTTAATATTATTTTTATTTTAGAATTTGAAAAAGTTGAATTATTTATTTTATTTTATATTAGAAGTTAAAAAAATTGTAATGATTAGATGAGATGAGATAAGATATTTTTTAAAAACAAACGAGACCATTGTTAGTTCTGGCTGAGGTTTGAAATCTGGGTCAAAATTCAGATGAAAAGTTTGACACCAACCAATAATATTTCCCAATTTTGCTACAGATACCTGTTGCAGAATTGCTGGCATTATGCCACGTCAACTTTATATTATATTTAAAAAAAGAAAAGATGGAAAGGACCCGATTTCAAAGAGCCAAACTGATTTCTGATTTCAGATTTCATATTTCAAAAACCAGAAACCATTTTGCTCAGAAATCATTCTGCTGGTTTGTCGTTCTTCATCTTGTTCTGAAACCATTTTGCACTAAAAAGAAAAGCACCAAAAACCATTTTGCACTGAAAAGAAAAGCACCAAAAACCATTTTGCGCTGAAAAGAAAAGCGGGTTCGTCATTCTTCATCGTGTTCCGAAACCATTTTGCGCTAAAAAGAAAAGCGGGTTCGTCGTTCTTTATTGTGTAGCATTACTCCTTCATTTATATCTGTTGTTAGAGTACTCAAGCTACGTACGGCTATATAATAAGGGCATGCTATATTTTTTTAGAAAAAATCTATTTACAACCGGCTGGGGGGACCGCGGGAGCACCGCGTCCCACGTGGCCAAATTAAAGTTGTTCATGCATTTACCCTCTTTTTGTCTACTCCTTCAATTCCAAGTCAAAGAAAACTCTTTTCATCTGCTCCTTCGTACCAAGATCTCAAGATTTCCACATAATCGGCTTGCAATGATAAGTGTTGGCAATACCTCATTTGCTACTTCTTCTTCTTTACCAACCTTTAAATCTTGGTCTCTGTTTTCTCTATCTATTTCTCCCACCGGACCCATTTTCAGACTCGGCCTCTAGATCATTGGTCTGCAATTTTTGTTATAGGTTTGCAATTGTTAATAATGATTGGCAATGTAGGGGGATTAAAGGATTGATGGATACAAGCGAGAGAAGAAGAATGAAGAAAGATTAGACAGGATTTTTCACCCATAAAACTGAGAGGATGCTTCTACTGTGTTTATGGTAGAAATGGAAATGGAAGAAAGATTCTAAAGGAAAAGAGATGAGTGTATGCGATCTCTTCTTCCAGACCTAAAGACACAGCGCAGAGATCTACAGTTTGTTTTTTTCTTTTCGCTTCTAACATCTGAATTCTTCTCTCCCGTATGTGTTTTCTTCCTTTTTCTTTTTTATTTTTTATTTTTATGGGCTAACATGGCATGCCGATTCCCCCATGGTTTGGTGTTTTGCGAGGCGGTTGCCTGTAGCAGGTCTATTTTTTTAGGATAGATGGTCTTAATTAAAACAAAAGAGTACTGCCTTTTGTCGTCTAAATGAGTTTTACTATATAAAGTTACTTTTGCGTATTTTTTATGCATTTTATTGATGTGATTGTCTTAAGTAGTTATTTTATTTTTAAAAAAAAAAGTGACCCAATCAATCACATAGTAGAGTGCGCATGTAAAAAGTATGTAAAAATGACTGCATATAAAATGTTTGATTGAAAAATGATATTTTAAATGTGTAAATTCTATACATGTTTTTTTTTTTAAAATAAATTTAAAATTCATATAAAAAAATTAATTTTTTAATAATAAATCTTTTTGTTTTTCAAATACAACATGCAGACAAACCCATCCCAAAAATTAAGTATCCGTTGTTGGTTGTGAAATTTGTGCTTGGATTTTATTCCTGCCGGATGAAACTTGGTATATGAGCTGACATGTTTTCTGGGTTTTGTTGATTTGTCTTGATTTTGTAATAATCGACTAATTTGCAGTTGACAGAGATACAAATAAGAAAATATGATTTTTTTTTATATGGGAAATGTTCTATGCATTTTTGGTATTATGCAAGAACTATGCATTTTTCATTAGATATCAAATGAAATGAAATATTTTTGTTGTTTATTCTTCCCCATTTTGGTCCTTTGGTAAAAATGCCTTGTCTAGGTTGGAGCTATGAACCTTTGTTACCGAAGTGGGAGCTGACTGATTTGTATTAGTGAAATGTCGATAAGTGGGCTTGCCATTACTGAGCATCCAAGTTACAGAGCATCCATTACTGAGTGTTTGTTTATGAACAGCTTAATTATATGCAAATGTTTCCATTACTTTAGTCCCTGCCATTGCCATGCCAAGTTATAGAGCATCCATTATAGAGAAACCATGTTGTTTCGTTAATGAATATGCAATCATGTGAACAAAACTATCTAGTTTGACTAAGCATGCGCAGTTATATTCTGATCATAAAATGGTTCTTCTAATTATTATCTGCGCATACGTGTTAACTAAGACTTGTTGACTGATATAAGCTGACTGTAATTGATAAGCTTTTGTTAATATTCAATGTTATAACCAATAAATGAATTTATGTCCTACTCATGCAAATGGAGGAATGTACTTGGGCTAATTTTTTTTTCAAACTACAGGATGGACGAAGGAAGTGGGTCAGACGAGAATGAGTACCAGATGGAGGCAAACAACGGGTCAGATAATGAGCCCCAAATGGAGGCAAACAACGACACCAAGGGTGCATCAAGAAGCAACCATTATCCAACGTGGGAGGAATTGTCAATGGACAGCTTTGCTGTCCATATTTGTTTCCATATTTGTTTCCTTAATTTACTCTTCAGAATAATTAGCTTAATATTTGACAGATTGTATAGGGATAGAATTAGCATATACAACATTCTTTCCATGTATAAAATCCTTTGTACAATTTATATATTGGAGAGAAACCACAAGGCCGATATCTCGGCTATTTTCACACAATATTTCGACTTATCTTGACATGGTATCAAGAGCCGTCTCCTAGTTTCTTGTCGTCTTCAATTTTTTTTAGATTTTCGGCAATCCCGTTTCGGGTCTGGTGGTTTCGGCACTTTCTGTTGTTGGGTGGCTGTCGATGCAGTCTTCTCTAAGCCTTTCGGCAATTTCTGCGGTTAGTTGACTGTCGGATCAGCACTCTGGTAGTGTTTCCGGCGTCTCTGTGTCTTTGTAGTTGACGTCGCAGCTCTCTGGCAACTTTTGGCTCTGGGATTCTCGTCGTTGTGACTTTCGGCTTGTTCTGGTTATTCCCGTTGGGTTCTCGACTTTGTCTGGGTGCAGCAATTCTCACGTGGGATTTTTTTTTCTCTCGGCTTGGTCAGTTTTTATGTTTTGTGGCTTTCGGCTTCTGTGTTGATTTTGTTTTTTGGAGACTATAGAAACTTTCGGTCTATATTTTTTTTGGTCTCGGTTGATTTCCCTTGCTGTTTCTGTTTTTGCTTTGTCTTGGCTTCATTTATTTGCGATGGACTCTGCACCTGTATGTGTCAAGTTTACGGGCACAAACTACTCTACTTGGGCATTTCAGTTTGAACTTTTCCTCAAGGGAAAAGACCTTTGGGGTCATATTGATGGCACGGATATCGCCCAAACATCCAATCCTGACACATCCCATGATCTCAAGGCTTTTCCTTCATGGGCTGTGCTTGATGCTCGGATTATGTCTTGGCTTCTTGGTTCGGTGGAACCACATATTGTTACCAACTTACGGGCTCATCGTTCCGCTCAATCCATGTGGAATTACTTGAAGAAGGTTTATCATCAAGCTAATGATGCTTGTCGCTTTCAGTTAGAACATGCGATTGCCATGTTTCAACATGGTAGTCTTTCCATCCAAGACTACTACTCAGCATTTCTAACCCTTTGGCATGAATATACTGATTTGGTTACAGCCGATGTTCCTGTTGCCGCTCTTTCGACTATTCAGACTCTTCATGAGACTAGCCGGCGTGATCAGTTTCTTATGAAACTACGCCCAAAATATGAATCTATTCGCTCCTCTCCGCTGAACAGATCACCTGTTCCTTCTCTTGATATTTGTTTTGGTGAGTTACTTCGTGAAGAACAACATCTTAGTACTCAAGCTATTCTGGAGCAATCTCATGGTAGTTCTGGGATGGCAACTGTGGCTTATGCTGCCCAAGGACGAGGATCACCTATGACTTCTAAAAATTTGCAATGTTTCTGTTGCAAGGAATATGGGCATATTACTGCCAATTGTCCCAATAAATATTGTTCTTATTGCAAGAAAAAGAGTCATATTATCAAAGAATGTCGCATCCGCCCACAGAATCGTCAAGCTCAAGCATTCCAGACTTCTGTTATTGTTCCCCCCGCAGCAACTCTTGTAGCACATGGCTCCTCCTCAGGTGCTTCCTCTGATCTTGCACCTCCTGCAGCAAATTACTGCACACCAGAAATGGTGCAACAAATGCTAATTTCGGCATTATCTGTGATGAGATTTCAAGGTAAAAATAATACTAAACTCTGGTACGTAGACTCAGGCGCTTCTAATCACATGACGAATACTCCCACAACTTTGTGTCATGTTCGGCCCTATGCTGGTCAATCTGACATTCAGACTGCCAATGGCAGTTCTTTGCCTATAGATGCTGTTGGAGATGCCTCTTCCACATTTACTGATGTGTTTCTTGCTCCTCAACTTTCCACGAATCTTATTTCTAT
Source organism: Juglans regia (assembly GCF_001411555.2). Lineage (NCBI taxonomy): Eukaryota > Viridiplantae > Streptophyta > Magnoliopsida > Fagales > Juglandaceae > Juglans > Juglans regia. Next base: position 22,349,465 of record NC_049914.1, on the reverse strand, counting down.
TGGTCAATTAGTTGATAACAATTGTGCTGTTAATTTTTCTAGTGATGGTTGTGTTGTGCAGGACCAGGTTACGAAGGAGCCGATCGCAAAGGGACCTAAAGTGGGGCGCTTGTTTCCATTATTTTTACCTATTCCCACACTTTCTTCAGTGTTTTCTATTAAATCTTTTGCTTGTAATAATGTTCCTGATCTGAGTATGGTATGGCATCGTCATTTAGACCATCCCAATACTCAGATCTTATCTCATGTATTGCACTCTGGTTTTCTTGGTAATAAAGAACGTTCTTCTTCTTTATCTTTAGAGTGTGATTCTTGTAAACTTGGTAAAAGCAAAACACTTCCATTTCCTTTGCATGCTAGTAGAGCGTCTCATTGCTTTGATCTTATCCATAGTGATGTTTGGGGACCTTCCCCAGTTAGTTCACATGAAAAATTTAAATACTATGTGACTTTTATTAATGATCATAGCAGATTCACTTGGGTTTATTTTCTTCGCTCTAAATCTGAGGTTTTTCGTACTTTCACTAAGTTTTTAGCGTATGTCGACAATCAATTTTATGCGACTATTAAGACGTTACGCACAGATTCTGGTGGTGAATATTTGTCTACTGAGTTTCAGGCATTCTTGGCTTCTAAAGGTATTATTCATCAACGTTCATGTCCTGCTACTCCCCAACAAAATGGAGTAGCTGAACGCAAGAATCGCCATCTTCTTGATGTGGTACGTACTCTCTTATTAGAATCATCTGTTCCATCCAAGTTTTGGGTCGAGGCTCTGAAAACTGCTACTCACTTGATTAATCGTTTACCTTCCCAAGTCTTACACATGGAATCTCCCTATTTCCGTTTGTTTGCTAAGCAACGTAGTTACAATAATCTCTGTATCTTTGATTGTGTATGTTTTGTTCATTTACCTCCTCATGAGCGACATAAATTATCTGTTCAATCTATTATATGTGCATTCTTGGGATATAATGTGTGTCAAAAGGGATTTGTTTGCTATGATCCTACTTTACATCGCACACGCATTTCTAGGAATGTTATTTTCTTTGAAAATCAACATTTCTTTCCTGTGTCTTCTATGCCCTCTTCTTCTACTGTGGTCCTCCCCTCTTTTGAGCAGCAGCTCTCAGATCTTCATCAAGTCAGTTCTCGCTTTAAACCAGGTATGGTGTATACGAGACGCTCCCGCCCACAGTCTCTTCCGGTGGCTCACCCGATATCTGATCCTAACATGCATCAGAATCAGTTAGTTGCAGCGCCTCCAGAGCCTTTGGTACGTCGCTCTCCTCGAGTGTCTATACCCCCAGATAGGTATGGGTTCTCTTCTGGCAATTCCATTTCCGCTCTTACTGCTGCATTGTCCAATTTTGATATTCCCACATGCTACTCACATGCTGTCAAGCATGACTGTTGGCGACAAGCTATGCAGGAAGAGATTGCCACTCTAGAGGCCAATCATACTTGGGATATTGAACCTTGTCCTTCCACTATAGTTCCTCAGGGTTGCAAATGGGTTTACTTAGTCAAGGTTCGCTTTGATGGAAGTTTGGATCGTTATAAATCTCGACTTGTTGCCCTTGGGAATAATCAAGAATATGGTGTCAATTATGAAGAGACCTTTGCTCCTATGGCTAAGATGACCACTGTTCGTACGATCCTAGCTCTTGCTGCTTCCCATGATTGGCCACTACATCAGATGGATGTCAAGAATGATTTTCTTCATGGGGACCTTAAAGAGTGTATTTATATGAAGCCGCCCCCGGGATTGTTTCCCTCTCCGACCTCCAATGTATGTAAACTCCGTCGCTCTCTTTATGGTCTCAAACAAGCTCCAAGGGCCTGATTTGATAAGTTTCGAACCATTTTATTACAATTTTCCTTCAAGCAGAGCAAGTATGACACTTCATTGTTTCTTCGAAAATCAGACATGGGTATTATTGTCCTTTTGGTTTATGTTGATGATATTGTGATTACTGGTTCCAATTCTGTTTTACCCATGTCTGAGCGCATCTAGTTTATGTTGATGATACTTGTCTGATTTACCCATGTTTTACCCATGTCTGAGCACATCGAAAATCAGACATGGGTAAGACTCATCTGAGCGCATCTGGTTTATGTTGATGATATCCGTGATATGTGTTATCACGGATAGAATTACTGGTTCCATTTTAGATCACGGCTAATCCTGTCTATCATGAGCGCACCAAGCATATTGAAGTAGATTGTCATTCTATCCGTGAAGCCTTTGAAGCTCGTGTTATCACTCTTCCGCACATTTCCACTGAGCTACAAATTACAGATATCTTTACCAAGGCTCTTACTCGTCATCGACATTGCTTCCTAAGTAGCAAATTGATGTTGGTTGATCAACCCGCATCAATTTGAGGGGGGCTGTCAATGGACAGCTTTGCTGTCCATATTTGTTTCCTTGATTTACTCTTCAGAATAATTAGCTTAATATTTGACAGATTGTAAAGGGATAGAATTAGCATATACAACGTTCTTTCCATGTACAGAATTCTTTGTACAATTTATATATTGGAGAGAAACCACAAGGCCGACATCTCGGCTATTTTCACACAATATTTCGACTTATCTTGACAGGAATACCAACAATGGCAGAGGCATGATCCCTCAGATATAAATAACCTAGCTCTTCTTATTGTCATTACAGAATAGGAATCCGTCGTGCCAGCGGTTGAGCAAATGTCGCAGCATAATATCAGCATACACGGACGAGATTATATCATAGCAATTCTCAATGGACATTCGGGAAATTGTCTGAACATGTTTTAGATGGAAGTATATGTGTTCCAAGTGTTATGCAATACGTTATGTGCGGGTGCCATTCTTGAATCGACCCGAGGGGTTTCCGTTGAGGAAGCCGTTTCCATGTTTGCATACATTGTCGCCCATGGCTCAGCTCAACAGATCACAGCTGACTAGTTTCAACATTCATTTGAAATTGTTAATCGACATGTGTACCAAGTGATGTGTGCACTATGTCACCTTACTTCTCAAGTGATTGTACCTACATAAGGTGATGGGGTGGCGCCTTTTATTCTCGACAATCCCAAAAATTATCCATAGTTCAAGGTAACAAATTCTTCCTCTGCCTTAAGAAAAATATATATGTGGTTGACACTATCGCAGTGTGCTCAATCTCATTTACTACACATTTAGAACTCACAATTTCCTTATATACGTGTAGAAATGTTATGGTGCAATCGACGGGACTTTGATCGACGCAGTGGTGCCCGCGCAGATAACTAACGCGTATATAATTCAGCGTCATCGAGTTAGCCATAATGTCCTCGTATTGTGTGATTTCAATATGATGTTTACATTAGTATACTATGGGTGGGAGGGCACTGCCCACTATTCTCGAGTATTTATGGATGTGTTGAGTCGTATAGAGACACGTTTCCCATAGCCTCCTGAGTGTAAGTATTGGATATTAATTAATTTCTAGACAAGCGGCATTTCGTAATTTTTGAAGAAAACATTATTAATGGAATGTTTATATTTTTTAGATAGATATTATTTAGTAGATTCCGTCTTTCCGTGTATTAGGGGATTTATGTCGTCGTATCCAAGGGTGCGATATCATAGGTTTGAACGTCACGACAATCGTTCATTCCAAGGATACCAAGACTATTTCAATTATCGACATTTTTCCCTACGGAATGTTATTGAGCGAACATTTGGTGTTCTAAATAAACGCTTTAAGATATTGCGATACATGAATGGGTACAAGCTTTGCAGGCAGCGATATATTATCATTGGATGTTGTGTCATACATAATATTATTCACGGCACTACACCGAATGATATATATTGGCATAAGTTTACCAATCCGGATTGCTATCAGGGGCAAACAATTGAAGATCATCTGGAGCATCTGTTGCATGTTCCTAATATGTCATCTGTGTCTGCATAGGCCATGGCAACAACAAAGTTGAAAAGTTATTTGAAATGTCATATGTGAAATATGTTGTATGGGTATTACTAGATAGGTAAAGTTGAAAAGTTATTTGAATATAAATTTTTATGATGGCTTTTATTTTTGTTTTTGTAAAATTTGTTTGATTTTATGTTTTTTAATTTTAATTTTCATAAAATAACTAAAAAAAATGGTCAAGCAATTATCAATGTTGATAATAAATAACTCAATGCTTTTCATCTATTATTTAAGAGTACAAAAACAAACTGGTGTGGAAACTACAGAGGGAAATTCCAAAACTTTACATTTTGATATAGCCAAGCCTAGAAAAATTACACAAAAAAATTGGAGTGAAGAAATAAAAAGGAAAGACAGAGGGAAAAGTATAAAACTTTTCCTCACTGACTCAGTATAATATTGTACAATCAATCAGCTATCTATCAATCTATATATCTTTATGTTCCAAAGTTTCTCTGATGCAGAAAAAAAAGCTCCTCATCTCCTCTGGAAGTTGAGGAACTTGATGCCATAGGCAAAGACAAAGAAGAAGAGGAGGACCCAACCAACATGGGCGAAGACTACAGGGACAAGGAAGTCATGCTCAAAACCCATGTAATCCTTTAGGAATTGGTCTACAGGTACGCTGGTTGAATCAGAAAGTAGAAGCGGAGTCTTCTTGTCTGCAATTTGAGATGCAAAAACACCATAGATTGTCCAAGCAACAGGTGAAGCCCAGTAATACCACCTCCACCATATGGGGATCAGCTGCAATGAAAAAGCACCAAAGTGTTATGATTACAGCACAAGGACTCTGTTTCAAAATTAAGATGCCTTTTCTATTTTTCTCAATTGAATGGTTTGGTATCTTTTCATGAAAATTATATATATACACAACTCGGTTTCTAAGTTTCCAAGTTTATTCTTAGTTTTTGGATGTAATAAAAACTTCTTTGTTTTTGGATCTCCACTGCTTGAAATGATACATTCCCATAGTTTTTCCAACCTTCTAATGCTTGGAAATGAAACAAAGATATGGTTTTGAAATCACATACCGGCCTAGGAATGAGGAAACCAGAGAACAAGTTCCAAAAGCTCAAGAAGAAGGACATAACAATTGCAGCAATTTGATGGCCCGGAGTCAGTGCAACAACCATCATCCCGTACATTGAGAAGTATGTAAAGCACATGAATATGAAGTAGTAGAAATACAAGAACTTGTCCACCTTCCAGTGGAATCCAATCATCGAGTACAGAAGAAGAGCATACACAAACGTTTGTACTGCAACATAAATTGTCTCAATGGCCACCTGCAATGAAAAAGTCACCCATCAGTATATATACAGATTACATATAGACTTTTCCATTCTTTTTTTCTTTTTTGAGAAAACAGGCGATTTGATACACAATAGAGCTCGTTGTAACCGAGAACAACTTCCAATCTCTTACCTGAGCAAATGCATAGGGCAACTCTGAATACATTCCAGCTGCTCTTTCACGGTAAAAGACTGTTCTCTCTACTGCAACCACAGATTGTACGGCAGAAGCATTGATACCTCCAAGGAAAAGAACAGCAGCATAGGTAGCTCCCAAAAGATTGATCAGGTCTTGCTGTCTCTGTCTGTTAAGAAAGTAAGATGTGATTGACCTCGTAAGTACCAATTCAGAGTAAGGAACATGAAGTACAATATTGCTTCTATGCTAATTCCGAAAAAGAAAATAGATTTACATGTTCTTAAAAGTGATTTTAGATGGGCCATTAAATGATGGAAACAAAAGCAAATGAAGGTTAGGATAAAGAAATTTAGACTTACATCTGGTCTCCCTTGCTCCAGAAGATAACACCAAACATAACACCAATGACAATTGTCAAGAAAAACCGAATTGCATTGTATTCCGAGTTTCTCCAGTATGACCAGTGCTGCTTCCAGAAACATGCCTTGCACTGAGTTAGGAAGCTTTGGGAGTACTGAGTGGGGAAGTAAAGATCCTCTGAACCAGGTTGTGGGGAGCTCAGCTCCTTGATAAGTTCCTGATTTCTCCTGAAAATTAGCAAAATAAAATAGCAATAGGTCAGCACACACACAGACAGGGAGGATGTCGAAAGAAGAGTGAATATTCTCTCATTTATTACTCACCTATAGAGGTCAGAGCTGGCAAAAACTTCGGCAAAATCAATGTCAAGTTGACCCTCAACTGAAGTAGAACTGACCTCCAACATCCAGGTAGCAGGATTGTACCCCTTTTTGATCTTGGGGACCCCTTGGATAGCCTAACAGAGGTTCTCAATATTAGTCAAAATTGTATTTGGATAATTTTAGGAGCACATGCTTCCTAGTCCTTAAAAAAAGGACATGAATACTCTTCCTGATCCTTAGAAAATTATATGAACAATCTGAATTAACCATTTTGCTCAGGCAGAGGTGTTCATCATTAAAGGGATTCAACATTGATTATGCAACTAGAAATGATTAGTAGTATGACAAAGGACCGTGAGCAGCTTGAACACAAACATGTTGGAAAGAAGTTCTGAGCTGCCAACGTTTTGGGCATAATTGGTGTGCAATCAAGCATGTAAGAAAAATTGGAACTCACCTCAAAATACTCGACAAGTTTGTGAGAACGATCACCAAGAGGTCCGGCATAAATTGCCTGTCCTCCTCTTTTCATCAAGAAAAGCTGCAAGCACAAGACAATAACAAGGTGAAACAGAGCAGATGAAATGATGTTACATCATACATGAAACATATAAGAGACTGAATAAGTTAAAAATTGAACCATACCTCATCAAAAGCTTCAAAGATGTCAATGCTCGGTTGGTGAATTGTGCAGACAACAGTTCGTCCAGTATTCACTGTGTTTCTTACAGTACGCATGACAATGGCAGCAGCTCTAGCATCAAGGCCTGACGTGGGCTCATCCATAAAGATGATGGAAGGGTTTGCAACCAATTCCACAGCAATGGTGAGCCTCTTTCTCTGCTCAGTTGAAAGACCATTAACTCCTGGAAGTCCAACCAGAGCATCCCTCAAAGGATGAAGCTCAACCAAATCCATGACTTCGTCAACAAACATCTATAAGAATGAAGAAGATCACAGTCAAAAACATATTGTTCATCTCATCCAGTTTCTCATATTCAATGCAAACTAGAGAGTAAAAGGATTTTCAGCTAGACAAATGATTAAAAATTCAAAATATAAATGAAGATAATATAACCGCACAATTTCAGGTGGAATAGTTGACTATTTGGAGGATAAAATTGTATCCAATTAGAGAAATAAATGCAGAGCTCTCAAAGAAAAAATTTGCTACCTTTCGTGTTTCCGTTTTAACATCCGAAGAGAGACGCAACCATGCAGAATATACAAGAGATTCATAAACAGTGACATATGGGGAATGAATGTCATTCTGTTCACAATAACCGCTGACCCGAGCAAATGTGGCTTGGTTCTTTGGGTAACCAGAAATGCTAATACTTCCTTCAATATATCCACCAGTCTTTCTTCCTGCTAAGACATCCATCAAGGTAGTCTTTCCAGCACCACTGACACCAACTAATGCTGTCAGTACACCAGGTCGGAAAGCGCCACTAACATCTCGGAGTAGCTGCAGTCGGGTCTCATCAACACCTTGGGTCTTCATTTCCTGAAAAGGATACCACTTTGCTTTTTAGAAAAATCAAATATGACCCATGAACGATGTTTGGTATCATATGGCCTTTTAAAAAATTTCTCAAATTAAAATGTTTGATTCGCTATCCACTGGAAATTCAATTATTTTTTGAAAATTCCAGTCAAAACTGTCCTCTAGGAACCTAATGAGTTAGTAACCAAATATCAAGTAACTGTTTCAGTTTCTTTTTGTTTATGATGGGAACAAGTGACTTACTGCAGGCATATCCACGTAGTAATTCACATGATTGAAAGCAAGTGAAAGGGGCTGGAAGGGCAAAACCATTCCTCGTTTAGATTGAACTGAGCTGGTACTTCCTTGAGCATTTCTCACTGACATGTCAATACCTGTAATGGTGATTAGTATTAGACTACCAAAATAATGTGATAGTGGGGCTGCTATACTCAATGCGAGGCTTATGCTGTAGAACTAGTGCTACATCATGATCACATTTTTTTAGAATTGGGGCAAGTGGTGAATAGGAATCTTGCAGCGTGGTTATAATTAACCTAATGCTTTTCTTGCCATCACCATGTTTGATACCCCAGAAGAGAGCAGGCTTGGCAAAGATTTTAGGTCTTATTAGCTTTGATTTTATTAATGCCATAGTCCGTATAACTTTGATGCCAACACTAACCTTCTGAAGTGGTTGCCAATTGCCTCCTAGGCTTCCTTTCAGACTCATCCTCCACGATCACAGCTTTAGTATCACCGGGCACTGAATTGAGTTGAAAGGAAATGGCAGAATGTCAATTCATGTATCTTATTGCAGTATGAAAAACCAATGCAAAAAATTAAAATTATTCACTTACTATTCAGGAATGTCAGTGCTGCAATGAAAAGAAAATTGAAAAGAAGAGAAAACCCGAGGAGTGCTGCAATACATATCCAATACCAATATTCCTCAGTGAACAGGCCTCTCTCCTTGAGAAGAGTCTTTCCAACTGTTGGTTGACTGGAGTTTGGTGTTGGCTGTACCGAAGAAATCAAGATGATATCAAGCAAATAATAGATTTGAATTTAACAAATGCAATGATGATATATATATATATATATATATGTTAATGCATGAGGAGAACCAAATGTGATGATAAAAAATTCACTGCAAATCACGAGTTTTTCTGTCATCTAAAAGAACTTACAGTACTCCATCTGTCATCAAGAAACTCGTTGATAGCAATTGCATTTTGTCCATACATCATGGGAGAAACGTAGTAGCCCCATATCATCCATGACTCAATGTCATCTACGCACCAATATGAGTGGCATTTTAATATGTTGAAAATATATCAAATACTCCAGCAGTTTATCATTGTATTTTTCATGATTTACAACAATCCAGGCATTAGAAGAGTAGTTTCATGGCTAAATACTCTTTAACAAGGTGAACACAGAAGGATTTCTGACCTTTGGAAACAATGAAACCACCAAGAACGAACACCAGCAGCAATGTAAAGGTACCAAGAGTGCTTGCAACAACCTGTGTTCTTCCGGCAGCTGCAATGAAACGGAAGAGGCAGAGTGCCATCTGATGTACGCCAAAGAAAGCCAAGAACTGCTTGAAGAACCTGAACAAGTAGAACACTAATCAACAGAGAGTTTTCATTTGTTGAACTACTAGATTCCAATTTTCATAAGTACCACAAATCTAAAGCTAGGAGTATTTAAAACGAGAAGATAAATTTAGTACTTACCTACTGGCGGAAGGTGCAAACCCAATGGTGTAATATGTAAGAATGATCCAAAGACCAGATTCCATCAGTGAAACTGGAATTCTGAGGAGCCAAATAGGCAATGCAAAAGCCCATGCAGGGTAGAACAAGAAATCCCTCTGTTTAAAAAACACAGGAAGCCTAAAAACTGTCATTGCAAGTTCTGTCATTCCATTAAACATGACATTAATGAGGCTGAAAAATAGTGCTCCCCAAAATTTTGCTCCATCTCTAATTTGTCCAGTTTTCATTTCTGTCCTGAAGAACACAGTCAATGCAATTGTTGCCATGACTGTTAGCTGAGTAGTTTTGAATATGTATACAAACGAGCTGCGCTTCATCAGCAGCCATTCCCTTGCGAAATTAGCCTTGAAGAGTTCCATGTTGGAGATCCCGTACTTTTCTCTTACCAAAGCAGCAGGATGGGCTCTGGATTTGTCATATGGAATTCTTAAATCTTCTGAGAGTTGTTGCCCAATGTGAAAAGAGTTGAAGGCTCTTAGAAACTCAGGTACAGAGATATATCGGTAAGGTTGGTCCCTTCTGAACCAATATTGTTCTTGGTCATTCTTGGAAGTTACTTCCTGCAGAAAGTCAGCAACTCCTTTCCTTTCTGGACATTTGAAACCCACATATTCGAAGAACTCAAGAACATTCTCACGCGGACCTTGATATACAATCTGGCCCTCAGAGAGAAGGATAATGTCATCAAAAAGATCATACGTTTCAGGGGCTGGCTGCAAGAGAGAGATGACCATGGTGACATCCATGATATGAACCATTTGTCTCATGAACTTGACAATCTGAAACGTGGTGGAGCTGTCCAGCCCTGTTGATATTTCATCCATAAAAAATGCTTTTGCTGGTCCAACCAACATTTCTCCTGCACTCAATACAAATAATTCTGGTCTGAGATTCAGAAATGGTTTTGAACTTTAATCTTAAATACACGCTCACAGGTAATAATAGAAGAAGCTGACATTATAACATAAGTCAATAGACAGAATGGGTTTTCCAAGATATGGTAACCCAGAAAGGACATTTCGACATCTGATACAATCTACGGAAATAATCTATCATAAATTTCCAAGTGCGGAGGATTATGAAACTATTTGTAGGTGAAACTCTTCCTATAAGAAGAAAAGGGACATAACTGTTCTTTTTTGCCATCATGTTTAAATATGTTCTTTATGTCATTGATACATACCAGTGGTTACACGCTTCTTTTGACCACCAGAAATACCCCTTCTCATGTCATCCCCCACCATAGTATCAGCACAAATATCCAATCCCAGTATCTGTTGGAAGCCCGTAAAAATTTTTAAGTGAGTTATATAACTGGTGGCAAAATAAAAACATAAGCAACCAACTCGCTAAGTAATAGAACCTTGAGATTGTAATCAGTGATCAAGCTTGTCTCCTGTCCGACCATAGCCGTAGCTTTCATGAAAGCATCAATCTCGGGATCTGGTTTAATTCCTGCTTCTTTCTCGCGTCTAGCCAACTCTAATAGCATTTCGTACCTGGTTCCAACTCCTAAACTACGTGCCGAAAAATCCAACGTTTCACGAACAGTCATCTCACCGTAATGGAGATCATGCTGGCTGATATAAGCACAGGTTCTTTGAGGCACGAATTCATTGAGTTCATGGCCACAGTATGTGACTTTCCCAGTTACCTGTTCATCGCCCCCACTCATTAATATTACCTCCAAAATCAAATTGTGTATACGAGTGAATAGGATTAACACACGAGGTAGAAAGAAGGAGAGGATCACAAACCCTTAAGTCATCATCCAGCTTCCCTGAAAGTGCTTGTAGCAATGTTGTTTTCCCTGACGCAGGAGGCCCTAGAAGCAATGTCATCCTGAAAATGTATAAACAATAAATTAGTATGTCCTTCCTTTTACGAGGAGAAAATTTGTAAGCAAAAGATATTAGTTCTGCAATATATGCACAATTCATGAACATACCTCGATGGCTTGACTACACCGGTCACATCTTTGAGTATCTTGACAACTCTTTTCTTTGATGGAGTGAGCCGAATCTTCCCTAGAACTCCCTGTTCACAGCATAAAGTGTAACTTGAAGGGGAAATAGTAAAATCAACAGGAAAATTAATGCTAGAATAAGAGAGAAATCAATAGCACGAATACAATACCTCTATTGCGTTCAAGGAGGAATTAAGCAGAGTTGGAAGTGCTCTGGTCCCAACGTATGCGTCTCCTTCAACCGATAACTGCTGGAATCTTACTTCAATCTTTGGGATCTCTATTCCTACCCTGTTTCCAAAAAAGATTATCAATCAAGAAGATTTCGCATCAGAAGAAGGAATAACTAGTTCCAAAAGACAAATGGAGATCAAAAGAATAAATTCCTACCATTTTCCAGAAATGAAATAAAAATCACAAAAGCGCACACCTAATATATATTCAGTTGCTGAGAAGTGGATATAATCAGAGAAAATAAATAAAACCAAACCGCAGTGGAGCTACAACTTTTGCCTTAAAACTACTACTAGATTCAAAACCTTAATCCTTTTCTGATGCCCTCCATTTTCCCAGCAACGAAACAAAACTATTCCAGAAGAACAAAACATTTGCAGATATATATACGAACATATATATATATATATATATATATATATTTATGTTAGAAACCAACCTATCAGTTCTGTCCCTAAGCCTCCTGAGGAACTTCTCATTATCCTCTTCAATAACCTTGAGAATGCTCTCCATCAACTGCTTCTTATCCTGAGAGCCCAGCTTGGTGACATCAACCTCCCCATGCACAACCCTCCCGTTGCTCATCACCTGCTTTAGCATCCCCGTCCTCACCCTATCATACGTGGGCAGCCTCTCTATTGCAGCCCACTTCAACTCCTCCTCGTCGTTCTCCACCTGCCGCCCGCTCCGCTGAAACACGTCCGGCTCATTCCACATTTCCCGCACGCTGGCCGACCGCCAGCTCCTCCTACTACTCGACTGCCTAGCCAGGTCGTCTCCGACAAATGCCACCGCCATTTCTGAGTCCTCCGGCAGCCCTCGGAGTGATTAACAACGTACCACTAAACTCTAGCTCAAAGTTTTAGCACCCAGTGAAGACTAAAAATAATTCAACGTATGGAGTACCAATCTTGGTGATTCTTCAGCACAACAAATTCATGAAGCGTAGAGATTGATTGATTTCTCAATCTTTCTACGCGTATGTTTTGGTGAGTGAGAAAACAAGGAGAGGAGGGAGAGATATTTTTGCGAGGATGTCTTGAAGTTTATATGTAGTGTAGAAGAAGAATAAGAGCAGCAGCGGCCAGCGAGGTCTCTCTCTCTCTCTCTCTCTCGGAGTCTCGGACTGTTGTCTTTTGTTTTTTGTTTTTTTTTAATATTATTTTGATTGGTCAAAGTAGGAAAGAGGAAAGAGGTTTCCTTTCCAAGGTTGTATTTTGCTGACCAAAATGAAAATAGAGAAGCATCTGCTGGAGGACAAATGTTGTTGTTCACTCCAAGCTTGCGAGCATTCTCTCTTCTCTCGAGTCTCAATCTGTCTGGTATGAACTATGAACGAGCTGGAACGCTGCTCTAACGCTTTCAACGCCTTCTAGAAAAGACTTGACAAAAATACTTTTTTTTTTTTTTGTTTTAATTGGAGCATTGACTAAAATGCCCCGTTGCTATATATGCTGTTATACACATAAATATGATGCGTAGATTCCACGATTGCAATGGGAATGCACGGCGTGCAAGGCGGGCCCGCCAGGGCCATTCAATTAATTCGTTGGTTCAAAAGTCTTCATCCCCTGTTGGATATTTTTGTTATATATATATATATATATATATATATATATATATTAGCGAACGGTTCTGGATGCACTTGACATGACATAATAATTTAAATAAAAAAAATAAAAAAATTAATAGCTTATTTGTTTAGAAAAATAAAATATAAAGTTAAAAAAAGATTACAAAATAAAGATTACAAAAAAATATAAATTTTAATAAAGTATGAGTATTGATCTACATTCATATTTGATTATCTATTTACTACTATTTATATAATAATAAAATATTATTAATTTTTTATTTAAAAAAATTAAAACAAAAAGAGAAGAAAACGAGTACATTGTCAAAACAAAAATAATATGAAAATGAGACGTCAATTCATATTAAAGATCTTTTGGTAAAATATGATCATTTATTAAATTCTATAAGGAAGTTACACATCAAATGGTCAAGATTTTTAAGGACATTTTAATAAAACAGGACTTAACGGACTTAACGGAAAAATAAAAAAATATAACAAAAAAATAACAAAAGTTATCATTCACAATTAGATAGCCACTTATTATAATAGAGTAGATATATATATATTGTTAAATTTTTTTAACAGTACTGTATGTTTATTAACGATACAAGACTCGTTGTTTTTTTTTTTTTTTTTATCTATGAGAAATTTTACATGAAATTAGTCTTATACCATATACTTTTATTTAATCAATACATGATTTGTTATTTTTATTCTTTTATTTTAAATAAAATTATAAAAATAATAAATTACATATTATGTGATATATATATATATATAAGATTTCTTTATAGTATTTCTCTTCATATATATATATATATATATATATTCTATTTAAAACCTTTAAATTCCAACAGTTACTCCAGAACATGCATTTAATTTCTTTGATTTGGAAGTTGAGTTTATAAGTTAGGAATGTCTGCAAGTAAGTGTTAGAAAATGGTGTTTGTATTGAATCTATTGATGTAAGACATCGGAGGTAATCATTACTCCAACGGGCAACGGCTTCGGTGCATGCGAAACCTTTTTCTTCATCTCTACAGTCTATATATATATATATATATATATATTATATAGTATCTTTCTCCTTGAATAATAATTCCTTACTCTTTCGATTGAGTTAAGGTTTTTTTTTTTTTTTTGAGATGAGAAGCTGACGTAATAGATTTATAAGTAGAGGTCGTTGTTGAAACTATCCTAGTACAAGAATAGGCTTTTCCCATGCAGTTAAATGAAGATCGAAAGATAATTTTATACATTTAAATTTTAATGTACAAGGTGGGGTGGGTATAATTAAGGCAACATTGACATTCTCTAGGATAACGCTTATCCAATGTATCAATATTTAAATGATAAGTTCTTTTTTTCCTCCAACTTCAATTTCTTTTTTATATATAGATGAGCTCATTCTTTGTTTTAGGAAAAATTAGCATGCGGCTTTTCACATACTATTTTTAATTCAATTATAGATACATTTGATTCTCATATAAATCAAATATAACTCTTCGTTTGAATGTTGAGTTGAGATAAGATGAGATGAGATGAGAAGCATAATAATAAAATATTTTATGAATAGTTGTAAAATGGTTTGAGTAAAATATTTTATGAATAGTTGTAAAATGGTTTGAGTAAAATATTTTATAGAATTTTAGAAAATATGAGAGAAAGAGTTGAATAAAATATATAAAGTGAAAATATTTTTAAAATATTTTTTTTTTGAGATTTAGAAAAATTAAATTATTTTTTATGTTTTGTTTGAAAATTTGAGAAAATTGTAATGATATTTAGATAATAACTATATGAAAAAGTTAAAAATTTAAAAGTTTTAAAGTGAAAAGTATTTTGTATTTAAGTGATATTTAGATATTGAGATGAGATGGATTGAGACCATCTCGAGTTCCAAACAAGATTTATAATTAGATTGTGAAGGAAAATTTGTCCTTTATATTAAAAAAAAAAAAAAGGCTATCCAATAATTGATGTTGACACTTCAAATAAGGTATGGAATATTGTGATAAATTATAAAGTTGCTACCAACAAATAAGAAAAAATCTAAAATTAGGACTTGGTGTCACGGGTGGCAATGCGCATGTCATATTTGTATTATATCAAGTCATGAGTATTAGACATATAAATTAACTCAAATATGAATCGTTTAATTAAATAGATCAGACTCTTAAGACTCTAATACGGTCTATATAAATAGGGAATTATATGATACAATCAGTTTAACTTGTTTAATAATTAATTTTCATTGGATTAACTTGGACACGACACATTTAATCAGTTTCAGCCCACTTAATCCATTTCGATCCATTTAAACTCATTTTATATTATATTAATGAGTTGAACTGACTCATATATTTTATTTTTTTATCCCAATTAATATAATTTCATATATAACATAATAATAACTATATAAATTATTTACAATTACAACTGGATTTAAGATAAAATATTTTATTATTAATATCTAAACCAATAATATAAAAAAAAAATTAATATCTTCACAATATAAAATTACACATTAACAAAGAAAATTGATAGTTTGATATGTCAAATAGTTAAATATTAATATTAATATTACATCTGATCAACAATAAAAAAGATATATAAAATTAAATATTTATAAAATTTAAAAATATATTTATTCATAGATTAATTACAGGTTTCACGGAGGGGTAGTGATAGGCTTACTACATATTTACTACCCATCTACTACTTGTAGTGTTTTTATTTTTTTATCATTTTATTTTAAGTATTTTTTTAACATCCTTAATCATTAAGAAAAAATTAAAAAATATATAAATTTACTAATTATCACTTCCTTAACTATTAAGTAAAATAAAAAATTATAAAAAAAATTAAATATAAAAAAAATAATAAATAAATAGTAAAAAAATAGTAACTTTATTATTTTCCTTCACGGAATGACCCACAATTAACTCTTTTATTAATGTGTCTTATCAAACAATTCATTCCGAATCAAATATATTTATATCAAATTCAAACACGTTTATTTCGTGTTATATATTATCACTGTAAGTCAGGACCTTTTCACCGTCCAATAAAAAGCTGGCACACATAAATGGTAAAAGTAGATCCGCCACATAGAATTTTAATAATATTAATTTAAAAAAATTAATTAAGATTTAGATAATAATAATGTTTGGTGGACTACTAAGTACTACCACCGTGAACGCAAAGTTATGAATTTCGTACCAGATTGTACGGTTAAAATATATTATTTTTATTGCATAGTCGATATAAAGAATGATATAATTTTGAGTAATGTTTTATAATCGTGAAATATATAAATATTAGATAATCGTTTTAAAAAAAATATAATTCATAAAAAATTAATTTATTTTTATATGAATCTCATATTTATTCATTTCTTTTAAAACGATTATACGGTATTTACACATTTATAATTGTAAGTATTATTTCTCTATAATTTTATATTGATTAGAATTTTAATCATTTCGACTTATATCGACAGATATTTCGGTCTGTATTGACTTATATTTTAATTTTAATTTTTAATTTTTATTTCTTTAAAGTGCAAACTCAGTTTTTTATGATTAAATTATTTATAATTTATATATATAATTTATTTATATATAAATTATTTTAAAACGATATCAGTATCAACATCTCGATTCAAACGGTTGCGTAGACCATTGTGTAGACCATCCAAGTCCGGTGCTGGGCTGCCTAAACCGACAGGAGTAGGTGAATTCAATGCTTCTTTAGTGCCAGATCATTTGCCAGATTTGGCCAAAGTCGGTCAAATCCAGCGTCCAGTTGGCACCGGATCCATCCACACCAATGCCGTCTTCGTCCGAATCCATCGTTAGGGTTTTTTCACCAGGGCTCCGGCTGCTGCTCATGGTGGTGACTGCCACCAACAAGTGGCGGATGATAGTTACCATTCTGTACGTACAACATCTAAATTAATTTCTTTTGTGATTAATCTAACCGTTGCCAACAACGGTGTTTAATAATTATCTAAAAAATCATTATTGATATTTAAAAGTTTAGGATTAATTATATTTTAGGGTTTTATTTAAAAAATAATAATTTGGTGTTTATATTTTAGGGTTTTATTTAAAAAAAAAAACAGAGATACTGGTACAAAAATATATATATATATATATAATTCAAAGTGTATTTTCTCCGAATAAAAAATATATAATTCAAAGTGCAGATAATCATGTAATAATACCTACCTCAAAGAAAATCCACAGGCCTCATCATTTTCAAAAGGATTTTCTTATTCCTTGGTTACTTGTGCCACTCCCTCCCATAATACATCATTATTTTACTTCTCACTTAGAACAATAAATAAATAAATAAACTAAGATAATGATTTTGGTAGATGTGCTAGCTTCTTCGACCAAGGTCTTTCTGAGTAAATCCTGGTTTAGAAACATTGCTGTGACCCTAGTCAGACTATAAAAAAATAAAGTTAATCGTAATTTGGGTACTTTATGATATTTTTATAATATTTCATTATTATTTATTATTTTACTATTAAAATAAAATAATTGAAAATACCTCATTACCTAAATATAATATTCTAATCACTTGAAATATATCGCATTTGAAAATAGCTCGTTACCTAAACTTATTTTATCTTATTTACTTATTATAATTTATTAAAATTTTTATATAAAATAAAATAAATAATTTTTAAATTTTAAATAAAAAATAAAAAATAATATTAAAAAATATATTTTTATAATATTTTATTTAATTTTTATCTCAATTTATTTTATATTATCTACAAAAATAAACTAACTTGTTATGGGAAGAAAAAGAGCATTACTCTTTTAAGATTATAACGTAGTCGGACTGTCAAGTTGACATCATGTAATTTATTTTTTATATTATAATAATAAAATTATAAACAATACATTTTTTATAGTTAGAATACACTGTGATTGCTTAAGAGCATCCCATCTCATTCCTCATATCACTATTATCTCTAAATTATAGGAAAAAATTTAGGAAAAAGCTCAAAAACCCCCTCCCATCCCATTCCCTATTTTAGGATTTTGATTTAGGAAATGAATAGTAGTTCCCTACATCTCCTAAATCATTTTTTATTAATATTTTATTCAAATATATAAAATAAATTCTTTTTTCAATCAACTACATTTTCTCTTATACTCATATTTATTATACTTTTAAATAATATTTTTAAAAATAATTTAAATAATTACTAAAATATAAAAATAATAATTTTAAAAATATTATTAAACCCTTAAAAAAATAATTTAAATTTTTGTTTAAAATATTCACTATAATAATAGTTCAAAACATAAGAAAAAATATTAAGTAGTTAAGTTTGAAAATGGAAGTGAGAGAAAAAAGTAATAAAGAAATAATAGAAGAATATTATTTTAATAGAATAGAGAAATGATAGGGAATGAGATGTAGAAGATTTTTTAAAAATGACTAAAATTTAGGATAAAATTATAGGGAGTGTCTTTTTTAACTAAAATTTAAGGAAAAATTTAAGGAATCGGATGTGAATGCTCTGAGCTGTAAAATCTCAATAGGTATTACACCAAGTAAACTTGAGTTGTTTGAAAGATGTGATGGTTTCATCTCAATTTTTTTTCTTTAAACATCACTCAAAATTAAATATTTTTTAATTGAAAATATTTAATTCTTTCATCTAATCATTACTATTTTTCTAAACTTCTAAATAAAATATAAAAAATAATTCATCTTTTTGAAATCTCAAAATAAAAATTATATTAAAAAATTATATTCTAATAATATTTTAATTTTATAATATTTTTATTTAACTTTATATCTTTTATTTACCAAAATCTCATAAAATATCGTAACTCAAACTATTTTATCATTATTAACAAATCATTTCACTACTGTAGAAACACTTATTTCTTTCCATAAAAGGCTTAATAGGAGGAGTGATGTAACTCCTTATAAAGTCCAAGATGAGTTTGTTCTTAAATCGTGTGGGACTTCTCAACACGCCCCCTCACATGTGAGCCGGTGTTTCCAGTACCATCATCATGGATAGGTCGTAGGAGCTCATCATCAGTCATAGGTTAACCTGTTCTGATACCATGTAGAAACACTTATTTCTTCCCATAAAAATCCTAATAGGAGGAGTAAGGTAACTCTTTATAAAGTTCAGGATGAGTTTATTCCTAAGCCGTGTGGGACTTCTCAACAATTATTATTCACATATTTCTCATATAATTTCATTTCCCAATATCCCATCAGTAAAGTAAAGTTGTTTAGGACAATATTTTAGTCATCAATCGAGTGCTTTTGGAGTCGTGGGAAACATGCAAATGTTTCAATATTTCTCATGTTTATTTTATGAAGATGCTATTTCACCAACTTTGACCCACCAAAAAACCATAATCAATACCATTAATAGGCCAATGGTCTCCAGTGGGAGCAAAGGCTCTCTTTAAAAAAACCTTGGAAGTGAAAATTATGGTGACTCTCACATGATTATGGTAATGCCACCTAATTAGCTCTACAATGCATTCCCAAGAATAATCAACAATCTAATTAATATCTCTCACTTTAAAAAAAAAAATAGTTTAGGAGTAACATTTTTATTAGTTGCATACCAAACTAGATGTAATTCTTTTACACTCTTCAGTCATTAAAAGAAAGAACATGGAAAATACGATATATAGTTATAATTTTACGTACATAACTAAACGTGCTGACGTTTTAATCATTGAAATAGTGTAGATTTTGAAACTCAAAATTTGAATTAAAAAAAATTGATAAAATAAGACGGATACCCAATTCGTATAATAATGTGCATAAAATTACATATACATGTCTATAATACTACTCAAAAAAACATATTAGGTCAAGAGGCAAAATAAAAAGAATCACTATATATTAGTATTCAAATTCAAGGCTTTCATAATTCATACAAGCTTTAACTAAAATTGAAATAGTCAGTGCAACTAGACTTTAGTTACTGGTCAAGCACTCAGGCTATACCAAAAAGAAAGAAGAAAAAAACACTGGCAGAGATAAGAAACGAAGAAGAATAGGAGGAGGTAATCTAATCTAAAATATATAAAAATAAAAATAAAAATGCTGAAAATATCTATTGGATTATTCAATCTGAAACCAATCCTTAATTCTTGGAGTTGGATAAAAAGTCCAACGTGGCACCTGCATGGAAATTCCGGCACCCAAACTTTGCTTCATCATCTTCGAGAAGATCGTTGTGAAGTCGACATCCATACATGAAGTAAATGCAACGAAATTGTTTTTTTTTTTTCCAAAAAAAAAAAAAAAAAAACAAAGGAAATTATGCATATATGCCGTATAATGTACGCTCTAATAAATGTTTCAAATTTTCTTATATTTGATGCTACATAAGATTTTAGTCAAAAGTTTAACACCACCAACCAAATGTCATAGCTTTATTAATTTTATAGAAAAATGACTTTTATGCATGCTTTCTAAAGTTGAAAAAAAAAAAAAATACATTTCCAAACAATATCTCAGAGTCTATGCAAGTCAACTCTATCCCCAACCTTATAATTCCTATATAATTTTTACTTGCTGGTGTGCTATACCAACTCGTTGTGGGTTTTTGTGATTCTAAACATATAGTTTTGTATGTGTATATATATATCTCGTTCAATTTAAAAGTGGCTATAAACAACGTGAACGGTAATTAATAGTGTACAGTGCTACAGTATTGAACAGTGCAAACAATATAAAACATGTTACAGTAATGAACAGTATTACAGTATGTGCTACAGTGATGATTAGTGTTAGTGAACAGTAATAAATAGTACTAAACAGTCAAATAAATGATAGAGTTTTGTTAAATATTTTTAAAGTAATGTTATATACAGTCGTGGAATGCGCAAACGCCGTACAGTCGCTTTAAAAAATAGTTGAGTTTACTATTAAAAAATTAATTTATTTTCACCTGGATTCCATATTTATTCACTTTTTTCAAAGCGACTGCACGGCGCTTGCACACTCACGACTGCAAGTATCATTTTTCATATTTTTAAGAGAGTAAAATCATATAAATAATTAGAATTTTTAATATAATTTAAATATCATAATATTCTTAATTAACTAAAATTATTTAGATAAAATGATATTTACCATTATAATATTTTTAGAGTTTCAAAAATAGAAAAGACTTACTTTAATGATGAAAAAATGTGAGAGCAATATAGAAATAAAAGATTATGTATTTTTTCAGTTTACCTTTGGTCATTGCGTATTCTGGTTGAATTCAATACAATTCATATATGTTGCTAAGAAAACTATTGTAAAAATATCCAAAATCTTTTAATTTTCATATTACTCATATTACTGTAATATTTTGTTATCATTATAATGCTTGTTAAAATTTATTTTACTGCTCCTGTGCATTAAATTATTAACTAATTAATTTTCTTTAAAAAAAATATATTATTTTTACACATCATATTCTTTTTTTGGACATATAATTTTTAATTAGATAAATGGACAAACGTGCTTTGCACATTATATAAATATGAGAGTGAATAGTAATTGATGCATAGTAAATCACACACACATACACAATATTCATCCATATTCTTCTAGTTACAAACATAGAATTTTTTTTATCACTCGTAATCTTCTCCATTAACACATGTTAAAAATATAAATATTATCTCTTCCAATCAACTTAAACTGTTGAAACAAGTAGTGATTTCACATATTATTAGAATATAAGTTCTAAATTCTAACCCAACTCTACACTTTGTCCAATTAATTAAATATTTCACATGTTGAACCCACTTATTGAATAAAAGTCTAGCCCACATGTGAAATTAAGTGTTAGAAATATAAATAATGAAACCTAGTAGTTCTTTCTCTCATAATTAGTTTAAACTTTTAGAACAAATAATAATTTAACAAACACATACCACTACAATATAACTGGTTTTTTGGGACGACAATTCTTGTCTCAAAAAATTGGGATTTCATCCCAAAATACTTCTTGAGACGAAAAAAAACATCCCAAGGTTGTTACAATAACAGTGTCCCAACTGGTATTTTAGAATGAAAATATCAATTTTATCCCTAAAAATATCTTTTCGAACGAAATTGAGCAGAACCATTCGATCTGCATGTTCAAACGGAATATTTTTTTTGGAAGCTTGAATTTCATCCCATAATTACATTCAAACGGTACAAAATTGACGTTCGAACGTATTGTATGTTTGGACGTGTCCTTCGTGAGTGATCGATTAATACCAGTCCGTTCGACCAAATATGCATGAGGAGATATTCGAATAAACAATTTGATAGTCGAACAATAAGACGTTTGAACGGACAATGATAAGATCGAACGATTTCATATTAGTACGTACGTTCGGACATTTAGTTCAAGTTCGATCTATTTGTTTTGTTATAGAACTTCACTCTTGCATAGAAATTTTAAATATTAGGAAACGAAAATTATAAATAGGATACATAAAAAAATTTATTTAATTTTCTTTATATGATAAATCCCCAAATATGTCATAAAATGTTTTCCAATTAGAAGGTCGGACATTCTAAAAAAGATGATGGTGTGCATTTTTCTTGTTCTTGAACTTATCTAATACTCATGACAACTCGTCTTATATTTACAAAATGCATTACACATAAGTCCATTGACAGTCTTACGCTCCTCTCTACAACCAAAATTTGACTCCAGATCTTTCTTTTTTATTTTCATTAGTGTTGCATTTGTTTGCTTTGGGATGATTGTTGGAGACTCCTACTTCATTAAATCTTATATCATGTAACCCGTAGTTTATTTATGAAACTTCTTACTTAGAAAAAAAAAACAAATAAACAGAATGTCTACATGTCTACATCGTTTAAGATGCAATGTCTACATCGTTTAGTACTTGAATTTCGGTGCATGCACGGAGCTGCCATGCATTCTCCTCATCTGGACGTCGACAAACTGTCACCACACTGCCCACTTGCTGAAAACTGATCAAATCGTCAAACAGAATGAATTGTTCATATTGTCAATGGCGCAGGCATATTTCACACTGATCATTACATTCTTTACAACTCTTGTGATAAAAGTCCAAACAAACCCAGAAGATACAAACAAAAATTTTCCATACTTCAGCTTCAAAAGTCTAGATCAGATTTTCCGGGTCCATATTTTTGGCATAGAAAATTATATATTAAACAGCATAATGTAAACTGAACTAATCTTCGTGCTGTTTTAGGCATTAAAAAGAAGATTGAAACCATCCAACGATAGTCAATCCCGGCCCCACACCTCCATATATTCAAAGAAAAAAAATACTTCTAAACTCGACTGTGGACTTTGAAAAAGGGTACAAACTACAAACAACATGAGTTACAACAATCAATAGATATGAAAAGTAACATATTCAAGGATGGAAGGGAGTTTAACTACATGGACAAATGGATCAGAACTGAAGAGACAGAATAAAGCATCGTTTGAATGCTAAATTATTTCATTTCATTTTATCTTATCGTTATAATTTTTTTAAATTTTTATATAAAATATAATAAATAATTTAACCTTTTTAAATTTTAAAATAATAATAATATTAAAAAATAATATTTTAATAATACTTTATTTAATTTTTAACTTTTAGTTTCTGTAAAATATATATATATATATATATATATATATGGCTATATTAATTTTAGTCAAGCCAGCCCTCTTCAGGCTCTCCTCTTGTACCTCTGGTTTTAGTTTAATATAAATATGATTATTAAAAAAAAAATGTTTGATTCAATGATTATTATAAGGGTTTTGACAGATATTGAGGCCTACAAAAAAAAAAAAAAGGACAAAATGGTTGCAAAAACCTAGCTTAATTCTCGAGAAAAGGAACAACTATACCTTGAATACCAGACAGTTTACATAATAAACTCAATCCCCACTTGCACATTTACTATGTCAGATCATAAATTCAATGGAACATTCTTTCTATATTTAAATGATAATGTGGAGTTGTAAATTATAATGAGGGAAAAGGCTAATTCAGCATGTTTCTGTTTCCAATTTGTTCTTTCAGGCATTGGGAAATTTTGTCCAAATAGATCAGCATTAGAAAGTAGAAAATGTGAAAGATGCTTGATTTTTCAAATTGAACAACAACAATGGCAAACCTCTTCCTCTCTGCAATCAGGTTGCGGCCTCCATGCATATCCTAGCTTGCTCCAAGCACTTCAGACTTTCTCTTCCCATAATGTCAGTCGTTTTCGTCTGCCTAAGTATTACAAGATAAGCATACCTTTCCCATACAAAAAGAAAAGAAATTTACTAGATCAGAATAATGTAGCATCAAACACGTGATCAACCTTCTATCATCTAAGAATCTAGTTCATATCATTCACAAGTTTTTTACTCCTCCATGCATGTAACAAGATTACCTCCTTAATAGGGCTAAGCGCACCGACCAAGTCGGAGTCGGTATGCCCATCCTAGCTCTGACTCTAACTCCAACTTTAACTTGTTGAAACGTAGTCAGATTTTAGACTTTTTTTGAGCTGTTTTTATCCTCCTACAATCATACAATATCCTGGAGTTAAATCTCCTGTCCATGTGCCTGCACAATCTGCATCAAAATACTAGAAAGGATTGAAATAAAACCTATATAAATATTTGAGAATGTGGGATCATGGTTTAGTCAAGATTAGACGTTGGGTATCTGCTTTGGGGGATCGCAGTGATGCACCTAGCTAGCTAGTTAGCTACGTTAATTCACAAGAACCTGATCAATAATAATGCAAAACATCGTGCCTACTTGTTAGTTGTTACTGTCGCATTAGGGATGCCTGGCGTTCCCAAAAGTTGATTTTGAACATCGGCCAAAGCAGTTTTCTCATATCTCAGAGTCAAAATGCTATAACCTATTCGATGAAGGCCATCTCCGAATACACATTTGAAAAATTCCGTCTGAACTCAACAGCAAAGTTGTACTAATTTGAACATTGTATCAAAGAACTCTCAAACAATTTTTCCCCTTTGTAATACTTGTCATGATCAATAAGTTTCGGAAGCTCAATCCTAATAATGATATTTTTTTATTATTTTTGTTATTCAAAATTATTTTTCAAAAGAAAAAATCCTCTTGAAAGTGAAGAGCATGGTGAGAGATAAATCAGATTTCGTAGCATGGTGCGGTACGGGATGGGTCTATAAATTATTTTTGGATTTAAAATTTTTTTAGATCTAAATTATAATATAATTTAAATTATAAATTAAAATGTTGGTACAGAAGGAGCTGCAAAACAAAAACTAGTGAGATAAAAGTTTGCTTCAAGGCGCGTTACAAATGTCGCTTTCCCTTAAGACAATATTCGCTCCCACCAATAACGGTATGCACACGAGTTATAAGTGAATTTGTCTCCAAGATACAATAAAGCCCATAATAAGTTTGTTTGTCTAACTATTTTATGCACAAACGAAATTAGACCCCGAATACCCTCAGATCTTACTATTCAACTAAGAGATTGGAAACTTGTTCTCTGCAGAATGAACAGATCCTAATAACAAGTTTCAAAGAAATTAAAACTTTTGGGAGAGAGAGAATTTTGAAATTGCCTTCTTTCCATTATATAATTCTATCATATTAAATTCGTAGGTCAATGAGTCTATTTATAAAAGGTCAAATGATGTGAATGAAAAGTTGTAACTTTTTCTTTTTTCTTGAATCTAAGCCGAATGGGTATATTAATTAAGCCTAGACTCATGGGCCGCACACCCTATGGGACTGTTGTTGGCCTTGTGCCTTGGACTGGACCCAGGCTCGTGTGGAGGCCATCCTCTCAATAAAGGAAAAGTTGTAACCTTTCATTTTTCTAAAATCTGAGCCGAACATGTATATTAATTATGCCTAGACTCGTGGGCCGCATGCCCTATGGGGCGGTTTTGGCCTTGCACCTTGGGTCGGACCCAAGCCCGTGTTAGGAACATGGGTAAACCAGATTTTCATCCAAAATTCTTCATAGGTCTTAACCTAGAAGGGCCACACAAGTGTTTGACAGATCTTTCCTTCTCCAAATGATAGGCCCTCTTAACATTAAAACAACCCGTGGAAGTATCATACCATATTTGTTTATCTGCTGACATCAAAGGGCTTAGAGGTAAACTCAGAATCATATAACCTTCATCATCAGAGAAAGTTGGCCTGACCAACCTAGAATTCCACTCTTTACCATGAGGATTAACTGAAATATCAACTATGGCATTAACATCTAAATTCATAATAGGAGATTGTAACATGAAAGTAGATTTATTTAATAATCATTTATCCTTCCAAATCCAAATAATTTTTCCATTACCAACCCTCCAAATCAAGCCATCATGAAAAAGATTCTTAGCTGCCAAGAAACGTCACCATAAGTAAGAAATACCATTATGTACAGCAGCAGACTTAACATCTCCATGGGGGAAATACTTTGCTTTTAAAATTAAAGCATAAATGGATTGAGGATTGTGAAATAATCTCCATAACTGTTTTGCTAAAAGTGCTTTATTAAAACACTCCAAATCACGAAAGCCCATACAACCGAGTTTTTGGAAATACCCATATTCTCCCGACTCATCTAGTGAATCTTAGGCTCAATTTGCTGATGTCCCAGAAAAAAACCTCTACATCATCCTATTAAGCTGCAAACACAAAGTCTTGGGCAACAAAAAAATGCTCATAGAATAAGTTGGTATTGCCTGAATAACATGCTTCAAAAGAACTTCCTTACCTGCCTGTGAGAGAAACTTATGCTTCCAATTGCTAAAGTCTATGCCACACTCAATCAGCTATGTATTTGAAAGACTTGGCACGAGATCTTCCAATTAAAGCAGGCACTCCAAGATACCTTTCAAAGTTGTGAGAGGTTTGTATGCCAGCAATAGGTAGGATAAGGTTCCATGTCTCTTGAGTGGTGTTTTTACTGAAAAACAATGTTGTTTTCTCTAGGTTGAGTGGTTGTCCCGAAGCTCTTTCATACAGCTCTAATAATCCTTGTAGTCTACTCCACTCAAGAGAATTAGCTTTGATAAAAATTAGACTATCTTCTGCACAAAATAAATGTGAAACCCATACCACCCCTCTTGCAATTGGAACTCCATGGAGGAATTTTTTACATTCAGCATGTTTAATCAATCCACTTAGAACTTATGAATACAATAAGAAAAGATAAGGACTTAGTGGATCACCTTACCTTATACCCCTACTAGGTTTGAATGTTTCGTGAGGTTCTCCATTCACCAGAATTGAATAAGACACCAATGTTATACATTCCATAATGAAAGAAATCCACCTATCACTGAAGTCCACTTTCTCCATTACCAATTTTAGAAAACCCCATTCAACCCGATCATACGCCTTACTCATATCCAATTTAACAGCCATATAACCCTCTTTACCATGCAACTTACAATGCATAGTACGCAATGTCTCGTAGGCAGCAATAATATTGTCAAATATAAGCTGGCCAGGTATAAACGCACTTTGATTTGGTGAGATAATAGAATCCAACACTTTCTTAGGTCTATTTGAAAGTACCTTAGAGACTATCTTATATAGGACATTACAAAGACTTATGGGTCAAAAATCAGTACAATTTATTGCCTTTTTTTTTTCTTTGAGATTAATACAATATAAGTAGCATTGATGGATTCTAGAGAACAAACCCCATTTAAGCACTTCAATAGACTAGAACATGCCTCAGGACTGACAATATCCCAATGATCTTGATAGAAAGCTACAACATAACCATCTGGACCAATGGAGACAGTTGGAACAATGCTGAAGTGATCTCTTCTGTTGTATAAGGCTTATCAAGATCGTGATTCATATCCACTGTAATTCTAGGCTCAATCACCAATAGACTCTCAATAGAAGCATCTGATTCAGAACTTTGGAAAAGATTCTTATAAAATCTGCGAAAAATCTCTTTAACAGCTTTAGCTTCATACTGAACAAAACCATTATCATTTTCCACCTTATATAAAATTAGATTTTTTTTCTTCTGATTAGCACACAGGTGAAAAAAACCTTGTATTTTGATCCTCCCCTTTAAGCCAATCTTGCTTGGCCCTCTGTTTCCACTTAAGGCCAGCCCATTCTAACTCAATATTAATTTCCTTTTGAAGCTGGTTAGTTTGTTCACTAGTGGCAGAATTCTCTCTATTCAGCAACAGGGATAAATCCTACTGTAACTCCTTCAGCTGAGAAACCACCATAAGGAAATGAGATCTGTCCCAAGTTCTAAGAGCATTTTGGCACAACCCAAGTTTATGTTTTATACTCCATAGAAAATTCCCCTCAGAAGCCTTTCATTTCAAATATTGCGAATCACATCCTTACAATCCTTTCTGAATTTCCAATGAGCTTCATATCTCCAGATTTTTCTATGATAGTTCATGCTGGATGAATTTGTCGTAATTTGTAGGCAAATAGGAATATGATCATAAATAGAAATTGGAATGGTTTGTGCCTTTCGTCTTCCAAACTTGGATAGCCAAGCTTTATTTGCCACTGTTCGATCCAATCTCTTAGCAATAAATCCTTCATTTCTGTTGTTCCTTCATGTAAATTTGGGGCCAATAAAACCCTGATCGGTCAAACCACAATCATCCAAAGCCGTATGAAATTCCTCCATATGCTTGACATATCGCATGCTACCTCAACTTTTTATTATTATTATCCAATATTTCATTGAAATCCCCAATGACTAACCAAGGAGTATGACAATCAACTTGTATTTTCCTTAATAATGCCTAACTACCTAACCGACAAACCACATCAAGATAACTATAAAAGCCAGTTAAAACCCACTTTACAGATTCTCCCACAAGTGCTACCTCAACATGGATGTGTTTTAAGGAAAAATTTAATAGACTAATGACAAAGGCATCAGTCCAAAGTAGAGAAATACCTCAACTAGCCCCAACACTACCAACTTCCAGCATATGAGAATAACCTAATTTCAACTTTATACCTTCCATCTTATTTTTTTGCAATTTCGTTTCCATAAGAAACAAAATCACCAGCCTCTTTTCCTTTACCAAAGGCAAAGGGCTTGAACTGATCAAGGGTTTCCAAGCCCTTGACAATTCTAGTTTATAAGATTCATAATTCCTAATAGGGTTGCAAGCAGCCACCGCCGATATCTCATTGTTATCTTGATCAGTCTCCTTCAGAGTAAAAAGACCAGAGCGAGTTTTGTGAGTTTTAGGCAGTTTACCTGGCTTTTGTTTCTCAGGGAGAATACCAACCTATTTCCTCTTCTCTTGCATGGCAATCAGATTAATGCGCAATGGAACATTTTCCTTACTCAGCCGAACATGTCTTTTCCAAATTTTATGCTCTACACTTGATTGAGACACAGTTGTAGAGGACACCGAACCGGAAGACTCTACCTGAATCTCCAGATCCTCAGTTGGATTATCAGCAGTTATCCTAATGGATTTATCCAAATGAGATGGTAAAAAATTTTAATTTTGCCATCCCTCAAATCCGCACTTTGACAGAGGGAGTTCTGTTAGACCCCCACGTCAAGTTGTCTCTAGAGATGCCGCACATGCCCTAGTCATGGTGAAAACATACACCTTAGCTAGCCCACAACCATGCCTTGGCCCGTGGGAGGTCACGCACAGGGCGCCCAGCATGCATGCATGCCTTGGCCTGCGCGATGTCACTCACGGGACGCCCAACATGCGGGCTAGTGAGGCTACTGAGGGCCTGCCCAGGCGCACAGCCAAGCACCGCACGCCCATGCGTGCGGCAATGCTTGCAGCACAGCCCGTGCGCTTGGCATGGAACGCCCCACGCCCACGCACATTCCAGTGCGCAGGCCCGTGTGCACACTAATGGGCCACGTGGCCCTGCGTGCGCCCAATTGCCGCAAGGCCATGCGCACATCCATGTGCCGCACGACCAGCCCAGTCATCGCGCGGGCGCACACGCCCATGCCTACCATCCAACCGCATGTCAACGCACACCCATGCCCACCATCCTGCCGCACACCAACGAGGTTAGCGACATGCCATCCAGTGCATGGCTCCAACCCATGCCTTGCAGAGCAGGCCAATGGCATACCCACCAGGCATGCCATCCAGCGCATGGCTCCAGCCCATGCCTTGCAGCCAGTGCCTAGGCCACCAGCCTAGGCCATGCAGCGTACCACCATGGCTCACCATCAGCAAGCCGTGCTGCACCACTTGACCATGGACCAGCCCGAGACCACCATGCACCAACCTAGCCCATCATGTGCCATGCATGCCACGGCTAGACTTGGTCCATGACCACTATCATGTCATTTACTTTATTTATTTATTTTATTTCAATGGACTTATTGGAGGTTTCCAAATTGTTTTACTTATAAATAGAACCTTATGCAATTGCCTTAGAATCTTTTAGCAAAACTCTTAGTGAGAGAACTATTGTTTGAGAGATTATTTTTAGTGCCTTTGCACTTGGACTTTTTGGGTGAAATTCGTGAATCTCAAAGAAAGGATTACACCTTGCAATTCATTGAATAGGTGTAATCCATTTATCTTGTTTCTTTACAACTTGGTGCAATTCGTGAATCTAAGTTGTGGTTATCAATACATGAGGTTTATTCAATTCTTGTGCAATTCGTGATTCAAGTATTGGATTGTTATTGTTAATGCTTTTGTTCATTCAAGTTCATAAGTGTTTTGCATTTTGTCCTTAAGTGTTCATCATTGTTCTTTGAGTTCTTCACATTTTTGCTCTTCCAAATCCTTTTTGCCCTAGTGGTCAACCAACATAGGTGTTGGTCAACTTTCCATAAGTTGATTGCTCATCTTTTGTTGCCCTAGCTGAACACCACATCCTTGCCAAGTCCAATTCCAATTCGGCAACCACTTGCCTTATTACCACTTGCCTTAGCCGCCCATCTCACTTACCATAATTAGTGTTCCTACATGTGAGGAACCCTAGTTGACCATCTTATTCCTTGTGGCCGTCCAACCCTAGCTTCCCATTACCAAACCCTAAACCTAAACCCTAGCCGCCCAACTCCATCATCCATACTCCAAACCCTAACTTCCAAGTGGCCCCAACCCTAGTTCAACACTAGTGCTGTGCGCCATTACCACCATTCTAGCCATACACTTCCTTGACCTTTTCCACCATTCCAAACATTCATTCTAACCTAAACACTTAATCTCACCATCCCAAATTGGTCATTGTGACCATCATTGATCGAGGACCAAGCAAGAGAGGGACAAGGTTTTGGTCATTTCAAGACTACCATTGGCGTGGAGAACATAGTGTTTAGGGACTTGACCGAGGTCCCTAACAAGCTCTCCCTTGTAACTGCATAATTGTCCATCTGCAGAGAATTAGAAACAACGGCTGGATTTACTACCACCGTGAATTTCAATTAACTAACTGCCGATGGAGACTGGGCATTGGACGGTGGAGGAGGGTGAGATTTTCCGATCATAGAAGAAACGAATTTTGTAGCCGCACGAATCCAAGGTCCATTTTGGTCCTTTGTAACAAGTCAATTAACTTGGGTCCAATCCAAACCCTGGATCACATTTATCCTTTTTTTACTTTTACTTTTACTTTTTTTATCCTTGTGTGTTACGCCTTAAACTATTTTATTGGACTTTTGGTTGTAATAGTTAATGGGCTTAGGCCATAGCCTTAGTTTACTTTGTAAATTGTGATTTATCTATTTTGGTTAGCTAAGCCCATTACATGGGTGAATTTGTTAGGGAAGCAAGCTATATGTAATGAGCGGTTTTTGCTTTGAAAAATCATCCAAATAATAAAGAAAGATCAATTTTCTTCTTTTATCTTCTTCTTTTTTCGGAGGTACTCACCCTCGAAGTGAGATTATCTTTTAGCCCATTTGGATGTGTTACAAAGTGGTATAAGAGAGACACAGATCTCTATGCTATCATGAAGGAGATTTTTGTATCCCTCAACAAAATTAGGAAGTCAATGGTGCGATTACAAGAAAACTTTGAAATTATCCATCAGCGGGTAATTGATGGCTAGAAGGATTTTGAAGAAAAATTTAACCATTTGGAGCAACAGCTTCGTGCGTTGCAGGAAGAGGAATAACGAGCTAAGTGCTATCTCGACGAGATGACTCTTTCTTCTGTTATCAGAAATCCTTTTAGAAATTGAAAATCAATTTCTCAATTCTCAGAATTCCCTCTAAGACTCTTGTTTCCTTCCTTTCCTCTTAAAAGTTATTTCCTCTTTCCTTCATATATGGCGGTTGTCCCTAGCAACAACTGCACACTACTCATAAATAAAGAATGGCTAGAGAGAAAGATGAGACGTCGTGCGGTCTTGAAATCTCTCAGAGTTGGAATTGAGCACCACTGCTGCTCCAGCCTCGAGTTTCATGATCAGATTCTCAAATTTGGGAGTTTGACCCTGGGGGCACATTATTGGGAACCAGATCGAATCCAAGTTATGGGAAATGGAGTGTGTAGAGCTCATTGATTATGTGCTCGAGGTGGTCTGTAAAGAGTTTAAGAATGACGATTGTTTGCATGAATTTCAAGTGTGTCATTCTCTAGGAAGAGAAACTGGATCTGGAATGGATACCATTATGATTTCTAAGATCAAAGAGAAACACCGAGACTACATGATGCTCATTCTTCGGGGATGCAAAGCTTCTGAGGTAGTTTCTCATATTATTCCTTGGGTGTGGTATCGTGGTACTGCCGATGGTTTAAGGCCAAAGGAGTAGGTGTTGGTGATCTATTTCTTACCTCGGATTGTGATTCCCATGATAACAAAAAAAAAAAAAAATACCTATCTTGTGTTTGATACAAACCTTATTCTCTTCCAATTTTCTTAAAGAAATTAAGCTAAAAATGGGTGTGCATTTGAGGAATTTATATTACTTGGGTCTTGACAACAACAATCTTAAAGGGATGATGCTTGTGGAATTGGGCCTTTTGGAGTTGGCGAGTGTAATAAGTATGGAGAGTGGGTTTGATGAGAGAATTGGGATGGTTGGTGCAAAAAAGAGTGCAGCACGTAAAGTGTTTGATGTAATATTGAATAAGATTGTAGGTAGTTATTGGACCTTTTATCATGTGATGTGCTTTGCTACGATTAATTTGTTTGCACTATTGTTCTTGTTGTTGATTTATAAGAGAAGTGTGCTCAATATGGGTGAGGAGAATCATGAATTCCTTTCAAGGTGTATTAATGAAGACTTGGGTTTTAAAGGTTATTCACTGGCAGCATGCATCAGTTATAAATGCCCTTGAGTTTGAGCAGACTCAAATGTTTGACTTCATAATAGAGGGAATTAGTGAAGTCCTGAAGGTCGGAGATGAGAATGTTGCGTTGCCATATGGGCAGAGAAATTTAAGATGTAAGGGTTTTCTGACCACCGTTACTCAGCATTCTGTTGGGTCTTCTGGGTTAATTTGCAGGGTGGGGCATGGTCCAAAATCTCCTTTCAAATTTATTGGTGGATTTGCGGATGGCATGTCACATGTGGAAGCAAGATATCCTGCTATACTATTCAAACAACAATTGACTGCTTGTGTGGAAAAGCTTTCTTGTCAGAGTTGTAACAATTTGGGAAAAGAATTATTTCCACTATTGGGCCCATGCATTCAAGCACCCAAAGCAAGAGTACATGTTGGAAAATCATTTAAATCACCTAGAGGTGTTCTTCTGCAACTACCTAGCAACCAGTGGGATAATATCATCAAATCTTTGGATTCTTTTATGAGTCGATTACATTGTAATCGTGCACCCTCATTTTCTATCTGTAGGCTAATTACCCAGGTATTTCCTTTCATCAATCTCTCACTTTTCAACACTATTCTCCTCCAACATGAATGTGACACATTTTCAAATGGAGAATATATGAAATCTGATTTAGCAGAACTGGGGAAGTGGATAGTATGTACAAAAGAAGAGTATGCTGGAAGGTGGACCCATACTTGTATTGAAAAGGGTGAGATCAAGATGAATGAGCAATGGCTTGCTAGTCTCGTAGATAGATATGCAAGTATCAAAACTCTTTTGGTATAGAACAAAGCTAGAGGGATGATTTAGAATCCCTTGGATATGTCCTTGTGTACTTCTTGAGAGGAGGTCTTCCTTGGCAGGGACTGAAAGCAAGGACTAAAAAGCAGAAGTGTGACAAAATTAGTAAAAAGAGCATCCTCATTTTTTACCCTGGTGATGGTAGCATGGATCTCACAATGGGTTGTTATGAGAATGACTGGGATGAATTCGAACGAGGATGGCATCAATTGGCAGCAGGAAATTGTGATTTATTGGACCTTAGACTATTTTATTGGACCTTTGGTTGTAATAGTTAATGGGCTTAAGCCATAGCCTTAGTTATTTTGCAAATTGTGATTTATTTGCTTTGGTTAGCTAAGCCCATTACGTGGGTGAATTTGTTAGGGAAGACAGTTATATGTAATGAGCGGTTTTTGCTCAGAAAAATCATCCAAATAGTAAAGAAAGATAAATTTTCTTCTTCTTTTAAAGGTACTCACTATTGAAGTGAGATTATCCCTTAGCCCCTTTGGGTGTGTTACATTCTTAGAAGAGACTCCATGCATAGTTCTCTTAGGAGGGAGCAGACACCCACCGGATGGGTGTTTGATGATACCACGCTGGAAACAAAACCGGGGGAGGCGTGCACAGCGTAAGGAAACCCAACGAGAATGACCCTAAACCACCACCGATTTTCCACATATTCCACATACCAGAGGTTTAGTGATGTCCAATGCTACTTTCACCCTTAAGAACTGTCTCCAACTTATTCTGTTTTGATCCACATCGACTTGTTCCACTGTTATGACCTGTCACAGAAGGACTGTGAGAGATCGGGAGGACTCTGATGAAGGAAGAGACAATGGGGTTTGAAGTGATCTGTCGTGTAAGGGAGACGAGGAAGGGAAGTGTAAGAGGGGGAACACAACTCAAAACGCAACGTAGAGGTTAGAGGAACACACTGTTTCGTAGCTGAAAGGAGCATGAGCTAGTTGCCGCAGCGTACCTTTTCAATAAAGCATGGAATGCACCGTTTCAATGAAGCCCAGTGTTTCAGTACCTCAAGTCTTAGGCCTAGTTTGAGAATACTCAACTACTATTCATTATTTTATTATTAGTATTCACCTACTTTTTACTACTATTCACTACTATTCAATATTCTATAATTACTTTTTCACTATTGTTCACAGAATATCTAAGATCACTTCACTACCCAAATACAACCTTAGTTGTTATTTTACTTTCCTTGTAGTCGTTTATTTTCTGAAGTTATTTTATTTCCACGTGTTAGCAAGTTATTTGATCTGTTAGTTACCTTGTGGGGAATCTGTGATACCCATATAATATGGATAAGGGTAAGTGGTGTATGGGATCCCACATTGCTTGGGAAGGAGAAGTTCTTGCTCTTTATATGGTGCCAATGGGGCTCTAAATGTATCATTGACTAGTCCTTTTGGAGTATAGGCCATGTGGTTTGGGCCTTCCATTGGGGTGTTACAGAATCTGAGGGAAATGAAGAAAGGGTAGAAATCATTCTGGACAATTGTTGATATTAGAATACTCTGGAGGTTAAGGGATTCCCTCGAATGAACCCTAATATCAATATGAATTCCATTCTCAGCTTCTATTTCACAAGCTTTTATCGTTCATTCCATTAAACCCAGTACAAATCCTTCACAATCATCCATCCATAATTTTCTACGTTCTTACATTCAGTGTCCGACTCATAACAAATTGGTATCTGCAACACCAATCCTTGATGGTTGAACACACTAGATCCAAACACCAGGAACTTACCCAACGCTAGGATGCCCAAGAAGAAAAAAATGCATGCCACATAGGAGGAAATTGCCCAGCTCATTGAGATGGTTTGCACCTTGGTGACTAACCAGACTGCCTAGGTAATCTAGAGGGAACCAAACCTTCACTACGACATGGAGCTTCAAAATTTCGCAGGGGAGGCCAGAAGGGGGTGAGACTTAAGTTTCCCCATTTTGATGGGGACAACCCAGCAGGTTGGGTTTTCAAAACCTCTCATTATTTTGATTATCATCAAACACCACCTGCACAAAGGTTATTAATGGCATCATATTATATAGAGGGAGAAGCATTAGTAAGGTATCAAGATGCAGCTGAAGGGGGTCAGTTTAATAACTGGAAGACATTTACTAGGGCCTTACTGCTTCGATTTGGACCAACCACCTGCGATGATCATGGAAGCATTAACTAGGCTAAAACTGTTGTGGCCTGTAAGGCTCAATTCGAAGCAATCTCTAACAGACTTAGGGGACTTCCGGAATCCCACAAGCTAAGTTTTTTTTCTAGCGGGTTGAAAGATGAAATCTATCTTCCCATAAACATGTTGAACCCTCTTAGTTTGAATGCTGCATTTGGCTTAGCCAAGATATAGGAGAAGTATTTGGCTGGTGCAAAGAAGTCTGTCAAAACTTAGGGGAAAAGTGTAATGGCCGATCGACTTCTATTCTGACCTAGGGACATCAAATTGCATCAATACCAAGTCGTGGACAGAAACCATTTAACCCAGCATGGCAGATCTCTTCGGCACAAATGGATGAGAAGAGAATGAGAGGGTTGTGTTACCATTATGAGGAGAAATGGAACCATTCTCATGTGTGCAAATCTCCTAAACTATATTTACTCCAAGGAACTAATGATGGAATGGAGGGAAGAGGGGAGGAAGTATTTTATGATTCGAAAGAGACGGAGGAAAATGGGCCCAACAATGCTACAGATGGTAATCCTGAAATATCTTTTAATGCATTAACTAACACTCCTTGCCTAAGTACTATAAGATTATGTAGGAAAATTGGTAATGTAGAGGTGGTGATCTTGGTAGATTCGGGAAGTACCCACAACTTCCTTGATCCTTTAGTTGCAAGTAAAAATAACTTACCTATCGATGGGGTTGGAAGGCTTAAAGTCATGGTGGCAAATGGTGAAATTATGCAGAGTATGGGCACCTGCAGCAGTTTGTTGACAAAAATACAAGGTACTAATTTCAGCATTTCCTTATATATTCTACCTTTAGCTGGTTGTGATGCTGTGTTAGAGATACAATGGCTTAAGACATTAGGCCATATTACATGGGATTTTTCAAACTTACATATGAAGTTCCAGTGGAAGGGACAGATGATAGGGTTAAGAGGATTGAAATCGAGGGAGACTACTTTTGATGATGGGGGAAAACGTACCATGTGGCACACCCTTAATAGAGGCAATGGGCTGTTTTTACAGTTAGTTCCTAGTAAGGTTCAGGAGCCAAATTATTTGTGCTGTCCAAAAATTGTGCAAGTACTGGATGACTTTAAACAGGTGTTTCAAGAACCCATTAGGCTACCCCCAAAGAAAACCCACGACCACAAGATAGTGTTGAAAAAGGGTACTAGCCCCTTTTCTACTAGGCCTTACAGGTATCTCCACTACTAAAAGGCAGAAATAGATAAGATTGTTACTAAACTACTTAAGATAGAAGTGATTAGGCCTAGCTTCAGTCCCTTCTCGTCTCCTGTCCTATTAGTAAGAAAACAAGATGGAAGTTAGCGAATATGCATGGACTACAGGGCCCTAAATTAAAAGATAGTGAATGACAAGTTTCCTATACCCGTAATTGACGAATTACACGGAGTAGTGGTGTTCTCTAAGTTGGACTTAAGGTCCAGCTACCACCAAATCAAGGTGGTGCCTGAAGACGTACCAAAGACAGCCTTCCAAACCCATAAAGGCCATTATGAGTTTTTGGTAATGCCCTTTGGACTTAACAACGCCCCTTCCACATTTCAGAGGCTAATTAATACTGTTTTTCAACCATTTTTGTGAATGTTTGTGCTGGTATTTTTTGATGACATTCTTGTGTATAGCAGTAGCATGGGAGAGCATATAGGTCACTTAAAATTGGTCATGGAAACACTAGCCCATCATAGTTGGTATACTAAGAGGTCTAAGTGCCTTTTTGGAGTGGCTGAGGTGGATTATTTGAGGCATATTGTGACAGGAGAAAGGGTAAAGGCTGACCCTAAGAAGGTGGCGGCAATGTTGGAGTCGCCCGTGTCCAAAAACACTAAATCTCTAAAGGGATTCTTAGGTCTAACAGGTTATTACAGAAAATTTATCTGGGGGTATGGGATTATTGCAGCTCCAATCATCGATCTATTAAGGAAAAATTCATTCACCTGGGATGACAGGGCTGCCCAAGCATTTCAAAAACTCAAACTGCTATGACCAAACCTCTTGTGCTGAGATTACCCAATTTTTCTCAACCTTTCACCCTAGAATGTGTTACAAGTTGAGGTGGTATAGGTGCTGTCATAATGCAAAGTGGGCAGCCCATAGCCTTCCTCAGAAAAGCCTTTAAAGGAAGGGCCCTTACCCTCTCCACATACGAAAAAGGAGTTATTGGCTCTAGTCACGACTGTTAGAAAATGGAGGCCCTATTTATTGGACCAAGCTTTCAGAGTTAAAACTGACCACCAGGCCTTAGAATTCCTACTGGAACAGAAGGTTGGTACTATAGCCCAACAAAAATGGGTTACTAAACTTATGGGCTATGATTTTTGCATTGAGTACAAAAAGGGTAAGGAGAATAAGGTTGCGTATGCCCTCTCTAGAAGACATGAACCAGATCAGACAATAGAAGGGTTGCTAGCAGTAATTACGTTCCCAACTTCAGTTTGGATAGATGAGCTTAAGATGACTTATTCACCATCACTTGAGCTACAAGAAATTTTAACCAAACTTCAGTCCAAACAAGAGGCACCAAAGGGCTTTACACTCCAACAGGGCTTAATTCTTAAGAAAAGCCGAATTGTAGTAGATCCTCAATCCTCATTTAAGGGCGAGGTCCTCAAATTTATACATGAAAATCTGCAAGCAGGGCATTTAGGGTTTCTAAAAACCTATCAAATGAAAAGGATTTTTTTTAAGGGAATGAAGAGGGAGATAAAGAAGGTAGTGCGTGAATGGGATACATGTCATATCAATAAAAGTGAAACGGTTCTGCCACCAAGACTTCTCCAATCTCTTCCCATAGTGACCAAGTGTGGGAAGAGATTTTCCTAGATTTTTTTGACGACCTACTAGTCTCTCAAGGAGCCAGTGTAATTTTAGTAGTGGTTGATAGACTGACCAAATATGATCACTTTGTTGCATTATCTCATCCTTACACAACAGTTGGGGTGGCCCAAATATTTCTAAAGGAGGTGTTTAAGTTACACGGCCTGCCTAAGGCCATCATTTCAGATCAAGACCCAGTGTTCCCCAGCTCTTTTTGGAAGACCCTATTTGAACTACAAGTCTCATCGTTGAATTACAATTTAGCTTCTCACCCAAAGACAGATGGCCAAACAGAGGCCCTTAACAAGTGCCTAGAAGGCTACTTGAGATGTTATACAGGTGCTAAACCTAAGGATTGGGTTCGGTGGCTTCCAATGGCCGAGTGGTGGTATAATACCTCATACCACACCTCGACCAAACTCTCCCCTTTTGAAGCTCTATATGGATACCCCCTATCCAAACTCACAGCCTATGTGCCTAGTACTACTTCAAAAGACGTCGTTGACCAACTATTACACACCCGTGACTAGATCAGGACACTACTCAAGGAAAACTTAGATCTAGCCCAACAAAGAATGACATTTTATGCAGATTGTAAAAGAACTGAACGAGAATTCAAAGAAGGGGACTGGATTTACCTACGGTTACAGCCCTACCGTCGTGTAAGGGAGATGAGGAAGAGAAGTGTAAGAGGGGGAACACAACTCAAAACACAGTGTAGAGGTTAGAGGAATGCACTGTTTCGTAGCTGAAGGGAGTATGAGCTAGTTGCCGCAATGCACCATTTCAATAAAGCATGGAACGCATGTTTCAGTGAAGCCCAACATTTCAGTACATGAAGTCTTAGTTGTTATTTTACTTTCTTTGTAGTAGTTTATTTTCTGAAGTTGTTATTTTATTTCCACGTGTTAGCAAGTTATTTGATCTGTTAGTTACCTTGTGGGGAATATGAGAGAAACGGAGAAATGGTGGGAATCATTCTGGATAATTGTCGATATTGGAATGCTCTGGAGGTTAAGGGATTCCCTCGAATGAACCCTAATGTCAATATGAATTCCATTCTTAGTTTCTATTTCACAAGCATTTATCGTTCATTGCATTAAACTTGATAAGTGTTAGAAATGCATAATTAAGTAGCTTAAGCAAGTGATTTATCTCATCAAAAGAGTTGATCACTTAATTATGCATTAAATTCTAGTATTGGATGCCAAATTAATTAATGCCAATATTTTGCACACAAAAGTTTCGTATTTTCGCTTCAAATGATAAACACTTATACTATACTTATAGGTTGCAGGGCATTTTTTGAAAGAAAACTAAAAGAGAGAGTCATGCGGCATGAAGTTGTTTAATTTCCTCACCCTTCAATTGATATTGCCTAAGGGTATTAGAGTGGAGCTCTTGGGCACGGGAGAGAAGGAAAGACGGCAAGAATTGAAAGAAGTTGTCCCAAGAATAGAAACGGAAGAAAAAAGAAATTAAGGCTGAAATGAAACGAAGTGGTCACTAGAATATACATGGATTGCGGCTGGAAGTGATCCAGGGGGCATATACATGATTTGTAGCAGAGATTAGAGAGCAGGGGCATGGTTTTGAGAAAAAGGAATTACGGCTGGAAATGGAGTATTTTGGTGTGTGGTCCCTGGTAGTAAAACAAAACAAAAAAAAGAGCAAAGAGCTTGGTGGCGCGGGCTTGTTTTTCAAAAAGCGAGAATCACAGCTTGGGGCAAAATTCATTACGGACTTTTTTTGAAGTTTTTCTTTATTTTTGGCTTTGTTCTATGAGAGGAACTAGGGGAATTTTTTTTGTTTTTTCAATTATCTTTGAATAGCAATGTTAATTTCCTTAGTGTTTTCGTTTGATTTTACATTGAGTATGGAAGGCGAGTTTTATAGCCTAAGCCAATGGAATAACTTGAACTGGCTGTGGTTTCTTGTAATAGAAATCACATATGCTCTTATTCATTTTCATTTATTGTATTGTGGATAGACTTATCTCAGAAATAGCTTGAATCTCTTGCTCAAGATCTGTTGTTGACAAAAGGCACATTAGATGCTTAAAAGAATGCAATGATTCAATACTAACCTGATTTTCTATTTCCATTTTTGAATTTCAAAAAATATGTAGAAGAACTTTGCAAATGAACTTCCAAAGTCAAATCCTCCGATTATAAATACCTTAGATGGATTAATAATCGAGAAAACAAAAGAGATTGAGATTGCAAGAACCACAACCAACTCGAGCTAGGCCTGAAGCTTAGGTGTTTGTCTTTTTGGTCAAATCATAATTTTCTTCTACAAACTTTGTTTTTTTTTTTTACTGTAAAATTTCAGTTTTACACTTCATATTAGCAAATGCCATCTTAGAATGACACATCTCTTCTACAAATCACAAACCCCTTTCTACCTTTGTACATAATCTATTTTACATTTTCTTTTCAAAAGTGTTAAAAACACAAAAACAATGTTCATGAAAATTCTCATTTGTTCATATACCAGAACTTCATCCACCAACACTTGACATAAACCCTTTGTCCCTGTGAAATACGATACGATCCTGGATTTATCCTTGATACAACTTGACACTTCTACACCTGGAAGAATACATTTGGAACAACGTCAAGTTTTTGGCACCATTACCGGGGACATCGGTGTCTATTAGAGTGATTTTCTTTTGCGGAGATGACGTTTCTATTGTTGTGAACCTCTTCACAACTTTGGTGACCTCCGAACTTTCATCTCTTTAGTTTGTTTCATTTTCTCTTTCATTTTCACTTTCTGCACTTAAGTCCATAATCCTACTACTGTATATTTGTTTCACAAATTTGAGGCTACAACTTCATTTGATCTACTATTGTTATACATTTAGAGATGCAATGGAATTCATATGTTTAATTAGATTCGTGATCCTACAGATAGATTGGTCAGGATTAAGTCCCTCACATACTCTGATTTTGTAACCGCTTCCATTAGCTCCACTTCTGAAACACAAAGCACAATGGCTGAAGAAAGGCATGAAGAAAGGATGGTTATTAATTAAAACTGGACACTTAGAGAGTATCTTCAGTCTGTTAGGACTAGCACACCTTCTTGCATCATTTTGCCTTTTAATGCAAATGCTTTTAGCTTCAAACCTAGAATGATACCTTTAATACCTCATTTTCATGGCATGGAGTCTGAAAATCCATATTTGCATATAAAAGAGTTCGATGAAGTTTGTTCAACTCTCATGGATCAAACTTGCACTGAGGAAGTAATTAGATTGAAATTATTTCCATTTTCTCTAAAGGACCAAGATAAAACGTGGCTGAACTCTTTAAGGCCTAAAACTATACGAACTTGGCAAGAAATGAAATTTGAGTTCCTGAAAA
Organism: Juglans regia; assembly: GCF_001411555.2. Taxonomy (NCBI): domain Eukaryota; kingdom Viridiplantae; phylum Streptophyta; class Magnoliopsida; order Fagales; family Juglandaceae; genus Juglans; species Juglans regia. The sequence goes on along the minus strand of NC_049914.1, from coordinate 22,306,865 downwards.
AGTTTTTTCCAATGCATAGAACTAATGCCTTAAAGAGACAGATCATGAATTTTGCTCAAAAAGATGTTGAAACCTTCTATCAGTGTTAGGAGAGATTCAAGGACCTGTTAAATGCATGCCCTCACCATGGTTATGAGAATTGGCGTGTTATTAGTTTTTTCTATGAGGGTTTGCAATAAAAAATGAGGCAATTTGTAGAAACCATGTGTAGTGAAATTTTTTTACCTAAAAAAGCTTTCGAGTATTTTGATTATCTAGCTGAAAATGCACAATCATGGGATACATATTATATTTATGATAGGTCTAAAAGTTCAAGGACCATCTCAGGGGGTGGGAAATATAATTTGAATGAGGTAAATGATTTAAATGCTAGGTTAGCTATGATTTCTAAGAAGTTAGAAACCATAGAACTGAAGAAGGTGAATGAGGTACAAGTTCTCAGATGACCAATAGTTGTAGTATTTGTGAGGATCAAGGGCTTCAATTAACGATTGTCCAACCATCCCAACCCATAAGGAAGTTCTCTTGGATCAATTTAATGTTGTCAATATGGTTTCTAAACATTTTTTAAATCCTTATTCAAACACTTACAATCCGAGATGGAGAAATCATCCTTACTTCAGTTGGAGGGGTGAACAAGCTATTGTACCTATGCCCAACATAGCTGGACCTTTACAATTTGCACCATACACAGCCCCGGGGGGGCCAGGGCCATCTCAATATGCCAACCACATGCTTCCAACTCAGAAAAAGAACCTTGAAGATACTGTCTAGCAGCTGGCCACCAATTTTCAGCAATTCATGCAAAGCCACGCTGCCATCAATAGTCAGAACTTACAAGCAATCACTGATATCAGAGATTCAATCACCAGGTTGACCACAACCTTGAGTGCTCAAAAGAAAGAGAAGTTCCTTGCACAACCTCAACCTAACCCCCAAGGCCAGAACCAACTAATTCAAAGGTGTACCTAGAGATTCCAATGTCAAGCAAGTCAAGGCTATTTCAACTTTGAGAAATGGTAGGGTGATTGACATACCAACTCAAGAGACAGAAAAGAATGGTAAAACTTCTAGACCTCTTCTTGAAAATGATTTACAAGACCCCTTAGAACCTGAAAAAGTTCCAAACACTACACCTGCACCTTTTCCTCAAAGGTTAACCCATTTGCACAAAGACAAGCATAAAGCTGAAATCCTTGAGATCTTCAAGCAAGTTAGGATTAATATCCCTCTGTTAGATGCTATTCAACAGGTTCATATGCTAAATTTGTAAAGGATTTATGCACCGTAAAAAAAGTTGAATGTGCAAAAGAAAACTTTTCTTACTGAGCAGGTTAGTGCCATTATCCAAACCAACACCCCTCCCAAATACAAAGACCCAAGATCTCCTACCATAGCTTACATGATAGAGAGTTCAAAAATTAGCCAAACATTGTTAGACTTAGGTTCAAGTGTGAATTTATTGCATTATAATGTTTATGTTCAGCTTAGGTTTGGTGAGTTGAAATCTACTTATATTACTTTGTAGCTGGCTGATCGGTCTATTAAGATTCCTTGAAGTGTTGTGGAAGATGTTTTAGTTCAAGTAGACAAATTCTACTACCCGGTAGATTTTGTGGTACTTGACATGCAATTGACTACTCGTTCTACCTTCCAAACACCTGTTATCTTAGGAAGATCTTTTTTAGCCACTTCTAATGCTCTTATAAATTGTAGAAGTTGAGTTTTAAAGTTGAGTTTTGAAAATATGACTTTTGAACTAAATATTTTCAATTTTTGCAGGCAACCGCGAGAAGTTAAGAAAGTTCATGAAGTGAACTTGTTGGAAACTTTTATTTATGAAAATTCTGCATCATACCTTCAAATTACTAATTCTTTAGAGGAATTAGAAAATTATTTGAAATTATTTGATAATGTTTATGACTCATCTCATGTTTCCTCAACAGGTCAACAAATTGTGTCACCATAGAGATTAAAATTTGAGCAACTTCCACCCTTGACAGCAACTCTCAAGTCTTCAAAGGAGAAATCTCCAACTTTGGACCTCAAACATCTTCCATTGGAGCTGAAGTATGCTTTCTTAGGACTACAAAGTACATTCCTTGTGGTAATTTCTTCTAATTTAACTAGTGAACAAGAAGATAGGTTGCTAGACATCCTTAGGAAGCATAAAAAGTACATTGGGTGGACAATAGCTGATGTAAAAAGTATACGTCCATTGGTGTGCACCTATAGAATTTATTAGAAGAGGATGCAAAGTCTTATAGAGAAATGCAAAGGAGGTTAAATCCCACAATGAATGAGGTACTTAAAAATGAGGTGCTGAAATTGTTTGATGTGGATATTATTTACCCCATCTTGGATAGCAAATGAGTTAGTTCTATTCAGGTAGTACCAAAGAAATTTGGGGTGACCGTGGTAAAAAATAAGAAAGATGAGCTAGTGTCTGCACGTGTAATCATGGGTTGGAAGATGTGCGTAGACTATAGGAAACTCAACTCAGCCATACGAAAAGACCATTTTCCATTACCTTTTCTTGATCAAATTTTAGAAAAAATTGCTAGATATTCTTTTAATTATTTCTTGGATGGATTCTCCGATTACTATCAACTGGAAATAGTACCAGAGGATCAAGAAAAGACTAAATTTACTTGTCCTTTTGGTACTTTTACCTTTAGGAGAATGCCATTTGATTTAGAATAATACTAGAGCCACCGCTGGGGGCTCCTACTAGGCTCTAGCATGTATTTTTTTATGTGTTTTATTTTAGTTCTTTTTTTATATAGATTTTTTTAACAATTTTAAATATTTGGAAAAAATAAAAAAAAAATTCACTACATCATTAAAAAATGATTCCTTAATGACGAAGTAAAATATAAAATATAAAAAAATATTTTTTATTTTACTTTGTAATTAAGAAAGTATTTTTTTTAATGTTTTTTTTTAACTTTATGATTAAGGAAATATTTTTTAATGATGTTCTAAATTTATTTTATTTTTTAAAAATATTTAAAAGTGTTAAAAAACTCAATGTAAAAAATAACTTAAAAAAACACATGAAAAAATACATGTTATAGCCAGCGGGAGCTCCCAGCAGGAGCCCCAAGCGGTGGCTCTAGCGCGGTGGCTCTAGCCTTGTCCTTTGATTTATGCAACGCACTGGCAAATTTCCGAAGATGCATACTTAGTAGTTTTAGTGACATAATTGAGAACATCCTAGAAGCATTTATGGATGATTTTTCTATATTTGGTGATTCATTTTAGAGTTGTTTAACCAATTTGCAAGTTGTTTTGCTAGGTGTGAAGAAAAGCAATTGTTACTTAATTGGGAGAAGTGTCATTTCATGGTTCAACAGGGCATTGTTCTTGGGCATATTGTTTCGTCTAGAAGAATTGAAGTAGATAGAGTAAAAATTGAGTCAATTTCTAAACTTTCTACCCCTAATTCAATAAAAGATATTAGACATTTTCTTGATCATGCTGGTTTTTATAGGAGGTTTATTAAGGACTTTAACTCTATTTCTAAACCTCTATGTCATTTATTGATGCATGATGTAGATTTTGATTTGACATCCGAATGTCAAGAAGCTTTTTGTCGACCTAAGACTTTGCTAACTACTGCCCCTATTCTTCAGTCTCCTGATTGGTCACTTTCTTTTAAAATTATGTGTGATGCTAGTGATTTTACTATAGGAGTTGTGCTTGGACAGCGTAGGGACAAACTTCCTTATGTCATTTACTATGCAAGTAAAATTTTAAATGCGGCTCAAAATAATTATTCTACTACTAAAAAGGAATTACTTGCTGTAGTATTTGCTTTAGAAAAGTTTTGTGCCTATATACTCTTGGTTCTCCTATAGTCATCTTTACTGATCATACAACGCTAAAATATTTATTCTCAAAGAAAGATGCAAAATCAAGTCTGATTAGATGGGTACTTTTGCTCCAAGAGTTCAACATTATCATCAAGGACAAGAAAAGAGTTGAGAATGTGGTAACTGACCATTTGTCTAGGCTCACAATTGTTGAAACAGAGCAACCAACACCTGTTCTTGACTCCTTTCCTGATGAGCAATTGTTTTCAATTAGTGTTGTACTGTGGTATGCTGACATTGATAATTTTTTGGTTACAGGAAAAAGTCCATTTAATTGGAGTGCCCAAGATCTCCGCTGGTTCAAATCAGAGGTTAAATTTTTTTTTCTATGATGATCCCTATTTTCTCAAATATTGTTCAGACCAAATAATTCAATAATGTGTGCCAAATACTGAGATTTCTAGTGTTCTTTCTTTATGTCATTCCGAAGCATGTGGTGCTCATTTTTCAGTTAACAAAACTGCAACAAAGATTTTGCAAAGTGAATTTTATTGGCCTAGTATGTTTAAAGGTGTTCATAATTTTTACAAAACTTGTGAGTCATGTTAGCGCTTAGGTGCAATCGCTGAACAAAATACGATACATTTGCAACCTGTTCTTATCATTGAAATATTTGATTGTTGGGGGATTGATTTTATGTGACCTTTCCCCTCATCTTTTGGATATTTATACATTTTGGTTGCTCTAGAGTATGTTTCTAAGTGAGTTGAAGCTATATCATGTAAGACAAATGACCATCAAGTAGTGCTTATATTCTTGAAGGAGAACATTTTTGCTAGATTTGACATACCTAGGGCTATTATTAGTGATAATGAGAGCCATTTCTGTAACAAATCTTTTGTTGCCCTCATGAAAAAGTATGGTATCCACCGTAAGGTCTCTACCCCATATCACCCCCAAATGAATGGACAAGCTGAGTTAGCTAACAGGGAGATCAAGCATATTCTTGAAAAAACCATCAGTCCTACTCGGAAGGATTGGTCCTTGCGATTGACTGATGCTCTTAAAGCTTATAGAACAACCTACAAAACTTTCCTTAATATGTCTCCTCATCATTTGGTGTATGGCAAGGCATGTCATCTACCAGTTGAGTTAGAACATAAGACATATTGGGTTATTAAACAGTTCAATTTTAATGTTAACCAAGCTAGTTTTGTGAGGAAGTTGTAGATTTTAGAGTTGGATGAACTCTAAATGGATGCATATGATAACTCCAAGTTGTCCAAGGAGTGCATGAAGCATTTTCATGACAAGCATATTTAGAGGAAAACCTTTTCACGGGTCAACCAGTCTTACTTTATAACTCTTGCCTTCATCGTTTTTCCAGAAAATTACGGTCTAGGTGGAGTGGACCTTATGTTGTTAAGATTGTTTATTCACATAGTGTAGTTGAATTGATCAACCCTTAAAATGGAAATACCTTTAAAGTAATGGACAATGCCTTAAACCCTTCTTGACCAATTTCTCTCCAGAGGACACTACCATCCATCTGCAAGAGCCCATTTCTTCTACTGCTGTTTAGTTTACTACTTTTTTTGTTATTTTCCTTTACTTTCTTTATTTTTTGTTTTGTATGTTTTGTCTTTTGTTTTGGTTTTTGCATAATTTCTTTTTCTTTTTCTAGTCTTCTAGTTTCTTTTCTCTCTATCGGGTAACATTCCTCACTTTCTTCGCCTATTTATTGCACTATTTTTGGCTTACTTATCCATCCTTTTTACTCATTGAAGACAATACTCATTTTGAGTTGGGGGTAAGGAGAGTCCTCCACCATTTAGTCTCTAATGATTATTTTCTTTGCAAAGTTGTTGTTCTATTTTTAAATAATTGAAAAAAACTAGGAAAAAAAAAAGAAAAAAGTTGTTATTTTCAAACCTCTCTACTTAAGATTAGATAGTTATAGTCTTGGGTTACACTAATTCCCACTAGTTTAGGTTTAAGTTCAACATAGGACCATATGAAAGTCTTAGCAACTCAAATTTAGGCAACGTATTTCAAAGCTATTGATTGATGACCTTAATAGACATAAGCAGATGCTTTTGTTGTTTTGTTTGATATCAATAAGTGGTTTTCATCCAAGCAGCTAACAAGAACTTCAATGAACTATATCTTAATGGCCTAGGAAAAGCAAATGAGAAACTCCATCCATTATAGTTTTGCAACAAAAAAAAAAAAAACTATTTGGAGGTAAAATACATAAGAAAAGGGACATGTCAGAGATCAAAGAAAAGAAATTGGTGAACATTTGAAAAGGTTGCCTATCACTGGGATTTTTTTTTTCAAGTAAGAAAAAGTTTTTTAAAGTGTGATAGCGGGAAAGCCACCAGTGTAATGATTTTGAATTGGATTAAAGCCTTTTTGGTTTTTCTTGAAGAGCTGTTGGTTTGAAATTATTGTGAGAAATTTTGAAACCAACAAATGGCAACCTGATCACATACCTGATGTACTCAAAGATCTGCAGTTGTAATACATTTCCCTTGTTTGAGTTCTTGAGAATTTTATAGGCCTTCATGTTGAACTATAACTTGACCTAGCTTCGTTCTATTACCCAAGACTTCAACATGATTTGCTCTTTAGTAGAGATTTTTTAATATAGAATTTTGGAGGGCAATTTAATCATTCACTCTTTGATCGCATTATTTGCTAGAGACTAGCAAAAAGCTAATTCGAGGGTGTGATAAAGCATTCAAAATGCATAATTAAGTAGTTTAAGTGAGTGATTTATCTCATCAAAAGAGTTGCTCACTTAATTGTGCATCAAATTCTAGTACTGGATGCAAAATTTATTGATACCAATATTTAACACACAAAAGTTCCATATTTTCCATTCAAATGATAAACACTTATACTATGCTTATAGGCTGCAGGGCATTTTCTGAAAGAAAACTAAAAGAAAGAGTTATGCAGTATGGAGTTGTTTTATTTTCTCACCCTTCAGCCGATATTACCTAAGGGAATTAGAGTGGAGCACCTGGGCATGAGAGAGAAGGAAAGACGGCAACAATTGAAAGAAGTGGCCCCGGGAATAAAAATGGAAGAAAAAGAAATTGAGGCTAAAGTGGTCCCTAGGATATACACAGATTGCGGCTGGAATTGGTCCAAGGGGCATATACACGATTTGTGGCAGAGATTGGAGAGTAGGGGCGTGGTTTTGAGAAAAATGAATTACGGCTGGAAATTGAGTATTTTGGTGTGTGATCCCTAGAGTACAAAAAAAAAGAAAAAAAGCAAAGAGCTTGGTGGTGCGGGCGTGTTTTTCAGAAAGGGAGAATTGCGACTCAGGCAGATTTCATACTTGATACAACTTGACATTTCTACACTTGGAAGAACACATTTGGAATAATGTCAAAACCCAATACAAATCCTTCACAATCATCCATCCACAATTCTCTACGTTCTTACATTTTGTGTCAGACTCATAACATCCACTGTCCCTAGCAATCCACCAATATGCTCCCCAACCTGATGATTCGTACACCCAAAAGCCAAGTCGTGTAATTGAACCCTAAAAGACTCTGTAGTATACTTCAAATCGTGCCTAAAAAGAGACCCATCAAAGTTTTTAATACAAAATTGGCAATTATCAAATAACCAAGGGTGGCCCATCTTCACCTTGTGGATATCCTCTTTGTTAACAAATTCAATCACAAACACATTCGAGCCACCCCAGAAAATTGGATAGATCCATACAAACGCCTAATTTTTCGCATAGTATTTTGAACAATTGAACTCTGTGTCACGATCAAAAACAAGAATTTCGAATAAATAGTAATCCCTTTGTGCGAAGTATTCTACATTTTGGTTGTCGTGATTATCACATTAGACCGTTCCTTCCTCTTCAGTTAACACCAAATCCTCATGGGAGCGAAGGAGTAAATCCTCCATTGAAACTGATTTCTCATATTCGAAACCTAGAAAATGTTATGGCCTAATTGTAACATGTAGGTAAGTAAATATAGCTAGGCACTTCGAGAGGTCTGACCTCCAAACACTTGATAATATTTTGGATGAAATCTGATGATTTTCATTGATAGTCGTTACAATATTTATAGACATTGAAAATAGACTAATTCAACCCATGACTACTAGCCTTAACAAATTAACCAACCTTAATCAAATAACTAACCCTCTATCAAATAACTAACCCACATGTTTCTAATCGTGGCTTATGACCAAGCCCTACTTGATAAACACTTAAAATAAGAAATTGCCCCTTCCTATGTATCCCTTAGACATAAGCCCAATTCCTAATACTGCTAAAATCATAAAATACTCCCCCTCTTCAAAAGACCTTGTCCGCAAGGTCTGGAAACTTCCTCCAGTGTTCACCCAACTTTTCCGAGATAAAATCTTTTCTTGTGAAATCCGATTGGCAAAGTCCTTTTAACTAAATTGATTTTCTATACAACATAAATTTCGTAGTAAGTTTAGAGAAATCTGATCCCAATTGATGGAGCCAATTCATGCCTAATACAAGGTCAAATCCTGCCAAAAGTAGTAAGTGTAAATGTGCAACAATGGATTGACCTTGTAATTGGAATGAGACTACCTCATAACATCCCAAACTTGGTACCTGCTCTCCATTTTCAACTCTTGTCAATATAAGGATTTGCTCTTCTTGTCACTTTCGGATCGACGAAGTTGTGTATGCTTCCTGTATCAATTAGGACCACCACTAATTAATCTCCTACTATAACCCATAATCACATAGTCTGTCGAAATGATGTGCCCAAAATAGCATGAAGGAAAATTCCTAGCAACTCTCCTTTTTGAGAGGACTCTTGGACCATTCTCATCACCTATTCATTGGGAATACTCTAAAATACTTCCTCTTATCCTTTTGGTTCTAGTCTTTCCAATAAAATTAATTTAGGTGCTTAACACCTAAGTCCGGCCTGGAATTTTTCATTACAGTAATAGCATAGTCATTTTTCTCGTCTTTCTTGCATTTGGGCTAGGAAAATTCTCTTAATAGGTATGGTGGGTCTTATGTTAGGGGTAGGTGGTGGGCTGTTAAGCTGGAGATTTCTTGCTTTAGGGAGTGGTGGAGGTGATGGTAGCCTTAGTATGGGTGCAGGTAGTCTAGGGGTATTGGGTTGGGTTAGGTCGGGTGGTTTTTGGTGTTTGAACCTATGTCACACATCTTCTTCTTGTAACCTTGCAAGCCCAAAAGCAGCCAACAACGTTGTAGGCTTAAACATGGTTACCACAATCCGCAAGTCATCTCGTAGCCCACTTAAAGAAGTATTGATGCGGAACTCCTCGATAAGCCCATTGATCCTATTTGATAGTATCTCAAACTGGGTTTGGTAATCCTCCACTGAGTCTGTCTAACAGAGATTTGTGAACGCCCCAACTAGATCCTCATAAGCCGAAAGCCCAAAATGGACCTTGAGAACCACCACAAATTCCTCCCAGGAATGAACTGGGCTAGAGTCCATCAACCAATAATACCATGAGAGAGCCCTACCTTCCATATGGAAGGAAGCAATTTGCAATTTATGTTTTACCGGAGCATTACAATAAACGTAAAATTGTTGGGCCTTGAGAATCCGTTCCACAAGTTCCAAACCATCAAACCTTGGAAAATCCAAACTAAGTGTCTACGCTTGAATACCTGTATTTCCCCCAAACATAGGATTATCATTGATTTTCATCACCGGTCTAGAAGAGCCCTCACCTGAATTATTAGTCATTGTTTTAACAGTCAATTAATCGTTGCTGGCTGCCAAATTACTAATCTTCTTTAGCACCATCTCCAGCAATTGTCGTTGCCGCTCCTATTCTTCTCTCAATTGAGTTGTCTCGCGCTTCAGAGTAGACACTGTATCAGCAAGTTGAGCGTGACGAGTACCCTCAACCATTGTGCATAAATGTGGCTCTGAGATTACTTGATATGGTGTAATTGTAATATAGCTAGGCACTTCGAGGGGCCTGACCTCCAAACACTTAACAATTTTTTGGATGAAATCTGATGATTTTCATTGATAGTCGTTACAATACTTATAGATGTTGAAAATAGACTAATTCAACCCATGACTGCTGGACTTAACAAATTAACCGACTTTAATCAAATAACTGACGCACTATCAAATAACTAACCCACTAACACATAAGCCCATTTTTTTTTTTATATAGGAAATTGATATCATTTCATTCATGAAATTGAAGTTAAAACTGTGATTAATCAATATAGAGAAAAAACTCATATTACAAGCCAAACTACTCATCTATGGGGAGCTTCCTTATACACAAATTTATTTGCGACAGACATTGTTTTAACTTCTAGGAACTCTCCACTGACAAAAGTAGTTTGTTTGAGGGTACCATTCTTTGTAAAAAAAAAAAAAAAGAGAGAGATAACCATCCTCCTCCAAAAGGAAGAGAATGACAAAACCACCCCATCCTCCAAATGAAGAGAATGACAAAACACCCAATCTCCAAAGGAGGAGAAGGACTAGACCACCACCCATCCTCCAAAGGTGGGGATTCTCCTGCTATGTACCAAAGTTCAATAGCCTATTTCTTTTATTTCCTAGCACAAACAAAGATAAAAACTCCAGACACTTAAAAACACTATAAAAAAAAAATACTGGTCAAGGCGGCTGTAGTGGTGCGTAAAGGACATGTGCTACTCTAGGAGAATGTCGGATAGTAGATCTTGAGGATACCAGAGTTGCTGGCCCCAGAAACGACGCGAGTGGCAACAACGCAAGCCTTCTCGTGGTGGTGCGTGGAAGCCACACGTTCGCGATGACCCACACGTATGTGCTACGCACCACTCCTTTTAGTGCCATATTCGGTGGTTTGGAAGATCGGTGACTAAAAATACCCATGGTGGAGCACGTGTAGTACGTTGGTTACTGAAAAACCAAGGGTCGGCGTTTCTCCTTTATTTGACCTGAAAAAAAAAATTAAAAAAAAACATGGAAAGAGAAAGGGGGGAGGAAGCACTGGACTGGAATGAGGGAAAGGGAAGGAGCCAAGCTCCCGCTTGACAAACACTTAAAATAAGAAATTACATGAATAACCCTAACTACATACAATTGCCTCTTCCTATGTATCCCTCAGACATAAGCCCAATTCTTCTAAAATCATAACAGCAGATTGAAATTTACAGATCGCAAGATGCATCTCTCATCTCGCTTCCGTTCACACCAAGAGAGACTTTTATTAATTCATAATAATTTGTTTATAATTATGTAATAAAATAATATTATTTTAAAATTTATTTTGATTTTGATTTTTGATATGTTGGCTTTAAATTTAATAAAAAATCTTATTTAGGCTACGTTTTGATATTAAAATGAGTTGAATTGAGATGATAAAATATTGTTAAAATATTATTTTTTAATATTATTATTATTTTAAAATTCTAAAAAATTATAATAATGAGTTTAAATAAATTAAGATGAGTTTAATAACTAAACAAAAATTTTAAATAAATTGTGAATCAATACGGTAGCCTATCACCACTCGTATAAAAAAAATTCTAAACATAAATTTTACATTTCTGCACGTAGAAATATATGAAATTATTCTTTATCTCTTATTTCAATGAAATATGAAATAAAGATTCAATAAACCCAAACTGAACAGTTTTCGGTCGCCAAATCTCTGCGGAAACGAATCCAGCCGATGCATGATCAGCCTTTTCCCTCGAGCACCAATAATGGCGCAACCCGTATAGCCAATCCATCCTTCTTTGATCGCTCTTCCTCCCTCCACTGGGCTTCTCGCTGAAATGCGTTCCAAGGACAGAATCTCCTACTTTTACGACGGTACTATTCTCTCATCTCCTCTCCTTGATGATATTACTGGCAAATGTTCAACATTCTTTCTTTCTTTCTTTTCTTAATTAGATATTCTTTCTTTCTTTTCTTAATTAAATACCACCCTTAAACAATATGTAAATATGTACTTCAAACATTCTGCCAAGATATTTATGAAAACCGAAACCCTAGCCTTTCCCTGTAGGCCTGTATATGCGATCTTTCTGTATGTTTGGCTCTGAAGATAAATGTTGAATTGGGAAAGGTGTTAATTTTCTATCCATCTTGAAATCTCTGTTACTTGGACTGAGCCAACCGAACCTGCGCTTGGCTGGGCCAGACGTCACTATTCAGCTAGTTACTTTGATTGTGTTAACGACTGCACAGTATCCTGGGACTTAATGGCTAGCTGAAGAGGTCGCAAGCATTGTTTCTACCATAAATTGAGCAATAATGAACTGTTTCAAGTACATCTAATTGTTTATTTATATGGTTTCCGTGAAGTGCGGCCTGTTTTTCATATTATTGCATATTTTGAGAACCGGAATGAAGGCAAATTTAGGCCTAGATGGATACTTTTGATTGGTTCTATTAGCAACAAGACTAGTGTGTTATGTGCGATGAATGTTTTTTGCCCAATGTATATAATTTTAAGTTATCTACGAATGAGTGGTTTTGGAGGGTGTCAGTGGACACGAAACTCAGGAGAAGGTTGGTTTTTCTTGAGGTCAATGGTCTCTCAGGATTGCCTCTTGGAAGAACATTTGAAGGGTTTGGGGGAGTTTGCTCCATCTTCTGCCTTTTTGAGGTAATTTGGGCCGTGACTTCACAAGTGTTCTTATAGCTTATTGGAATGGGCTTCTTGGTAGTCATCAATGTGCATTATTGTGGGAAATGATCTTGTCTTTTTTAATGTAGTGTATTTGGAGGGAGAGAAATGGCCCTAGCTTTGAAGATTGTGAGAAGCCAGTGATGGACCTCATGACCTAGATTCCAAACACCCAGTACCATTGAAGGGTGGTCGACTTATCAAAAAAACCATTGAAGGGTGGTCCACAATAGTGTCACCTTTTATATGTCTAGTTTCCAGGAATTTTTGGATCTATTTCCTTTTTCTATTTAGGCACATCTCTTGCGTGGATCCTTTGTTTTGGTTAACTCCCCTTTTTACTTGGTTAAATTTATCTTATAAAAAAAAAATCTTAAGTTGTGCTATATAATAGAGTTTAACACTCTTATGTTGCAGTCATATTTACAATGAAAGAAATAAGTTGTTTGTAAGGTACTTACGTGAAAATGGGTATTACAGGGGATGTGGGTAGTGTTTATTTTGGCCCAAACCATCCGATGAAGCCACACCGGCTTTGTATGACCCACCATCTCGTCCTCTCCTACGAGCTCCACCAGAAGATGGAAGTATATGTAAGTTACTAAGCATAGAAGTGCTTTATATAGTAACTAGATTTTTTGTATATTATAATTTATTGTAAGTTTTCTGACAACAATTTTATGGTTTGGACTGTTTTTGTTGTATAATGCAGCGGCCTCACAAGGCATACCCAGTTGAGCTTGCTCAATTCCATTCAGCTGATTATGTTGACTTTTTACACCGGATTACACCTGACACTCAACACATGTTCTCAGATGAATTAGTAAAATGTATTTTTTTTTCAGTGCATTTAGTTCCATAAGCTATTGATATGTGGTAATATCCATTTATTGTATAAAAATGTTGGAAAAGTATTCAGTAAATGTCTCAAATCTTTGATAGAAAATTGATTTTAGTGTTTTGGTCCTTCAAAGATTGAGTAGTGAATTTTGTTATTAAATTCTTAAAACTGTAAGCATTGTGAAGGTCCAGGTTTGACAATAGTTATCAAAACTGTGCTCAGCATGGATGGGGAATGGTGGTTCTCAATACAACCAGTGTAATTGATGAGTTAGCCTTTAAATAGAAATATCTTCTGTGTTGTATTAATCATAAATAAAAAGCTAATAATAATAAAAGTGTTTCTTGCAAAAGAAGCTCTTCTAGCTTAGCCGTATCGACTTTTGTCACTCAAACTCAGGTTTAAACTGAAACCAAGCACCCAACCACTGGTTCAGTATGATTTTAATAACTATGGCACGTGCAGAAGCAAGTGGTGGCAATAAATTCAAAGTATTGAAATTATTTTGACACACTTCAAAGTAGTGATTGGTAATTTAATACATTGTATTGGTACCTTGGTATCTCCATGATTTTAAGTGTTGACTAATTTTAAGTGGGTTGTAGAGTCGCTTGTCAAACAAATAAAAAATAGTGGCTTGCAAAGTTGAATAGTTGTTTCAACTATGGCACTACTGGCATGACATAAAAGAAAGTCTATTTTAGCTGTTATATGTTTAGTAATTCATGCAAATTCTATAATTTACCATTAATTTGAATGTGTTATTGACCCAAGAGTAACCCACATGTGGTGTGTAAACACTGATAATTTGTACCATAGTCAATCGCCAGATATGGATATGGGGGCATCAAATACTTATGGCTACAATTTAAATTTATTTTCTTGGTTTGTTTTAACTCCAGTTTTTTTGCTGTTTCTTTTTTGTTTGACCAGATAATCTTGGAGAAGATTGCCCTGTATTTGAAAACTTGTTTGAGTTTTGTCAAATTTATGCTGGTGGAACTATAGGTAATTATGATTATTTAACCATAAAAGTCTTGCTCTAAAAGATTGGATAATGTCTATTGGCCTTGTATACCAATTGACATTTGCTAGCAGATGCCGCACGCAGATTGAACAATCAACTTTGTGATATTGCTATAAATTGGGCTGGTGGATTACACCATGCAAAGAAGTGTGAGGCATCCGGCTTTTGCTACATCAATGACTTGGTTTTGGGAATCTTGGAGCTTCTAAAACATCATGCCCGTGTTTTGTATATTGATATAGACGTGCATCATGGGGATGGTGTAGAAGAAGCCTTTTATTTCACTGACAGGTAAAATAGTCATCTTATTATGCATGGAATTCAAATAAGGAAACATGCACTAAAAATGCTTTGCAAACCTTGAAATTAGTTAAACTAATCATCGACCAGCGCCATGAGCGGGAATAACTAGCTTACTATGCATTGATTGTCTATAATTTCTATCACAAAGAGTCTAAAATGTAAAATTATTCTTATAATCTTGAGGGATAACAATTTTTATATCTCAACAAACATCAAAATTAACTGGTAAGAATACAAAGAGTTCAAAGTAGAATAGATAAGAAATGAGGAAGCCAAAGGAGTAAATAATGAAGAGTCAATAGCTCCACTGAGAGGAATAGTCCGTTTTCTTTATTGGAAAAAATTATCTCTCTCTCTCTCTCTCTCAGTATGGCCTTTCATCTTCCATTCCTAGCACTCCTCGCCGGGGATAATCCTTAATATTTCATTGCTTCCCTGATTCGTGTTCCATTTTTCTTTTTTCTTCTTTTAGTTTTATCTTTAGTTTGTTGAAAGATGGATCGTAGATTTTGCATTGAAGCTAAGAGGTTTGTGTTTAGTAAGAAAGGTGGTAACGTTTTCTGTATTACTGAGAGGAGCAGGAAGATGTCTAAATCCCTTCATGTCAGTGGAGGAATGGTTATTTGGATGGCAAAGGTGGTGGAGGACTGTCTAAGGTTATCGGGCAATAAAGATTCTTTTCAGACAAAAAGGGAAGGTAATAGAGTTTTATGGTCCAAAAGTTTCAAAACGCGTTTGGCAGATTTGTGAAGCTGATTGAGTTTGGCATTGTTACTGGGAATGGAATCATAGTGATTCTAGAAGGGAGGAAAGTTGGTGGTTGGGCAGGTTTTGTGAGATTAATAAGAGAGATGATTGATTTTAGGATGCTCGGTTTACTTATAAAAAAAAAGATGGTTGATTTTAGGAACTCTGTCGTAGTTTCTGAAAATAGAGTTGTCCCAATGAATGGGATTCCAGAAATAAGATTATTTCTGATACATCTTCGAAAGGTGTTAAATTCAACGGATAAGGAAGAAGGAAAAAGGATGGGGGAGTTGCAGTATGGGCTTGAGGGTTTTAAAGTTAAGACAGCAGATGGGCATGATCGAGGCCCAACAAACAGGCCTGATCATTGGAGGGCAAAGCCCTTACTTGAAATACATGGCTCCAAAAGCCCAAGGGGAGTGGAGGCACAGCCCAAGGGCTTGGTGGCTCCGACAGGCACTTCGATGTCACATACAGGGTCGTCAGCAGCAGGCGAGTCCTTGAGAGGCTCTCTGATGGGGGCTGATCCTACGACAACTCTTCATTTACTCAAATCTGAGAATCGGAACTCTGAGGAGACCCAGATTAAACCATCAACGGCACAGGAGGTTGCGATTTCTTCACAGAAAGGGACGACGGTGGTAGTCGATCCCTCTTAAGGGTATTCAGGTGGTGAGTTCAACTCCGGCGAAGGGTAGTTTGTTGCCTTTCTTTGAGCTTGAGTTTCTAATGGGAGATTCTCATCTCGGTGTTGGGAGGTTCTCTTCTCAGCTATTACTGGCTCCTACTAAGCTATGTTTTGGAGGGACTGAGAGGGTTTCAAAGGGGGTGGAACCGTGGAAGTGGTGGAGGGAGATGTGGAAATGAGTGGTAATGTCATTGGGTCCATTGAGGAGTTTGTTTCTGGGTTCCCTTGCACCCAAAGGCTTAACTCTGAGCTGTAGATGGTTCTTGGAGGGGAGGAGGAAGCAAAGGCAAGTGAGTCAGGAGAGCTAAGGGAGTCTGATGAAGAAATGGACCCAAATCCGTTGTGTTCTATCCTTCTTGAAATTGATGGGCACAATTCTTCATCTGATAGGGTGATGAGGAAAGTGGATGAAATCAAGGATTGTGTGGGAATCTCATGTCGGATTTGAGGAACAATTTAGAACACTTCTAATGGCTATAGAGGTTGGTCAACCTTCATTGGCTAGATCTGCTCTAAAGAAGGAGAGGGAATTGAAGAGTTTATCGTGTTCTATTAATTATAATACAAAGGGAGGAAGTGCCTTAGAGATAAAGGCAAGGAGAGGATTATTTATAGTTACCAATGAAACCAACAATCATCTCTTGGAATGTGAGGGGGCTGAATGCCTTTTGAAAACGTCGTCGGGTAAAGAATATGATTCGAAAGTGGAGTGCTGATGTTATTTGTTTCCAAGAAGCCAAGCTGAAGTTGGTTAATCAAACAATTGTGAACAGTTTACGGGCTTTTGCGAGGATTTTTGGTCCTAATGTGGATAATAGTAGGAGTATTTTATGGGATGAAATGGCGGGTGTTTGCTGCTGTTGGGATGTTCCTTGTTGTTTTGGAGGGGATTTCAACATTACACGGTTCCCTAGCGAGCGAGTGGGGGATAATTATCTCTCTCATGCCATGAATGCTTTTTCAGATCTGATTTTGGAGCTTGGTTTGATCGATTTACCCTGGTTGGTGGGGATTTTACGTGGTCCAATGGAAGGGCATGGTCTAGGCTGGACAGATTTCTGATTTCAGTTTCTTGGGAGGTTTGTTTTCTTGATTTGAGGCAGAAAAGGTCACCGAGAATGTGTTCTGACCATTATCCTATTATGCTGGAGAGTGGGGGCATTTTTAGAGGGCTAAGGTATTTTAAATTTGAAAATATGTGGTTGGAGGTTGAAGGTTTTGTGGATAGGGTGAGGTGGTGGTCTTCGTACTCTTTCTGGTACTCCGAGCTTTGTACTGGCTGGTAAACTTAAAGCATTAAAAATATATTTGAGGAAGTGGAATGTTAAGGAGGTTGGGAACACAAAAAATAAATGGAAACTTTTGTTGCATCAGTTGAAGAGTTTGGAGGAAAGAGAGCTGCTGGGGGACATATCCGGTGAGGAATTGGAGAGAAAAAAAGTGGTGGTGAATGAATTAGAGAAGATCATTTTAATGGAGGAAATCTCTTGGAGGCAGAAATCTCGGTTCCTTTGGCTGAAGGAAGGTGACAAGTGCACAAAGTTTTTTCACCGTATGGCAAACTTTCATTGAAGAAATAATGTTATTGAGGCTCTTCATGATGGTGAAATCATCATTTCAGATTAAGAGGTCATTAAGGATCACATTGTCAATTTCTATGAGAAGTTGTTCAGGGAAGAATACTCATGGAGAAAAAAGCTTAATGGATTGGTTTTTGACTCCATTGATCAGGCAAGTGCATAATGGTTAGAGAGAGCTTTTGAAGAGGATTAAGTTCTTGATGTGGTTAGAGGAATGGCAAGGGATAAGGTTCCGGGTCCGGATGGTTTCTCAATGGCTTTTTTTCAATCTTGTTGGGATATAGTGTGGGATGATATTATGAAGGTTTTTCTTGAATTTTATACATTTATGAAATTTGAAAAAAGTTTCAATGCTACATTTATCGCATTCCTAGGGGCTGTGGAGATGCTGGATTTTTGGCCTATTAGTTTGGTGAATGGGGCATACAAGATAATCTCTAAGGTGTTAGATAATTGTATGAGTGTAGTGTTGGTAAATATTATATCGAAATCTCAAAATGCCTTTGTAAGAGGGAGACAAATTCTTGAATCGGTTTTAGTTGCTAATGAGGACGTGGACATCATAATTAAATCAAATGAATCTGAAATTTTGATTAAATTGGACATGGAAAAAGCATATGACCATGTTAGTTGGGATTTTCTCTTGTATTTGCTTGGGAGATATGGTTTTGGAGAGAAATTGTGTATGTGGATCAAGCAATGCATTTCAACGTCGAGATTTTCCATTTTGGTGAATGGCACCCCGGTTGGGTTTTTTAATAGGTCACATGGTTTGAGACAAGGAGATCCGCTATCTCCTTTTCTTTTTGTCCTTGTCATGGATGCGTTGAGTAGAATGTTGGAAGCGGCGGTAGAAGGAAGGTACTTGTCAGGTTTTGAGGTGGGAAATGAGGAACGAAATAGCATTAAATTATCTCATCTTCTTCTTGCCGATGACACTTTGATTTTCAAGGAGCCCAACCAAGAACATATTCAAACTTTGAGAGCCTTGTTATATTTTGAAGCTGTCTCGGGTCTAAGGATTAACCTAAACAAGTTTGAAATTGTACCTGTGGGTGCTGTAGGCAATATTTCAGATTTGGCTAAAATTTTGGAGTGTAAGATTTCTTCATTGCTGCTGAAGTATCTTGGTCTTCCCTTGGGTGCTTCTTACAAATCTGTTTTGATATGGGATGGGGTGATTGAGAAGATCGAGAGAAGGTTGGCTGGATGGAAAAAGTTATATTTGTCTAAAGGGGGAAGAATTACTTTGATAAAGAGTACGTTGTCTAATCTTCCTACATATTTTCTTTCACTTTTCCCTTTGCCAGCTGGAGTAGCAAGAACAATTGAGAAACTTTATCATAATTTCTTATGGGGAGGAATAGGAGAGGAAAATAAATTTCATTTGGTTAGTTGGAATATGGTTTGTCAACCGGTTTCTTGTGGAGGATTGGGGGTGAGAAATTTGAGGTTGTTTAATAAAGCACTTCTTGGAAAATGGCTTTGGAGATATCATGAAGAGAGAGATGCTTTATGGAGGAATGTTGTTGCTATTAAATATGGGAGTGGGTGGGGGGATTAGTGTTCTAATGAAGTTAGAGGAGCGTTTGGTGTGAGTTTATGGGAGAATATTAGGAAAGGTTGGGGGAAGTTTTCTAACCATATTAAATTTAAGGTGGGGAAAGGGAAGAGGATTCTCTTTTGGCATGACATTTGGTGTGAGGAATCAGCTCTCAAGTCAGATTTTCCATCTCTTTATAGGATTGTAAGGGATCAAAATGTTGCTGTGGCAGATTATCTTCAATGTACAGATAATAATATTCTATGGAATGTTGACTTTATTAGAGATGAAAATGATTGAGAAGTGAATGTTGTTTCAGATTTTTTGGGAAGAATTTATAATTCAAAAGTGATGCAGCGAAGAGAGGACAAGCTATTGTGGGACCATGCTGGAAATTTCAGGTTTTCAGTTAGTTCTAGGTGCTTAATTGTCATTCTGGTTGTGTATTCCCCAGGAAAAGCATTTGGAGGGTGAAGGTACCTACTAAGGTGGTGTTCTTCAATAGGGTGGTTGCTCTAGGGAAAGTATCGACCATGGATAACCTTAGAAAGCGTGGTTTGTGTATAGTTGATTGGTGTGTTATGTGCAAGAAGGATGATGAATCTGTAAATCATCTTTTTTTGACATTGTGAGGTGGCAAAGTCTTTGTGGAATGAGGTTATTGGTCAGACGGGTTTATATTGGCCGATGCCTAAGGAAGTTGTGGATCTTCTTGCATGTTGGTGTGGTTTTGAGGCAAGGAAATGTGTAGCTACCAGGTGGAGAATTATTCCTTTGTGTTTAATGTGGTGTCTATGGTTGGAAAGGAATGGGAGATAATTTGAAGACAGAGCGTTCTTTTGAAGATCTTCGGAATTTTATCTTTTCTATTGAGTTTGTGGGGTAAGATCTTCGTAAGGAATGATAATGTACTAAATCTGTTTCTGTTTTAATTTTCCTGCTTTCTAGAGTGTAGTAGGTATTTTGCTTTGTATATATCATGTGTACTTGGGCTATGCCTATTCTTGGGCTATACTTGAGGTGGGAAATGAGGATCAGAATAGCATTAAATTATCTCATCTTCTCTTTGCCGATGACACTTTAATTTTTTGTGAGCCTAATTAAGAACATCTTCGATCTTTGAGAGCATTGTTGTTATGTTTTGAAGTTGTCTCGGGTCTAAGGATTAATTTTAACAAGTCTGAGATTGTTCCAATGGGTGCAATAGCCAATATTTCAGATTTGGCTAATATTTTGGAGTGAAAGATTTCTTCGTTGCCGCTGAAGTATCTTGGGTGCCTCTCACAAATCCATTTCCATATGGGAAGGGGTGATTGAGAAGATCGAGAGAAGGTTGGCTAGATGGAAAAAGCTATACTTGTCTAAAGGGGGATGAATTACTTTGATAAAGAGTATGCTGTTTAATCTTCTCACGTATTTTCTTTCAATTTTCCCTTTGGCAGCAGGGGTTGCAAAAAAAATTGAGAAAATTTATCGCAATTTCTTATGGGGATGTATAGGAGAGGAGAAAAAGTTTCATTTGGTTAGTTGAAACAAGGTTTGTCAACCAATTTCTTTTGGAGGATTGGGGGTGAGAAATTTGAGGATGTTTAACAAAGCACTTCTTGGGAAATGGCTTTGGAGATATCATTTAGAGAGAGATGCTTTATGGAAGAATGTTGTTGCTGTAAAATATGGGAGTGGGTGAGGGGATTGGTGTTCTAATGAAGTTAGAGGATCGTATGGGGTGAATTTATGGAAGTTCGTTAGGAAAGGTTGGGGGTTGTTTTCGAAACATATTACATTTAAGTTGGGGGAAGGAAGGGAAGAGGATTCTTTTTTGGCATGATATTTGGTATGGGGAATCAGCTCTCAAATCTGATTTTCCCTTCCTTTGTAGGATTGCAAGGGATCAAAATGCTGTGGCAGATTATTTCCAACATACGGATGATAATATTCTGTGGAATGTTGATTTTATCAGAGAGGTAAATGACTGGGAAGTGAATGATGTTTCTGATTTTTTGGGAAGAATTTATAATTCAAAAGTGATGCAGGGAAGAGAGGACAATTTACTGTGGGACCATGCTGGAAAGTCCAGGTTTTTTGTTAGTTCTTTTTATAAGGTGCTGACTTGTCATTCTGGTTGTACTTTCCCTTGGAAAATCATTTGGAGGGTGAAGGCTCCTACTAAGGTGGTGTTTTTCAGTTGGGTGGTTGCTCTAGGGAAAGTTTTGACCACGGATAACCTTATAAAACTAGGTATGTGCATTGCTGATTGGTGTGTCATGTGTAAGAAGGATGGTGAATCTGTAAATCTTCTCTTTCTTCATTGTGAGGTGGCAAAGTTTTTGTGGTATGGTTTTGAGTCGGACATGTTTATATTGGGTGATGCCAAAGGAAGTTGTGATCTTCTAGCATGTTGGAGAGGTTTTGAGGGAAGGAAATGTGTAGCTGCCAGATGGAATATGATTCCTTTGTGTTTAATGTGGTGTATTTGGCTGGAAATGAATGAGAGATGTTTTGAATATATAGAGCGTTCTCTCGGAGAACTTCGGAATTTTTTCTTTTTTACTTTGTGTTTGTGGGCTAGGATTTTTGTAAGGGATGATGATAATGTACTGAATTTGTTTTAGTCTTTTTCCTGCTTCTAGAGTGTGGTAGGTATTTCCTTTGTATACTTCCCGTGTACTTAGGCTGTGCCTAGTCTTGATAATAAAATCTCTTATTAATTATTAAAAAAAAAAAAAAGATATGCCTGGATGTTGCTTTGCTTTGCAAACAGTTGTATTATGATGTTAAAAATGTACGTAATTGGATCTAATAAAACCATGACACACCACCCTGGGTAGGGTGGGCTGACCGACAACGCTCAGGGGTGGGTCTACACAACAACCACCCTTTGCACTGTGGCCACCCTGGCATTAGGGTCTCCAGATCCACCCCTTCTGAGATGGTCTACCGCCTCCCCATGGTGGTTCAGCCATTCCCTTGGGTGGTTCTAAATTCATCTTGTTTTGCAATCTGTTGTGGTGTCATTTAAAAAAGAGCATAGAACCTTTATCTGTCAACTTATGGTAGGGGCTCTCCGATAGGAGATGGTTCAGGAGCAATTGCCTGGCTAACTAGACTTCCGCTTGAAACCAGCAACTTGCTTGCATATATGGGCCCAGCACGGGTGGAGGTAGTAAGACACTAGCAGATTTTGAGATTATTCTTAGTAATTTTTTATATTTCTATGGTAGTACCGTCATTTTGTGCACTTGGCCACCTCCAAGTTATCATGATCTAACATCTGAACCTGTAAGGGGTTCTTTCAGTTCTGCACCTGGTCCAAAATTATGTTCCTTGGCTTGGGCTATGCCTTTTCCTGTCAATAAAATTTTACTATTACTTCTCAAAAATAAAAAAATTATGTTAGTTGGACTCTTTTACCCGTGTAAATTGTATATCCTCAAGTTCTTTTACTGATTAAAAAAATGTGTATCCTCAAGTCTAGCAATCAATAATTTATGCAGTTATTCATTTTTTAAAATGTTTTCGAGAATAAAGAGTGCTGATCGTCGATCACACCTGTTTCATGGGTTACCACGGAAAACAATTTATATCCTCCTTTTATTTTTCAAGTCCTTCAAAATTTTATCGAAGAGTGTTGATTGGTATTTGTGGCTAATCAAGTAGATCGCCTCAAATGGTCTTAGTTATGTCATCATGCTTTTTATACTCAACTAAGTCTGTGAAGTTGGACATGACAGGGTGATGACTGTTAGTTTTCACAAGTATGGGGATATGTTTTTTCCAGGAACCGGTGATGTTAAGGTGAGTCTTTAATGCTTTATTATTTTGTTTTTGGTGTATTAATTAGTTAATATCATTTTTGAATTTGAGCTCAGCAGTTAATATCATTAAGCCAGCCATTTTCAAGAAATTTCTACTTCGTGCTCAGTTATTTGGTCTACACACGCATTTACATCCTGTTAAGACTTGCATTTTCTCTAACCAATTTCGTTCAAAATAATTATTGAATATTTTTTTGTAAATTTTCTGTGTCAACCGTTATAGAATCTACTTGTAAAAAAAACTGTTATAGAATCTGAGCATGGTGATCATAATTTGTTTTGTAAATACTGACATCAACTACCCTTTTATTGATTATCTTTAAACTTAAATAGTTGCCTTACTGTTGTTTCTAGTCAGCTTTAATCCATTTCATTGCCTATATGCCTCATGTAAGTATCAGCAATAATGTAGTCGGATCTAATGAAGAAACTGAAGTCCTAGTTGAAACCTAAAATTGTCTCAACAAGTTCTTTTTTATGGGGAGATTAATATTCTTGCATGTATGCAATCTATGTAAATATAACTTCTGAAACACCTAAAGTCAAAGAGAACATCAAAGTAATGATTTAGTTTTGCTTGACTTAGCACATCATCTGTTACTCTCACAATTGCCATATAAACCTGCACTTTGCCATCTGACTGGTGCTTGTCAAGTGTCCAAATTATCTATTCTCTGCTTTGCCCCTAGAGAGCATGGCAGAGAAGGGGGGAAGGGGTTGTCATTACAGTTGAACATATAAAAGCTCTTAAGAGTTGCAGTGGCAGGTTTCAATCTATGCTTTCTTTAGCTGTGATGGGATGTTTACTGGATTATATACAAAAATGTATGGGTGAGCATGCAAACCATTTACTGGAATGCTTAACCTTCGAAGGATCCAGGGAGTGGTTTGCATGCTCACCCGGTGGTATTCATAATCTCATTTTTATTTAGTATGTAAAACTTTGTCAATGATCCAATAAGGTGCTTCCAAGTACACAGGACATATACCTGAGAAACACCAGCCAAGAACATGATAATAGCACAGAATCCTTGGAATATGGGTATCCTATATATTTGAAATCTAAGTGGTTTTAATTGTCCTTATTTTGTACTGAAGGAAACAGGAGAAAGAGAAGGCAAGTATTATGCCATAAATGTCCCACTCAAGGATGGAATAGATGACACTAGCTTCACTAGACTTTTTAAAAGTGTAAGTACTGGAAATAAGTAACTAAGTTAAATTGATGTCTTTTGCTTTAAAAAAAAAAAAAAAGGTGGTAGATTGATGTCTTTATCTCTGGTTTATCATGCCAGGAGTAAACTTTTGCTTGTAAACTTTGATGTTGTAGATTATTTCCAAGGTTGTTGAAACATATGTCCCAGGTGCAATAGTTCTCCAATGTGGGGCAGATTCGCTTGCTGGGGACCGCTTGGGCTGCTTCAATCTCTCCATTGATGGTGCATACTCCTTGTAATTAAACATTTTTCTCCATGCTTGTCATGATATGTCAAATATAGGCATTTTTCTCCATTGCACCTTTTACTTATTGTTTAGATCACTTTTCAATTAGTTCCCAATGTCTTCACTTTGATTGTGAAGTTTACTTTGTGTATGGCATCGTGATGCTTCTTACAGGGCATGCCGAATGCGTTAGGTTTGTGAAGAAATTTAATTTGCCGTTACTGGTATGTTTCTATTTCACCAATAATAGACACAGCCCATTAGCATCATACATCAGAGCTACAGGGAGAAACTTCTTGGTGCAGGTAACTGGAGGTGGGGGATATACAAAAGAGAACGTTGCTCGATGTTGGACTGTGGAAACCGGAGTTCTTCTTGATACAGAACTTCCCAATGGTTTGTTAATTTGATGCTCTTTTATGATTTGCATGTATCCCATGATTCTCTGAATATGCTTTTTTTTAATTATCAGTAGGCATCATTGTAGCCAGCCCAATTGATTCTTTGTTGAGGTTATGATTGATTATGCTTACATAATCTCAGCTCCAAAAAGCCACATAGATTGCTGAATTTTACTAACATTCTTTTTCGAATAATGTTATGGATAAGGGGGAAAGGACAAGCAATATATTCTTGATATTGTATTTGATTTAGCATAAGCATTTAGGTAAATTTCATTGTACGCATTTAGGTAAATTGCATTATTCGCATTTACCTCGCTTGATATTTGCAACTGTGTTTAGTTAGTCTTCTGACACTGGTTTTAAAGCCCTTGTCCTTCTATAATCGTTGTCTTCTCTTTCACACTGAACATGAAAAAATGGGTGGTGGGGAGATACGGAATGACATGCTTTATATGCAATTGGCAAAACATTAGTTTTTTTTCTATCTTCATTCTTTTATTGGGCTTTCTCAATGTACAGTAGAGGCAAGTTGTAACCGGTTCTTTGTTCGTCCTTCTACATCTAAAATAATCATCCTTTATTTTCATATTTATGCGCATAATTTTAGCTTTTGCGTATGCCCTATGCTTTCTGATAAGAATATCTCCGTAGGCCCAATGCTTTCTGATTATGATGCACGTTGTGCATTTTTTTCTCCTTGCTATAATTGGTTTTCTGTTTCACTACATTTGGAGTGTAAGTTTCTCTTATCAATTCATCTTTCTTGCAGAGATCCCTGACAACGAGTATATTAAATATTTTTCTCCAGAATACTCATTGAGGATTCCAAATGGGCACATAGTATGTAATTTCTCAGAAAGCTTGTTTTAGTGGTGCATTTCATTTGATTCCATGCACCGGTTTTGGAACATGGGGAACTAATAAGTTTTTCATGGGTGAATTGGTCATATCTGAGGTTCATTTTCAGTGTGCAACATATATTCTCAGCATTAAAGTCTCTCTCTCTCTCTCTCATTCTTTTTCCTCACATTGATTGAGCAGGAAAACTTAAATAGCAAATCATACCTTGGCACAATAAAAATGCAAGTCTTCGAAAACCTTCGAAGCATCCAACATGCTCCCGGTGTACAAATGCAAGAGGTGAGTAGAATGCAAATGTTTCCAAGTCCTCGTTTTTATGAAGTGAAATTCATTTTAAGTTTTAGTTAGGCCTTCGCTTACTTTGCTTTGCTGTACTGTCGGTCAGCCTTTAATGACTAAAGTTAAGTTGAATGGCATATTATGCTATAGGCATGCTGGTTATCTGGTATTCACTGAGATATGTCCGCTGACTTTAGAATCACTTGGTGGATTCCCTTGGGGATAGCCATTGCCTCAAATTAGCCTAGAGATCTAGTTTCTATATTCAGAGCCAAAAATGCTTTTGTTGAGTTTTAACCTTCGTGAGTTTTCCATTGGGAAGTTTACATGGAGATTCTACCGCACTCAAATAGAAGTGTTGTTGTTTCTTTGCATCTCAATTGATATTTACGACATAACAATAATAGTCATTAATGATTTAAATATGTAGTTGCTTAAATTGGTGAGCCATCAAGAATGATTTTATATACAATCCCAGAGGGGATGCTGATTGAATTGTGGAATAAATTAGGAAAAAAAGCTGTTTGCTGCAATGTGAACACAAAAGGAGCTATTGTCTGTATGAGACGTCCAAAATTGTGGAAACATCTTAAATTGCATGGTTTGAATAGCCCATCAGATCCTTGGTGCAGCCTAATGGTGATATTTTTGGGGTAATGCTTTTTTATAATATGGAAGATGTAACATGTATCTCAAACAACCCCTTCTTACCCTAACATCTTTCAGCTAACCTAGCCTCCTCTGTCCCTTGGGCCAACAAGGGGCAGTACAGGAATATTACTTGTGCATCGACTATGCCTTTCAGCCTGATCTATACATCCTAAGTAGCAATTAGTTGTAATGTACATTCTAGAATACCAATATATAAGTTTTAATGTGTACCCTTCATTGTCACGTGATCTATTTTTTCGTTCATTTTAATGGTACCTTTAATGAGGGTGCACATTGAAACCTATTGGTAGTTTAAGGTGTGCATTTCAATTTTCTGCGATTTCAAGTGCACATTCAAAATGATTGGTAATTCGGGTGTAAGGTTGATGGCAGACTATTAGTTGACTTGGCAGATTAATAATGCTTGGAATGGCAGTAACTAAGGCTGCGTGTGGAGTTGAGTTATTTATGAATAGTAGTGAGTTGAGATGGTAGAGTGAGTTTTTTGGAGTCCACTTAAAAGGAGTTTAAATGTATTTGGATGTTAAGATGAGTTTAGATGTATTTATGAGAAGTTGAAAAAGGTTTTGGGTCTCACGTGTAAAGAGGTTTTTAGTTGAGATGAGTTTAGTAATTTGAGAGTTGGATATTTTGATATTAGACTCAACTTAAAATTAGACTGAACTAAGTTGAACTCAGATGAGCTTAACAACCAAACGGGGCCTTAGTTATTGGACTGAGCAATGATTTTTCTGTTGCAGGTTCCACCCGACTTTTACATTCCTGACTTCGATGAAGATGAGCAAAACCCTGATGAGCGCATGGATCGTAAGTAAATCAAGAAATCTGATGCATCCTAGTGGCTGTGCATGCTCCAGTCATCAAACACTTTTTTTATATTTGTCATTCGATTGATTTTTATTTTATTTTTTCTTTTCTTTTCAGAACACACTCAAGACAAGCAGATACAACGTGATGATGAATATTACGAAGGAGACCATGATAACGATCAGAATATGGAGGATGTATAAATTTCCTTTGCTTTGACAATAGTAGGGCCTATTAGAGATTGTTTGAGAACCTTGGGAGTTGTGATAGCGAACTTTTTCCCAGATAGCCTCGTCAAAATTCATTGAGTAATTGTCTGCTAGCAGATTTCATTAAGCTAGTTGTTTAGTTAGAAAGAAGTTTACAAATGGATGTGTATTGTTTTGACATGTTAAATCTACTTTATAGTAAAAAAAACTTTACAATCTGTTTACGAGCTTTCTAGCACTTCTCTTGATGTTCTTTATGGACTTAGTATTTGCTTGATTGACTAATTGGATTTCACCTGCACAATCAATTTGGAAATAGTTCAGCGTAAATTATCTAAGTAATTTTACAATCTAACGTAATACATTAAATCAGGTTAGTTTGTAAGTTTATTATTATAAAATTTCTTTATTGTTAATGCATTTCTCTTTACACAAAGTTTGAACGACATAAACCCGAAAAGGACTACAGGTTAATTAGCATTCAGGAAAATGTTAATGGAATGGTATGTTCTTTACATTCGCCATGAACCGTGCAGCTTGTAACACTGTTTGAGAAAGGAGTGAACCCAGAACAATCACTAGACGAAAACACATGAACATCAGAGGAGGGGTTATTCAAAAGAGACGCTTCATCCAAAATACGCAAAGTGGTTCTTTTTCCAGTACGTTGTATCTAACCCACATGCTAATTGCTGCCTCCGATGCTATATATATCTCCATTTGTTCATTATTTAGCTTAACAAAGTGATTCCACGAATTCAACAAAAAATAGTTGGAAGCATCATATGCCAATGCCAATAGATGGGTGGGAAAAAAAAAGGCCGCAGCAGCTACGGTGGACTTTACATGAATGCTATTCGTGAGACATTATACAATGAAGAACGCAGTTTTCTCATCAATCTTATGCAGGAGATTATCAACTTGCTTTTCTACCAGGTGCTAAGAATCCTCAATCTGTTTGTTTTCTGCCAAGATGCTATCCAGCAATGATCCACAAGCATCTTCAAGTAAATCCAAAACCTGCCATACGACGAGATTGTAGAAGCCAAACTATAAACTGAGAAGTACAGAAATTTCATTATCTCACCAAGACTACCAGTTTAAAGCAGAATGTTGAGATGCATCGGCAGTATAATTTAAATCTTTTGGCTAGAGACCATTTTGATAGTATCTTAGAATTTTGTTTCAACTCAATCGAGGAGCTCATGTATTCTTGCAAGACAATTTGACACCCAACAAGGACAGACAATAGAAAAAATCCCAGTAACCAGCAAGTTGGTAGAATTCATGGCATTAAGTAGCTCTTGTGCAAGTTTGGTTATTATAAGTGAATTGATGCACATGAGGTGGAAAGTGGTCACATATTGAAACATAGAAAATGTTGTGTCCAGCTTTCCAACAACTGCAACCGTAATTACAAACTCGATCGTCAACCATACCCTCATGCATCTACGGGAGCTGACAAGATGACAGAACAGGATTTCTTAAGCCAAGCTCAAATACCGTAGTTATGACTTTCAAACGAACCATCTAGACTAGTCACACTCTTTGGGAACCTTCTCTAACCCTATATTTACAACAAACAAAGGCATGTAGTTCCCCATCTCTGTAAAAGACATAGGTGGATGAACTGATCTTAAATTACCTTCTCAAAACCTTGTGGTCCACCATAGTAAGGATCTGGGACTTCAGTTTCATCATGTTCCTTGCAATAGGAGCACATCAACTTCACCTAAGTCATCCATACCCCAATGAGACCACACAACCAAAACAGCACCAGATGATGACAACAATTAATATACTCACCTTTTTGTGTGCATCAGCGGGCAGGGTTTCTCTAAATTTCCACCTATTAAAAGCCTCCAATATATCCTCTAAAGCCACAACATAACACCCACAAAATAAGTGGAGTTTGGTATAAATACACAATTGTGCACGAAAATTCATTCATTCGAAATTATTCAAGAAAAATAAAATCAACCCTTAATTCTTGAGTAAAACGCTTAAGATATCCAACCTCTGTTTTGCCTGTCCATTGCAAGAATCAGATCGAAATCTCTAAAATCAGACGGCCGGATGGGCCTCGATATAGATGTTATCTCAACCCCACGCCTTTTGGAGGCCGCCCTCATTCTTGGGTCAGCTTGATTTCCCTTATAACAGTGAAACATTCATTAAGAAAACCAAGAACCAAAAAAAAAATACATATCATTTTCAATTCAGTTCCTCACTACTTTTATAATTTTCTTTCCCTTTCCTCAAGGGTATATAATTGAATGATCCTACCTCATGGTAGTTAATGGTGCCAGCAGAATCAATGTTAAACTTGGAATCCAAACCCCTTTTCTTGACCAAGTCTGTGAAGACTCCTTCAGCAGCTGGGCTTCTACAAATGTTGCCCAAGCAAACAAAGAGCACAGAGAAGGGTTTGGTCGCTGTCTCTGCGTCAGTGTCTGGTGTTGCAGAAGAAGCCATAGATGCTTTTATCAGAGAGCCAAACGAAAAGGAGGAAGTGGGTCTGCAAGGAACTCGAGAAAGAATCGAGTTTTGGAGAGGCGGGTATTGGGTAGGTGGAAGAAGAACAGGAATCCGGGGTTTCAGAGAGAGGGCCCGAGGGTGGAAGAAGTGACCACACTGTAAATTTAAAGGGCATGACAGTCTACTTTGCAGTGCCCTCATCCCTCCTGAGTCCTGCGAGTGGAGTGTGGACTCTTGGAGGAATTGTGGGAATTGGATTGGCTTTCAATGCTCGAACTACCAAGTATTTTGGAGATGGGCCAAACGAGGAAAAGATCACGTCCACGGTCCATCCAAAAAAATGTCGTAACAAAAAACTCAGTTTTGGACCGGATTCTCTCTCTCTCTCTAACCTCAAAAAAATAAAATAAAAACTATAACTTGTCCCTAGAAAAGACTTTCCTAGGAGGGGAACTCCCCCCTCCTCCACTAATGCTACTCTTTGATTTTGGTTTATCTTTCTGTCAATTTTCTTTTTGACTTTTTATTCTAGATCGAAAATATTAGATTTACCGTTTTCTTGCCATGAACATGATGCACGTGACCTACAAATGATAGGTTCAGAATTCACCGATCTATAACCTTCAAAAGCAACATTCCAAACGAAGCACCGTGTAAGTCTCATACGTCATCTTACATTGGTGCATGTAAACAGTATACATGTACCGCTTGACTCCCCAGTCTCAGATCTTCCATAAACAACCTTCACCATCCCTCCACCACTAGTGCTTGGGCACTGTGTTGTGCGGCACTAGTGATCCCCCAGCAACTCTATTGTTTTGACATAGACATCTATGTCAAAACACTCAGAAAACCAAGAGAAACTGAGAACTTTGTTTTGGAAAAACTGCCTCTTGTGAGTTTTGCTCTTTCATTATATCGTAATTCCATCTATACACATAAGTATATGTTATACACGGAGTCTAACTGATTCCTAATATTCAGCATCTATGCATAGTAAAATAATCTATATAGCTAATATTAAAAGAGTCCTAAATTATATAAATTCCTAAAATTATATACGGTAACACCCCCCCCCCCTCAAATTGATGCTAGTAAGTCAATCAGCAACAATTTGCCAACAAGAAATTGATGCCGTTGTTGAGTCATAGCTTTGGTGAAGACATCAGCCACTTGGAGATCAGAAGAGATGTGAGGAAGAGATATCACCCGACTTTCCAAGGTGTCCCAAATAGAATAACAATCAACCTCAATGTGTTTGGTACGTTCATAGAAAACGGGATTGGTGGCAATCTGAATAGCACAAGTGTTATCAGCATGAAAATGGGTAGAAGTAGTCTGAGGAAACCCAAGCTTCTCAATAAGATCGCGTAGCCATGCAATTTCAGAACAAGTAGTAGACATGGCACGATACTCAGCCTCAGTAGAGGATTTAGAAATATGATCTTGTTTCTTACATCTCCAAGAAATTAAGGCATTACCTAAAAACATACACCAACCTGTAGTAGATCGACGTGTATCCAGACACCCAACCTAATCAGCATCACTATAGGCAACAAGTTGAAGAGAGGAGTCGGTAGGAAAGAACAACCCATGAGTAGGTGAACCTCGAAGATAATGGATATGCGTTGAACTATAGCAAGATGGAAATGCCGAGGAGAAGACATAAACTGACTAACCTGATGAACATCATAGGAGATATCAGGTCAAGTAGTGGTCAAGTAGATAAGACTCTCAACCAGGTGCCGATAGAGAGTAGGATCATCCAGAAGGTCCCCTTCATCTTTCTTGTATTTGACATTTACCTCTATAGGAGTATTAACAGAAGAAGTATCCTCCAAACTAGCCAAAGTGATAAGATCTTGAATATACTTATGTTGGTTCACGAAAATACCATTCGTCCGATGATCAACTTCCAATCCTAAGAAGTATGTGAGCTGGCCAGGATCTTTCATATGGAAAGTTGCATGTAACAATTGTTGAAGCTTAGTAATCAAACCATAGTCAGTGCCAGTAATGATAATATCATCCACATAAACCAAGAGAATGACTAAACCCGACGCAGGGGTGTGGAAGAAGAGAGAAGAATCATACTTTGTGTAAAACTGAAGGAAAGAAGTGTACTGGGAAATTTCTCAAATCAAGCCCGGGGTGCCTATTTGAGCCCATACAGAGAACGCCTTAGCTTACAGACATCATGCGGAGAAAAAGTAGTCATACTAGAGGGAAGCTTCATGTAAATCTCTTCCTAGAGATCACCATGGAGAAAATCATTCTTCACATCCATCTGATACAGTTGACACGACTGTGAAGCGGCAATAGCTAAGATGGTTCGAACTGTGGTCATTTTGGCAACATGAGCAAATGTCTACTCATAATCAATCTCATATTCTTGCTTGTTACCTAGAGCTACAAGATGAGTTTTGTACCAGTCCAAAGAGCCATTAGAACAAAGTTTTACAGAGAAAACTCATTTACTCCCAATAGGTTTGACTGTAGGAGGACAAGGAATAATATTTCAAGTGTGATTCTCCTCAAGTGCTTGAAGTTCTACTTGCATTGCATTTTACCAACACTCATGTTCTGTGACCTGTTTGTAGCAAGAGAGAATGGAAATAGTAGATAAAGTAGCGACAAGAGAGATAGGAGAGAAGAAACCATACCAATCAGGGGGTCGAGAAGGACGAATAGATCGACAAAGAGTGGTGGAAGCAGGAGCAGGATCAGGTGCCAGGTCAAGATCGGAAGAGGGCATAGAGGAAGTGGAACCAGACTCATGTCGACTATGTCTTTCTTACATGATACCAGGTTTGAACATTTTCACAATTATTGGGGAATCAAAAAAACTAGACAGAAGAGATAAAGATGCAGATGGCAGCTCAATATAAGATGAAAAGAAATATTGATTTTCAAAGAAAATCATATTCCTAGAAACCTGTATACGACGAGCATGGGGATCATAACAAACATAACTCTTTTGAGGGATATCATAACCAAGAAAAACACACTTAACAGACTGAGCAGTAAGTTTATGTCGTTCATGAGCAGGGAGATGCACAAAACAAACACAACCAAATGTATGAAGATCAGAATATAAAGGAAAATAACCAAACAACTTAAAGAAATGAGAAACATGATTTAATGTAGGAGAGGGTAAGCGATTAATCAAATGAACTGAAGTAGAAAGTGTTTCACACCAAAAACGAGGAGGAAAAGATGATTCAAGTAAAAGAGTTCTTACCACATCAAGAAGGTGACGATTTTTCCTCTCATCAACACTGTTTTGCTGTGGTGTCAAAGAACAAGAACGTTGAGAGATGATCCCTTTGCTTTGAAGAAAGTCCTAAAACTCATTAGATATGTATTCGTTCCCAGAAGCAGAGTGCAAGACCTTGATGCTGGTAGAGAATTGAGTCTTAAAAAGTGCAAAAAAGCACTTGAAGACTGAAAAAACTTCTGCCTTAGCCCGGAGGAAGTAAACCCAAGTGAAGCGACTAAAGTTATCAATGAAAATAACAAAGTATTTGTAATGCACATGAGAAACAACAGGTGCAATACTCCAAACATCACTATGAATAATATCGAAACATTGTGAGGAACGAGATGCATGATGAGGAAAATGTAGAACTTTACTTTTGCCAAGTTTTCATGATGTACAATAAAAAAAAAAGATAAAGAGAAGAACATGTTTTATTTCCCACTAATCTAGAATTAAACAAAGTACGAAGTACATCAGAGTTTGGGTGGCCTAGACGTATATGCCACATCTTATTTCCAGAACCAACAACATTATATGCAAAGGAAAACTAGGAATAATAGTGGAAGGAGAAGTGTGAAGAGGAAAAAGTCGTCTCACTTTAGGCCCCTTCGCGATCATCTTCCCTGATACTTAATCCTACACAACATAACCAGAACGAGAGAAATGGACATTATAATTATTATCAACCAATTGACCAACAGAAATAAGATTTGTGGAGAGGTCAGGAGACACAAAAACATCAATTAAGGAAGAGGAAAGATCACCAACAGCACTGATAGACAGAGAACTACCATCAGCGGTGTTAATTTTCATATTTCCATAATAATTTCTTACATTAAAAAGAGGAATAACAATAGTGGTCATATGATTAGAGGTTCCGAAGTCAAAATACCATGGCTTAGAAGAAACTTTATGATTACCTGAGAGCCCAAAAGCAGAAAAAACAAAAATGATCATCTGTTGTACCATTCCATAAGTGAGTGTGTTCGGGTTTGCTAAGGCTGTAGGAGCAGGAATAGGAACAACTGGCGAGGCAACAGGCAATGCAGCAGAATTAGAGGCACCAGTGGAGGCATGATAAGCAGTACCCTGCTTCCGTTCAGGTCGAATGGGACAAGCAGAGATGATATGATCCTATTTCTTGCAGTAGTTACATGACTTCTTGAGGCAATCCCGAGCAATATGACCAAAAGTTTTACAACTAAAGCACTAGACAGCATGCATGTCTCTACCATTATTTCTCCCATGTACTGCATAAGCCACAGAAACAGGTGCACTAGCATTAGCATGATGTTCCATGGCAGCCTGAGTTACAATACGCTGCTCCTCACGAAGAAGTTCACTCAAACAGGAATCCAGAGATGGTATAGGATGACGATTCATCAGATTAGAACGTGCAGTTTCAAAATCAGAACGGAGCTTCATCAAGAATTGATCCCTCATGCTTGTTTCATGCAGTGCTTGAAGAGTAGAGAGAGCTGCAACGAGAACATTAGCATAAATAATATCTAAATAATCAACCCAAAGATTTTGAAAACCAGAAAAATATTCCTCAATGGAGAGACTTCCCTGTGTGAAATTAGCCATCTCATACTCCAATTGAAAACGCCGAGCCGTGTTGTCTTGATTGTAAACCTTATTCAGATAATTCCACATGGTAGTGGCAATTGTATAAGGCCTAAGATTGAGAACAAGGTGAGGCTCAACTGAGCTAAGGATCTAGGTCATAACCCGATCATCCTTGATTTCCCGTTTAGAAAAAGCCTCGACATTTTGAGGTGCAGGAGCACTCCCATCAATATGTTTCAGTGCCGATAACACTCCAAACCTGAGAATAACAACAAAGGTGCCAAAAGGAAGTAACTCACCAAAATGCTGAGCAGAAGGTGCCGAAAAGTGATACCCAAACCAGAAAAATGCGTCGAAACAGCACAACTGAACCAGAGAAAGAGCACCGAAATCCAAGGCCACCAAAATAAGAATAGAACCCAGAAAACACAACAGAAGTTGTTGAAATCCCAGTTGTTGTACCGAAAAGCAAGAACTCCAAAAATCGACTGAGACGACGCCGAAAATTCGCAAGAAACACTCAGATGGTGTCGAAAATTCACAAGGAGGATTTAGATGGCACCAAAAGTCACCAGGAACCCTAAGGTTCGACTTAGATGGCACCAAAATCACACGAAAGGCTAATCATGAACTAGACAGCACTGAGAATGAAGAACCCACAAAGAAGCTCTCCCGAGAAAGAAAAAAAAAATATTCGTGAAAGACAGAAAATCTAGTAACATGCTCTTAATACCATGTCAAAACACTCAGAAAACTCTAGAGAAACTGAGAACTTTGTTTTGAAAAAACTCCCTCTTGTGAGTTTCGCTCTTTCATTATATCGTAATTCCATCTATACACAGAAGTATGTGCTATACACGGCGTCTAACTGATTCCTAATATTCTACATCTATATATGGTAAGATAATCTGTAAAACTAATGTTAACAGAGTCCTAAATTGTATAAATTCCTAAAATTATATACGGTAACAATCTAATCATGTTCTCGCTTTTTCTCAACAAGGACATGGAGGTAATCGACGTGAGAATCTCCAACAAACACATCAAAATGATTGTTTGCTTAACACAGTCCCTCCTCCTTAACGTTGCCTGTTAAGAACCTGAATGTGATGCTACTGTAATAGTGAAGATGGTGGAAATGGAGATTACGGCTTAGTATTGCTTCTGTGGAATTGTTGTTGTAATGAGGAGTGCAGTGGAAATGGAATGCAACGTACTGATGCTATGATGAATGCACA
Organism: Juglans regia; assembly: GCF_001411555.2. Classification (NCBI taxonomy): domain Eukaryota; kingdom Viridiplantae; phylum Streptophyta; class Magnoliopsida; order Fagales; family Juglandaceae; genus Juglans; species Juglans regia. Next base: position 22,270,629 of record NC_049914.1, on the reverse strand, counting down.
CACCAAGTGTTTGGATAAATGCTAGAGGAATTGTATTGCTACGGGAGTAACTTCGAGGGCTCCCAACCTCCTTACAGAATTCACTTCTTACAAAATTCTCTCGTGTCTCATTCCACTCACTTCCCTGCCTTAAGACGTTACTGTAATAGAATTCTAATTAAACTAACTTGACCTCACAGCATGTAGAACTTAAATGACAGACCAATATAAAAAAAACAGACAGTTGATAGATGAATGCATCATTTGGAATAATTCCAAACGATGCATTTAAAGACCCTATAATAATAAAGACACCTGAAAAGGTGCGTAGCACCCATCTACAGCTAACAAAAGACACCTAGCAATACGGTGTGTCTTGTTCTTCAAGTCTCAGACTCCACGACGTCATTCCAGCCTCTTTGAACTGCTTCAAGTCTCCCTTATTCACTTCAACAGATCCTGCAACACTTGACTTCCGTAACTCAGCTCCTGTTTTCCTCCTTGGTATCTTGCCATCGACGGAGCTCTAACAATCTCCTCCTCTTCAAAAAAACCTTGCCCACAAGGTGTGGGTAAAGGCCTTGAAGCTTCCACAAAATTTCCCAGGTACTTTCTTCCTTAGGTAACCTATTCCATTTAACTAGCACCTCTGTAACCACACGGTCCCCATGGCTCCTCATCATTCTCTCTAAAATTTCCTCAGGTTCGGGTTGTATCTCTTCAGAAGAATCAGTGGGAGGAAGGGTCTGAAGTATGGGAACTTGTGATCCCAACTTTCTCTTCAAATAAGAAACGTGAAAGGTGGGGTGGATCTTGGAATATTCGGGAAGTTTCAGTCTGTAGGCCACGGATCTGACCCTATCTTCAACCTGGAACGGCCCATAGTACCTCGAAGAGAGCTTCAAATTCCTCCTCAAAGCTATGGTTTTTTGACGATATGGCTGAAGCTTCAGGTAAACCCAATCTCCCTTTATAAATTCCCTTTCAGTTCTTTGCTTGTCAGCGTAATGTTTCATTCTTTGTTGTGCCTCTGTTAAGTTCTGTTTCAATAAATTTATAACTTGATCTCTGTTGTTGAGGAACTAATTTACTGCTTCATTTGTGACTGTGCCTGGTATGTAGGATAGAAGAGTGGGTGGGGGGTAGCCGTAGACAGCTGATAAGGAGTCATTTTTGTGGCTGTATGATAGGTGGTATTATACTACCACTCATCCATTGGGAGCCAGTGAACCCATACCTTAGGTTTGGAACTAGCATAGCAACGTAAGTAGGCTTCCACGCATTTATTCACTACTTCGGTTTGGCCATCCGAATGCTGGTGATAAGCTGAACTGAAGTCTAGTGAAGATCCTTGTGCAGTGAAAATGGCCTTCCAGAAATTACTCAGAAAAATTGGGTCCCTATCTGACACCACAGACCTAGGGCACCCATGTAACTTAAAAACATTTTTCATAAACTCCTCCGCTACTACTTGAGCAGTATAAGGATGGGCCAAAGGTATAAAATGGCTATACTTAGAGAGTCGGTCAACTACCACCAATATTACACTAAAACTCTTCGACACTGGTAACCCTTCCACAAAATCAAGTGATATATCAGTCCAAGGCTGATTGGGAATGGGAAGTGGCTGGAGTAATCCAGCTGGATGTACTGTCTTGTTCTTCATAATCTGACAAGTGTCACACTCCTGAACCAACCTCTTTATGTCATTTTTCATCCATTTCCAGAAAAAATTCATTTTGGCCCTCTTATAAGTTTTCAAGTACCCCGAATGGCCTGCTTGAGGGTTATTATGGATAAATTGTAACATTTTTTTCTTAAAATCAAAATCTTCAGGTAACACAATACGACCCTTTCTTAGAATTACGCCTTGTCTCAACGAATACCCCTTAGACACTTCCAGGTTCGCCTTGAGTTGATCAAGCAACATAATCATCTCACTTGATTCTTGATAATTATGTTTTAATTCATCTAACCACGAGGGGGTAGGGAAAGAGAGTATAGCTGTACATTCACCCTTGATTAGGCCTTCCATCCTTCTTGAGAGCGCATCCGCCACCTTATTTTCTTTTCCTTTCTTATACTCAATAGAGAAATGATAGCCCATCAACTTAGCCACCCATTTTTGCTGCATTTCAGTTCACATCCTTTGTTCTAACAAATATTTAAGCGCTTCTTGGTCAGTTTTAATAATAAAAGCTTGACCAAGCAAATAAGTTCCCCTTAAGCCCCTTACTCATGTAAGAAATGGGTTGTCCCGCTTGCATTAACACGGCACCCAACCCTATTCCACACGCATCACACTCAATAGTGAAAGGACTATTAAAATCAAGTAATCTCAACATGGGAGGCTGTGATACAGCCTACTTAAGCTCCTCAAAGGCCTTCTTAGCCTTGCCATTCCACTCAAAAGAATTCTTTTTTAATAATTCTGTTAATGGGGCTGCGATAGTCCCGTATCCTTTTATGAACTTTCGGTAATACCCCGTTAGCCCTAAGAATCCCCTTAGGACCTTCACATTCTTAGGCTTGGGCCACTCCAACATAGTGGCAATCTTAGAGGGGTCGGCCATTACCCCCTTAGCATTAATGACATGGCCTAAATATTCAATTTCCCCCACAACAAACATACACTTGGACCTCTTAGCAAACAATGAATTATGTTCCAGCAGTGATAAAACTTGTTTCAAATGGTTCAAATGTTCCCCCCGAGACCGGCTGTACACCAGTATATCATAAAAAAAAAACAAATACGAATTTCCTCAAAAAATGTTTGAACACATCGTTCATCAATCCTTGAAAAGTGGCCGGGACATTAGTTAAGCCAAAGGACATTACCAAGAACTCGTAATGCCCTTCATGTGTTTGGAAAGTTGTTTTGGGAACATCATCCACTGCCACTCTCACTTGGTGGTATCCAGACCTTAAATCAAGCTTAGAAAACACTATCGAACCAGCTAACTCATCCAACAGTTCATCAATCACGAGAATGAGAAATTTTGCCTTCACAGTTTCTTTATTAAGTGCCCGGTAATCCACACAAAGTCTCCAACTCCCATCCGCCTTTCTTACTAGGAAAACAGGAAATGAAAAAGGGCTCATACTTGGTCTTACAACTTTGGACTTCAACAACTCTACTACAATTTTTTCTATCTCAGTTTTTTGGTAATACAGGTATCGGTATGGCCTATTAGCAATGGGTTGGGTGCCCTCCTTGAGGACAATTTTATTGTCATGTTTTCGTGGTGGTGGTAACCCTTCAGGCTCTTAAAAACCCCTCCCAGCTCAGCCAACAGTTTGGTAAACTCAGGATCTAACAACTCTTTTTTTAGCTCCTTTACTTCTTGGGTCATGATTTGTAGCAAAATTCCCTTGCTCTTAGCTGTGGTGGCCTTGAGTAGCTTGTGTCCATCTTCTATCACAGATGGGTTTAATTTTAACCCCTTTAATTCCACTCTTTTTCCTCCATATGTAAAACCCATCAACAACTTAGAAAAGTTCCACGTTATAGTGTCTAAAGTAACCAGCCATTGAATGTCCAACACAATGTCACAATTAGCAAGATTTAATAAATGAAGAGAGGTTTGGAACATTATACCTTGCACCTTTAACTTCACTTCCTTGCATACACCACCGCTCCTCAAACACCCTTACATTCAAGTTACTGGAAACATCAACAGGCAGCTTCAATTTGGTTATCAAAGTGGACTCCACAAAGTTGTGTGAGCTCCCCGAGTCCACTAAGATTACGACAGGTTCTCCCATCAAAGTTCCTAGTAAACGCATGGTACTCATGGTGGGTGTTCCTGTAATAGCTGCTAGAGAAATTTCAGGTGCTTCAACACTAGTCTCAGCCACTCCTAACACTTCATCTTCATTAATTTCTTCCACTACTGGTTCCATTTCAGTTTCATGCAGCTCTTCATCAACTTGCATCAAGTAAATTCTAGGATTCTTGCACGTGTGATGTGGGTTCCATTTCTCATCACAGTGGTAGCACAAACATTTTTTCCTCTTTTCATCCATTTGAATAGATGAAACCTTCCTCGTTCCCCCCCACGGCTTTTGCCATTTGTTGTTGTTTCCTTCCCCCGAATAAGGTCCACGGCTGTAACTTCCTCCTCCCATTGGACTTATTTTATCCAACACCACCTTGATTTCTTGGAACTTGCAAGGTATTCTTCTTGTATTTTAGCCAACGCGTACGCAGCATTTAAACTAACGGGGTTGAACATGCGAATGGGGAGACGGATCTCATCCTTCAACCCACTTAGGAAACAACTCAGCTTGTGCACATCGGATAATCCCCTTAACCGATTGGAAAGGGCCTCAAACTGTGCTTGATAAACAGCTATAGAACCTGTTTGCTTCAAACGAGTTAATGCCTCCATGGGGTCATCATAAGCTGTTGGTCCAAACCGAATCAGCAAAGATCTTGCAAAAGTATCCCAATCTCAAAATTGGCCCCCCTCCAAAGCCTCTTGGTACCACACAAGAGCTTCTCCATCCATATAATAGGAGGCCATAAGTAAACGGTGAGGTAAAGGTGTTTGATGAAATTCAAAATAGTGATTGGCTTTAAAGAGCCAAGCTGCCGCATTATCACCATGGAAATGGGGAAAATCCAGTTTAACTCCCCTCAGATTAGGCCTCCCGAGGTCATTTTGGTCATAGTCATTTTGGAATTGGTCATTTTGGAAATGGGGGTGTTCTTGGTGATGGTCTCTGTTTTGGGGAACTTGGGTATTTTGGGCTATGACAATGGTACGTACCAGATCATTTAACTGTTGTATGTTTGCTTTCAGGTCCTCCATTGTTTGATGATGATGAATGTTTTGCTGCTGGATATCCTAAACCTATTGATTGAGGGCATCATATCGCTGATTTTTGGAGCGTGTATTGTCTGCCATAGGAACGACTGCTAGCTGATACCACTGTTAAGAACCTGAATGTGATGCTATTGTAATAGTGAAGATGGTGGAAATGGAGATTACGGCTTAGTATTGCTTCTGTGGAATTGTTGTTGTAATGAGGAGTGCAGTGGAAATGGAATGCAACGTACTAATGCTATGATGAATGCACACACCAGGTGTTTGGATAAATGCTAGAGGAATTGTATTGTTGCGGGAGTAACTTCGAGGGCTCCCAACCTCCTTACAAAATTCTCTCATATCCCATTCTACTCATTTCCCTACCTTAAGACGTTACTCTAACAGAATTCCAATTAAACTAACTTGACCTCACAGCATGTAGAACTTAAATGACAGACCAATATAAAAAAATAGACAGTTGATAGATGAACGCATTGTTTGGAATAATTCTAAACGCTGTGTTTACAAACCCTATAATAATAAGGAAAATGATTTATCTACAACACATTTTACAACACATTGTACAACAATGTGTTAAATGAGGGGCATTATTGTAAAATCATCTTATAAAAATAAGATGATTTTACAATAATGCCCCTCATTTAACACATTATTGTACAATGTGTTGTAAAATGTGTTGTAGGTGTATCACTACTCTAATAATAAAGACACCCGAAATGGTGCGTAGCACCCGTCTACAGCTAACAAAAGACACCCAGCAATACGGTGCGTCTTGTTCTTCAAGTCCCAAACTCCACGACGTCGTTCCAGCCTCTTTGAACTGCTTCAAGTCTCCCTTATTCACTTCAACAGATCTTGCAACACTTAACTTCCGTAACTCATCTCCTGTCTTCCTCATTGGTATCTTGCCATCGACGGAACTCTAACATTGCCAAAGAAGAAGGACTCGGACTATTGGTCCATTGCCTTTTTCTCTTTTTCTTTTTATTTTTCTTTTAATTGTTGCAAGCAATCATGGGATGTAATTTGCTTTTTTAATGTAATTTGCTTAAAAAAACCATACCATATTCTGCACTTGTGTTTCGATTTTATTAATCTAGCATATTAGTTTGGTACTGTTCAAGGTATTAAAAGGGTTGGTGGGCAGTCTCCAATTTGCATTTCTTTTATTTTATATTTGTAAGTTTTTATTTTTTATTTTTTATTTTTTTTTAATTTGCAACTATTTTTTTCGATTATGTGGCGTGGTGACTGTGCATTGTTGACCCGTTCTCTCACTCTATTGGTCTCCATGACATTTTATGTGGTTATATTTTGGCTACAAATGAAAGGATAACTCATTTTCTGAACCCACAATTATGGGGAATGCTTCAAGAGGCCAAACTCATGGAAGATGGAAAATGAATGCTTTGGGATCGAAAGATCATGAAAATAAGTTCTCGTTTGTTTTCAGAGATGAGATGAGATTAAAATTAAAAAGTTGAATAAAATATTATTAAAGTATATTTTTTAATATTATTTTTATTTTAAAATTTGAAAAAATTGAACTGTTTATTTTATTTTGTATTGAAAGTTGAGAAAGTTGTAATGATTAGATGAAATGAGATGAGATGTTTTCTCAAAACAAACGAGGCCTTAAATTTGACTGTCATATCTGCCACATAAGATGTAAGGCTGCCAATGAACCAAGCAGAGAGATTGATTGACCTCTTCCAGCTTGGCTGATCAAAGCAAAAGATGCCCAGTTTCTTCCACAAATTCTTAACCAAGCATAAAACCCGGGATTTAAGAACAAGGTTAATTCTGCCGAAAGAAAAGAAAAGAAAAGCTAATGAACAAGGTCAGAGCGAGCAAGCAACTAAGAAAAATGCTCCCCTAAATTCCCTTTCCAGATTCTCAGCTACTCTGATTCAGTATTGACATATAAAAATCTGTAATTTTCCGCACTGCTATAGATTATTTACATTATAAGCTATATTATCAGTTGCAACAAAGGATGGAAAAGTTAAGAAAAGAAAACGGTCTTCTAACTAGAATAGTTCAAACTCCACATACTCTCCTCCTGCAGCCTCAAGCTCATTACACTTAATACTCTCCTTTTTCAGTGCAGCAAATTCAATATCAGAAGACTTCGGTAGCTCTGGTGGTACTGCACAACGTATCAGAGCCCAATTAAGCCCTTCAAAGAAAGGATGATGCTTGATCTCTGCAGCTCCTTTCACAGATCCTAACCGATTCTCAGGGTCCTTGATTAATAGGCCTCTGATCAAATCTCTTGCATGGAAGCTAACTATAGGGCTACTTGGGAATCTGAGGCTCCGAGACACCACATTAGACAATGTTTCCTCATTTCCTGAACCTTTGAAAGGTGTCTTACCGTATAACATCTCAAACAGGAAAATTCCAAAAGTCCACCAATCAACCGCACTCCCATGACCCTCACCTTTGATGATCTCAGGAGCAAGGTACTCATGCGTACCTACAAAGGAGTTTGATCGGGCATTCGTTGGCTCCACAACAAGCTGTGGCAGAGGGCTGACCTGGGCAGCTAGATCTGCTTTTATCTTCCGAGCTTTTGCTGCAGCAGATATAAGTCTAGGAGTGAAGCATGGGACTTGCCAGGATGGTTGGAGACAAAATGGGTCGATGCAGCTGGATTCGGTACATGGACTTGACATCTTTTTTGGGGGCTCCACTACGGGAGAAGATGATTTAACCACCATTGGATTGACAGAACATCTGAGTGACAAGTCAAAATCTGAGAGCATGATGTGACCATCTTCTCGGACCAGAATATTTTCCGGTTTCAAATCTCTATACACAACTCCTAGCATGTGTAAATACTCCAGTGCAAGGAGGACTTCAGCGACATAAAATCTGCAAATGCGATAACATGGATTATTCCAAAGAAGACTGAAAGGACCGAGGAACCATCATGTTGTCGGTGACTAGTGAGGCAAATTTCGTAATTTTTTATTTTTTATCTGTAGAATGTAATTAAGTTTCTGCTACACAACCTATGGCTATCATGGAGAGTCCAACATAATTTTTGCCAATAGAATATGACAACAAAAAATAATAAAATAAAATTCATCAATACATTATCCATCCATGCCACTTCGCCAGCATCTGTAGTGATACCCAGTAATCATATCTAAGTTGACATGAATCCGACTTTCACCTATTAAGCATGGGATGTGAGTGAGAAACCTGAAATTCAAGGTCAACCTAGATTGAAAGCCAAATCTGGGAGCCACCCGGTTAGTTTCCTGTCACTGGTAATACCACTGCTCACTTCTACTTTCATCCATCAATCAGTTGAAAAGATAGTTCTGACTCCAAAGCGAGAGCTTAATTAAAACCTTCTTAACTATTCTCTAATTATTTGGCCCCAAATTCTGAGTCCAGTCCATCCAATGTATCTAGAGGAGAGCATAGCTTCACTGATTTCCTAACATATTGGAAATTGGCAGCTACAAGGCCCTGAGTAAATGCAAGGAAATCCTCCTCGAACCTTAAATACCAGAGGCAGATTAAGGTTTACCCATGATATTTTCCAAACCTAAAAGATTAATTCTGGAAATTAAAAGTAATGGTACGTTTAAACCTATAAAGCAAGTCCACTGAAGAATGGCAAATTTTCCAATGTCAGCTAAAAGCTCGACTTTTTCACAATACAACAGCTTTGATAGCTGAAAAAATAGAAAATTTCAAGAAGGTTATAAATCCTTTATAGAGGGTTGGGTTCGAGTGATACCTATCAATAACTTCAACTAAATCAATAGACTTATCACAAATGCCAAATTTCACAACAATTACCTATCAAATTCATAAACTTTCTATTTCCCAAGTATATTCAAGAATAATAAAAAAAAAAAACAAACAAACAAATAAGCAAACTTGGCAAAATAAAAGAGTACCAAAACACTAATACTTTGAACATCTCAATGATAAGATAGTTTTCAATATTCAATCACCTTAACATTAGGTAAGCATGATGGTTAGAAAGACATTTCATCCAGTGGGGGACTTAACAAAATGGTCTAAATAAAACCAATTAAGTTGCAAAATTCTTAATTCAAACCGGGGGAAACTTTAGTCTAATCTATGTATGTGGTATTTTTTCTTGATAGGTATATAGTACATAAGCAACAGAGATGACTAGTGAGAGGAAAAAAAAGCACATCACCCATAACAAAACTGTAGAAGACAACATATCCCAGGACTATATATTTACGGGTCATCATCACAACCCATAACATGATGAATAAAAAAAGGCATGCACAGATCTTCAGAACTGAACCTACAAGAAAAACTACCTGGCAGCTAGTTCAGAGAAATTTCTGCTTGGTTGCTTCTGCCGCAGCACATGTAAGTCTCCACCTGGACAATACTCCATAACCAAGCATGAGAGCTTCTCTGTTGCAAAATGGGCATACAGGGTAGGAAGAAAAGGATGATCCAGCATTTGGAGTATCCCTCTCTCAGTTTGGGCCCTGGGCATTTTTTTCCTGCTAACCAGGAATTCATTATCCATCACTTTCAATGCAAATAGGCAGTTTGTACTAGTCAGCTCAGCAAGATAAACAGTTCCAATGTCCCCACAACCAAGCTTTCTGAGCAGCTTGAAGTGCCTCAAACTCAAGCTTCCTTGCTGTTTCTCAACACTGCGGATGGCTTCCCATCTCAAATCTTTCGACATGTGAGGCCTTTTGCCACTACGACTAGAACCACACACATTGCTTTCCTCACTATTCGTTGTGCTACTGCTATAGTCACCAATGCTACTTTTTGAGCTTTGGGAGAACTCCCCCTTTTCTCTTGACCTTGATCTCTCATCAGCTTTTATCACTAGAGATTTACTTCTGTTGGTGCAATTCAAAACAAAACCAGATTTGCTTGAGCCTGTGTCCATAGTACTTGAATTGACTTCAACGTTAAGATTCAAACTGCTGGATGCTGGAGAAGCTTTCTCGTTAAGTTTCCCATCATGCTCCATAGAACAAGTTTGCTTCTGATTGTCTAAATTACTTGTACTAGGAACCAAATCATCCTCAACTTTTCCATTACATGGATTGCAACTGCTTGAGGCAGAATTTGAATCCTGCTTTATTTTCTTGTTAACAGAGTTCTTGTTCCCAAAGACTGGCTTCATCGAATGCGGACTACTACTTGTCCATTTGCTTATCCTAGTGGCACTGCCGAAGCTAGATAAGGAAGTCAGAGAATGCAACTTACCTTTCTGCCCCCCATCTACCATTGGAGTTTCGCTTGGAACTTCTACTGAGGTGGGAGCAGCTGCATCCAATCCCTGGCCAGTATGAGCAATTGAAGATTCAGCAGCATTCAGTTTTCCAACCTCTGCCTTCAAAATTTCACCCCCAACCTCTGTCTGCAAAGGAACAATCTGACCATGTGATGGAAATCCAGTCATCATTGCCTCTGGCATTATTTTATCAGACAAAGAAGTAGAAGGATGAACCCTTTCTTTTGATAACTCTGCTTCTGGCACTTGCATGGATTCAGGCATCATACGAGAAAGTTTTGATTTGTTTTCTTCTGGTACAAGAGTGATTTCCATCAAATTCCCCTTACCTCCTTTTGTCACAACACTGGATCCATCAGCCTCAACAACCACTGCCCTATACAACCTTTTGATAGTCCCCGCTTCCGAGACCCTTGGCGAACTGGCTGGCTTAGATAATCGCTTCATAGCAGCCATCTCTGATGCCTGGGAGATGCATAGTCCTCTTAGAGCTTGCTTCAAACTCACAGGCTCTGATATTCCAATTCCCGATGAATGGGAGGAACTAACTCTCATTGGCCTTTTTTGTGCACTCTTTCTCAATGGGTCTCCAATTTCATGCGACTGACCCAACCTTCTAGCTTTAGTTCTGAGGTCAATTGCCTGGAAAAGGCAATTAATGTCATCTTCTATAGAATACTTAGTTCCCGAGTCTGACATGCAGTGCTTTCCAGTTTGCTCATCCACTTTCGATTGAGAATCAGATTCTTCTGTTGATTCAACAATTTCACTAGTACTGGGTAAGGTACCCATTTTTGCCAGATTCATCCAAACTTCCACAAAAGTTAGACACGGCCTTGCAAAGTAACTCTAACCCAATTCAAGAGAAGAATTTCGAATAGGGAGAAGAACAGAAATTAGAAAACACGCCACATATATTCTGGAGCTTCCTTCAATCATAGTTGCTTGCAAAATTAAATGGCTCCTTCAAAGTTGAAGCATTCAAATCTGTAGAGATAACAAAATTTAGATAAGTACAGGCCTTAAAATCACATCTTAACAAAAGAGGTTACATATTTTTTCCTTCCACAAAGTGCTAATATATATACATATATGAAACCAAACGGCTAAAGACTCAATTTTTACTTTCATATACAAGAAGTACACCACCTAATCCAATAAAAAACAACTAACTCTCAGAAGATTACTTAGTCACATATGTCAACAATCCCCCCCAAAAGAACTTGCAAGTTAGTTCACCTGTGTCCATCACCAATCATGAACTCAATTGACCAAGGGTTAGAGGGATATGTAATTATCTGCTTGAGTTATTCATGCTTAAAGAAATGGTTTGGGATTTCCTACCATCTTCTCCTTGAGTCTTTAATCTTCTTTCTTCTCTATACACTTTGGCCTCATTTGTTTTTACAACCATTCTCATCTCATCTCATCTAATCATTACAATTTTTCTAAATTCCTACACAAAATAAGATAAACAATTCAAAATTTTCAAATCTCAAAACAAAAAAAATATTAAAACAATATATTCTAACAATATTTTATTCAACTTTCAACTTTTATCTCAACTCATCTCATCTGCGAAAACAAACGAGACCTTTATATACGTCTGTATATTAAGGGTTCTATCTGAACATTTGCACCAGGCTAATAGCAATGGGAAGGCATGGTAAAAAGCTTGTAGCACTCTTATAAACAAAACATCTCTGTCTTGGCTGCAATTCCTCTTTTCACCATCTTTCTCTATGAGGATAAAAAAAAAAACTCCTTTGTTTCTTGTTATCTTAATTCTATTCTACTCAACAAGAATGTTTTTTTTATAGGTATTCAACTAGAATGTTAAAAAAAACTAAACGAATGCAATTACAAGTAAAACTTATTCTTAGACCAGAAAAACAAAACCTTCAGCTAGTTTTTTTCTGTAATCAAACATGGATTCACGGAGTTCACCCAAAAGCAAGACTTGATAAGTTTTTTCACTTGGCACATTAATTTGTCACATCTTTTTTTTGTTTGATTTATTTCCCAAAAAATTGTATTCCATGTGCATCGCTGGCACTAAATACAACTCAAATGCTGAACTTTAAACAATTAACAAAAAAAATCGAATGGATGAGTACATTGGTTAGAGTGGGTGAACCCGTGACCCTGTCCTTCCAACCCTTGGTCAAGTGAGTGGAGGAAATGCCATTTGATCCAACGATCACCAGCAAAAACCATAACAATTTTTTCCTTTTCTCTGAAGTTGTTTAACTCAAGCTCTCAAACTCAAGAAAATTTAATGTATTATGTTTGCAATATCATAAATCATAACACACGCATCCGCAGTCGAGATCAGCAAATAATTGATCTTAAGACAAACACACAAAAAAAAAGGACAAAAGAATCACAAACTCAACGATCAGTTAGGAACAGCTACTTGATAATGGATCCACCTAATCCTTTTTTCCCTTCAAATTCTTTAAATATTAAAAAGAAACGCTCAAAAAATTTATTTTTCCTTCATTTGAAGATTTTGAAGAATGCAGGACTTATTTCTAAAAATATCCTGAGGTAATTACCGATTAATTGAACCAGCAAAATTAATCTAACTATTTAAAGTTGAAATCAAAAAGAAAAAAGTCTTCAGGGAAAAAACTATATAATCATGAAAGTGCCACCTCAAAATCCACTCTATTTTTTATGTGCCATAGTAAAATTAGACCGATTTCAAAACAAAAGAGAACTGCAAGTTTTTTTTCTTTTTTGCAGAATAAAGGAGCACTGCAAAAGCAACGAGAACACCACCACCACTCACAGCAGCAGCAGCAACAAAACACAAACTTTTATGTTACAGAAAAAAAAAAGTAAAGCATACCCAGAACAAGATCAGAGTGGTCCCAGAAAACACAGACGGATCGAAAACCAGCCACAAAGTAAGTAAAGGAAAAAAAAAACGCCCTTTCTTGAACGGAAAGAGGTGTGGCGTCACGGACAGAAAAACTAACAAGTGTTCGAATTCTTCAGCAGAGAGACAGAGAGAGAAAGAGAGAGGCTTTCCTGGGCTTTCGGGTAGGCTACAGGTTAGGGAACACGAGAGAATGAAGGTTGGTTTGGTTAGAGGTTGAGGAAGAGGAGTGAATGAAGAGAGAGAGAGGAAAAGGGTTGAAATGCAAATCACGAGAAATATCAGAGATTACTCCTACTACTACTTCTGCTCCAACTACAGCTCCGAGTACTGTTTATTTCCCCCCTCCCCCTCTCTCCCCCTCTCTCTCTCTCTCTCTCGCTCTCTCTCTCCTCCGAATGGCGGAAAGAAGAAAGTGAGTTTTCGGCCTTCAAAAAATCTCGAGGATTTTAAAAAAAATAAAAATCTTCATCATCATTAAACACCAAACAATCTCCGATTTCTTCAAACAATAAAAACATAAAAATCAAAATAATATTTTAAACAAAATTTATTTCTCTACATATTAATTATTGATATATTAAAAATTATTAAATTTAAATTTTAAATTTTAAATTTTAAAAAAAAACTAACAAAATTAATATTATAAGTAAAACTGTATTATTTACTACTCATATTCCCCTATTTCTACGAGTTCCATAAAAATATATTCTGAACTTGATGATTTTTGTTAAAATTAAAAAATATGTCTTTGATACAAAAAATTAAAACTTTTTGTTAAAAGTTGTATCAGTTGAGCTATTAATATGTCTTTGATTTATAATGTACGTTTTATACAAATATCTTTTAATGAAATTATGAATTTGGTATGGCAAAATTTGCTCTCTTTTTTTTTATTATTTTAGTGTTAGTAAGTAGTTTGCGACTTTGAGTCGTTTTAGGTTATAATGGGTTTCATAAAAGCTTTTATCTAATGTTTTCTTTATATAATTGATCTTAGAGCATGTTTGGAACTTTGGACAAAAGATGTTTGTATTTTTAGGTCTTTTTTATGTTTTAGAGAGGAGATAATAAATAGAGAGTAGACTAGGGAAAAAGAAATTATTGTGAAAGGTTCATATTTTTTTCATGTCAATTTCCTTATATATTAATTGTATTTTCTATGAATATGGTTCGATATATATATATATATATATATATATATATATATGGTGGGTGCACAATTTAAGAAGGTTTTAAAGTATTGATAAGATAAAAGACATTTTAATCGATCATCAAAAGAAGAGAAGAGGATGATGGAGAATGCACCTTTTTTAATCAAAGTCAACATAAATTATTAAATTGTTAAAGTAAATATAAAATAATACAACCAATTTTTAAATTGCAAAACCAAATTTAAATGAGTTTTACTATTAGAAATTCGTATATAATCACGTTATTATTTAGTGGTAATTAGTATATAAATACATTATTTATTGTATGACTTATTATAATTATTAGAAAAATATATCACAAGTTTTTATGATAATTAATGTAAAAAGCTTTCAAATCAATGATGTAATAATGGTGTGTTAATCAACGGGCTTGTAAATTTATATATATATATATATATATATATATATATATTTTAAATAGAACCACTCGTATCATATTTAAGAAAAACGTATGATTATATATATACATATATATATATATATATATATATATAAACCTAAGTAGATGGATAAAACCCGAGCAAGGGCAGTACCCCACCCAGCACCCTCCACCGTTTTCTCAGGAGGGTTGATGCCTTCCCGTCCGTCTACCAGATGCGAGCAAACTGCCCCGCCATCCTTAGGCGAGCGGGCGGGCCGGCCTCCACCCCTAAGCATATCTACATTCCTCCTACTAAAATCTTTATACTTGATATTGGATATTATGTTCAGGAATATTCAACTGAGATTCTCCAAGAAAATAATTTTTACTTCCAAATTTTAGAATACAATCTGTCTACCAAAAGAAGTTGTAAGAAAAATCTATGACATAATTCAACATGGCTCGCATTGCAAAATTGGGTTGGGAATCTTGAACTACCCCCAACATCCTTTGGGTAAAGACCATGGAGCAAAAATATATAAGGAGCTCCTCTTACCCCACTAAGATAACCCGTGAATCCCTAGCTTAGAGAATTTCAAGACCTGTCCTTCCATGGAGATCACCATAATACAAAACCAAAATGAAAAAGTAGTTGAGCTCATGATCCTAACCTTACCTGCTGCATGGACATGGAGCGAGACCCAAAATCAGACAAACATTTGATACCAAGATGGCTAACAATATCCTCGGGATATACATCTCACAACAAGCCGACCAAGATGCTCTAAAGTGGACCACCAACAAAAGTGGTGCCCTATCCATCAAGACTGCATGCATACCGATCGACCCAAATTATTTATATTGAAAGTCGCTTGCTCAACCCTTCCTAGCTACTAAATCAGCCCTGGCAAGATTCATTCCTTTCTTAGGAGAAAAGAAAATCATTACCTCTATTTTATATGAGAAAATTTTATACATTACGCTATCATTCTATTTTCATCGACTAACTATGTAAGATACGACACATTTTTATCATTAGATGATTTTTAGTGATAGATGTGTCACATCTTACAAAGTAAAAAGAAAATAAAATAGAAGTACTGTAGCATATAATATTAATCTTGCATATATTATATTCGGAGACCAAAGAGCAGTACCTTATCGATCTTAGATTAATGCCACTTTGCACAAGGCCGGTGTATATGAAAATTAAGAACCCCAATAGCGGCCTCCAAATATGATCTAGATCGATCATGGAATAATGGATAAGAAACATCTTGAACCCTACCTGATCTCGTGTTGTTTGCATGAGTAATTGCAATGGATATAATATATGACATAATAGCTTTTGAGGAACAAGCTGGTGGTAACACATGAATTAAAAACAAGCAGGCACGTACGTACAGTACTAGTCTATTAGGAGAACATATTATATATATAGTATAGAGAGCATGCATAGAGAAGCTAGCATGTCAATTAAGCAAAATCAACATAAAGAAATTAGAGAGATCGAGATTTCCTTTCTTTGAAGTACTCAACTTTGGCGTACGTATAAGCTAGAATTTTTATGCTAGCAACGGTCTGCCACAACACCAAAGGCTTTAATTTTTATACGTTTGGACGGAAGGCTCATGCATGCATGCAGTAGTTGTCTTGATCATGTCGCTAGCTAGCTAGCTAGCTCTAGCATGGGGGAAGCCAAAGATATATATATATATATATATATATTTATATATATATATATATATTTATATATATATATATATTTATATATGCTCGCTCGATCGATCTCCTAGCTAGCAGCTTATAAGAAATTAATGAGTTTAATTTGTTTTTAATTTACCGTGAACCTGCATACATGATATATGTATTTTTCTATTGATCTTTCCCTTCTTGTAACATTTGCCCGTACAAAAATTAATTGTGATCCTTTAATAATTAGACTATAAATCTATATATGAACCATATTTATGAAAAAACACATGAAAATATATATACTTTTATTTATGATATATAAGATCACTTCATGTTCGTCCCTCCAAAAATAAATTCCTGAATCTGTCACTGTTTATGATATATACTTTTATTTATGATTGCACCCAATTAATTAATCGACATTGCATGCATGCATATATACCCACAAATAAAAAAATGTTTTATTCATTTTTTTCAAAGTGTTTATACGGTGCTTGCGCACTCACGACTACAACTATCATTTTTCTATATATATATATATATATATATAATATATATATATATATAATATATATATATATATCATGTTGCAGACAAAACCAATTAACTCACATATATGCAAGATATAGTTAAAAGACAGTTGATCTATCTACATCTAGAACTGAAATTTCCTAGAATATTTTCCCTACAAACAGGAAATTTGAACTCAAATTTTGAGAGTTTAATAATTTTGATAAATCACCAAAATTTTGAAAAGAAGGAGAAAATAACCCTGTTGCTAGCTGCATGCATATATATATATATATGGACCCAAACCTAGCTAGCTAGGACCTTAAATTAGCCTTGTCTGGTTTTCTTTTCCAGGGTTAATTTGGGTAGGGCCAGGGATTACCCCAAGGGAGGGAGGGGGGGCTAATTATATATTATTAATTAGTACTTAGGTGAACAAGAAGATTCCTTTGAAAGTGCCATTTTTTGTCTACCCCAACGGTTGTTGATCTATATAAAATCTATTTGACCATTGTGTCGGCCTGTTAATTTAGAACCACATTGCATTTTTTTTTTTTAAGATTAAATAGTATATTGTTGATCTATGTGTTTAATTTGTACTTCTACTGCTTTTATATTGAGTTTAATTTGTACTTCATCGTGTGTTTTTAAGATTGATCGTGTTAGTCAGTCGTCGCGTTAAGATTATATATGTAATTAAAATATTAATTATATATATATATATAATTAATGCTTAGCATGAATCAACTTGCCAAGTTGAAAAATTGAAAAATGATAATAATAATTAAATAAAATATTATAAATTTCAAAAAATAATTATTTCTGTAAAAAATCAAATTCAAATTTAAAAAAAAAAAAACCAAAAATTTTAGTTATAATTAATTCTTTTAAGATCATGAATTTGAGATTATATATATTTAGGGTATTTCCTTCAAATTTAAAGGAGAGCCACATAAGGCTAAATTCAAAAAAAAAATGAAGATCGAGGTTAACTTTTTCGAAAAAGTGAATGAGGAAAAAAAAAAGGAGCATGATCATATCAACACTTAAATACAAAAATGCTTTGTCTGGTCATCAATGGTTTTCAGAATATAGGCCAACCATTACTTCCATTAAGGGTCTAATCCTTCTGTTTTAGCATGTGGCTTGCACTATCTGCTGGCTGCAAAAAATCGATTCTCGTCCAAATGGGTTATTTTTTAGAGAAATTAATTATAACAAGATATATATTATATATCTTTATGGAAGTGGTAAAGCATTTAAATTAATCAGCAGTCTCTTGATCTCCAAACTCTCTTATTAAAGATATATAAATATATTTTTTTTTCCGTTTATGTGACGAAGCTTGTTGTGATACATCGAAGTAGCTAGGAGGGACCTCGATCGACTTTTCCGGCCTCCCTTCACTCGATCCCCTTTCTCTCCTCCTTTCCTTCTTCTCTTTCTTTTAACCATATTTTCTATTTTGGTTAGAAGGAAACATTATTATTTATTATCTTCGCATGTGATTCATGTTAAATAAATAAGTGAAAAACCAAACTAGGTAGAAACATTAATATTTTTCTTTTGACAAGAGCCGCTCTAAGATATGCTTCTTTATCCAAGAACCCTAGAGAGATGATCTTCATCAACTATCTTGCTGTATACACTATCAAAGCACACTTACATTTCCATTGCGGGTTTCACTCACGCACAGCAAAAACTCCGCAACAATTCATCTCTTTGATTACAAGTCGACTATATATATATGGATAAAACTCATGAGTCATGACACTATATAATATTCCTGTCATGAGTATCTAGAATCCACCGGAACGTTATGATCACAGATCATGTAACACATAACGATTCGATTATGTGGATATATAATTTTTCTAACGTGTAAAAAAACAAAAAAAAAAAACCGAACTCCGAGATGGAGATGAACGTCTATAAAATATAAATGTGAAGTGTCATTCGAGGTTTTGAATCAAATTAATAATTAAGATCAGGAAAAGTGGGGCGGGAAAGATTGAGACCTAGTTGGGAAATATATGAATGAATTCTTACCTCTCATTAGAGTTTTCATATATTAAAAAGAAAATAAAAACTCTTCTAGATTTAATAAAAAAAAATAACAAATAACAATATATATATAGATTCATGAACGGGTCTAGATTTTCATATAATTTAGGTTTTTTAAACAAGTTCCTCAACGTGTTTAAATTAATTTTTCATTGGCTTAATTTTGACTTTTTTGAGTGAGTTTTCAAATTGATTGTGGGTTTAAGGGATTTTATTCAAACAGATTCATATCAGTGACCATTAATAGATCCAGCCACTGCCTGCCCAAAGGATTCGTTATATATAGAATCCAACCAACTTTTAGATTTGCTCTTTTATAAGATTTATATATTACTATATATATATAAAACAAAGTTAAACAACAAAAGTAAAAGAACATGTGAAAAAATAAAAAGGTGGTTAAAGCACACAAGAAAATAGCAATAGCATATTTGTCTCCCTTAATGCCACTTAGTTGCAACAATAAATTACGCATCGAACTTGGTGTTACCATTCTTAGAAAGCAAAAGGAAGGGGACCTTGATTATCATGTAATAATGGTAAACACTAGAACAAAATAATGAAGCGATGCAACTTTAGAGGCTAAACAAAATAATGTAGGTCCAAAATTTCTTCCTTTTACTCGATAGGTAGAAAGCTTTATTGTTTTAACCATCATCATAGATATAAATTATGGGCTTTGAATGCGCGGCTAAGTCTTCTTTGGACAGTCACATTATTGTGGCAATTCTGAGAATAGTATAACCAAAACCAGCCAGCTACCAGCAGCTTATAATCATGATTATATATATATATATATGGGGATCATCGAGATAAAATAAATTATAAAATATATATTCATGAGCTTATATATATATATATATGATATATAGGGCAAGTAATTAATTAAAGTCCTTAATTTATATATGTGTGTATATGATCTATATATCAACAATATGTAATATATATATATATATATAATGTGTATGAATTTAATGAAGTGTGTTAAGATATATTATAAATAATATAATCTATCTTTTTCCATTAAGTTAAACTTTTGGGATAATTAAGTCGTGATTTCACATGGTATCATGCATAGCAGGAATTTTGAATTCGAATATATCCTGATAATTTCACAAGACAGTTCAGGGTATGTAGACTAAATCTTTAGAAATCTTTCGAAGATAAATGTCATTAGACTATAATTGTTAATTAATTAGGTAACAAAATAATGGTTTAAATTTTAGGAACTTGCATGGATGGATAGTCAACTCATAGATCAAATTTAGAGGATCTTGATGCTATTTTCAAGATGAGAGGTTTTAGGTGCACAATTAATTAAGTCATTAGTACTAGAACTGTCTTGTCTCACAAAAATAAAATGGAAAAATTTTCCACTAAAAATATCCTTTAATTTTTTATTTTTTTTTTAGATTTTATTTGATAGGTTTTTTTATGCAATAGTACTACTACTGATCATGATCTCCATTTATAATGTCATGTGCCAATTTCACATTATTTTAGGACATCATAAGGTTTTCTCATTTTCAAATAGAACCAAAAAGATCAGATATATAGCAATTCAATCAAACTTTCATAACCAATTACTTTGTTGATCAGTGAAATGAAAGGCATTGAGTATATCATTTATTTTTTCACCCATCCATCTGCGCATGTACTAATGAACAAAGACAATTAACTCTCTTTAACATACAAGCTAGCTAGCTGCCTTTTCCTCACTGTCTTTGTGGCCCAAATTTATTTCATTTAATATATGCAATTCAATGCAAATATTGACACGTGTCATTGAAGCTTTAAAGTAGCATGACTGGCCAGTTCTTCTATCTTCTTCTTTTTAATTATTAAGAGGTTATTATTTATACATTTTAATTAGGATTGTAATCTCTTATAATTCTTATATTTCCAATCTTTAGGGCGCGCTAATTAGATTGAGAGAGCTAGATAGCAAATTAAGTAAAGCATACAACATTTACTTGCTATATATGTACGTACAACTATATATCTATGTGGAATTGAGATCTCCTTGATCGAACTCTAAGGTCTAAAGTATGAGAGAGTAGACATATGTAATGGATTTCCGGATACTTATTAATTAGCATGCTACAGAGGAATTTACTTGGGCAGCTATAAATATTGTTACTATAATAAAACTGCTTATTTGTAGCTAGTTAATTCTAGCAAAATGACTATTTACAGTTAAAATAAGTCTGTTTTGGTCACAAATACTCTTTTCGTCGTAATTAAATAGTCACAAAAATCCATTTTTCTTGTAGTGTGTGGAGCTCATTTCATATATCTATCTCTACTCCACTCTAAACCATAGAATTCAGTCAATATAACTAAAGAGTATATATATAGAGGCGGATCCAAGTCCGTCTCTCTAAATCTTTCGTATAACATTAAATGCTCACTAGCTATATGTTGTAATTAACATCTATTTCATATATATATATATATATGTTTACTCTTAATTCCCCATCCTACACGTTAAAATTTGCACAAAACTAAAGTACGTAATTACTAATCTAGATTTTTTTTTTTTTTTTTTTTTTTTTTGGTATGAGTTTTGCTTTCATGATCATAGTGATCGAAGAGCCAACGTTTAAAGAAAAAAACATGAGTACTCCACCATGTCATGGCCTGACATATTCTTCATGTGAACCAACCCGGCCATATAATAATTCCGGCCATGCATGATCTTGGCTGGCCTATATATAATTTATGCTAATCATGTTTGATCGATCTCTTTCTTCTACATTAATCAGATGATCATAATATTAATGCATGAATGTAAGACTCGCGCGGAGACATCAAGCTACATACTAGGCGCTAGCTATCTATTTCTTTGATTATATATATAATCTGTTTAGGAATTTTGATTCATTTATAATATTAGCAGTACTTATTGTTCTGACTAATTCGATGGTCATGATCACTAAAATTAAACTTGTAGGGCTGCCATCCATTTGATAAACATGAATTAGCTTTTGACGAGGAAATATTTAATTATATTGAACAGTGAACACGACCTCGAGTAAGGAATATTCAGTACTGACAATACCCTGATATTAATGTTTTTTTTTTTTTAGAAAAATCCCTCTTTCATGTATGCATATAATGTGCTTGTTAGCTAGCTATATCGCTTCATATTTATGTCCAAAATTTAAGGTATATATATATATATATATATATATATATATAGAGAGAGAGAGAGAGAGAGAGAGAGAGAGGTGGGGGGAGATCATATCGGCATAAAAATTAATAAACTTTAAAACATTTATGCATTTGAAACGGTGAAAAAACTCATACATGTAATAGTAAATATTTTGATCAGTCCATTTTATATTTCTGATCTCTATCATTTTAGATTCTAAATTTCAAAAAAAAATTCTAAAAAATGTAATATAAATGCTAGACTGAGATAATTTATTCCTAGATTTAGATTTATGGAATGGAAATATAAAGAAGTTTGATAATAATAATATAGTCGGAGGGATCATATATATATATATATATAGTTCATGTTTAATTTAAGTTTTTTTCTTTATATAAAATATCTCAAGCATTTAATTAAAGAAAAATAAACTCCAAACTTAGCAATATTCAACCCAATTAAGGGTCAGTCAACCATGCAATTAGAGATTATAAAAAATAAAAAAAACACTCTCCTGTTATAATGATTGCGAAGAAGACGTTTGCTTGCTTTCACCTATCAATATCATCAACTAAATAATTTAGACATTCTTTCCCTAATTCCCCTAGCTAGATTTTGAAAGGTCTCCGAGTTAAATAATCAAGTTACTTTTTTCCCTTTCCCCCCGCTTTTTTCTTGGAACACTCTGCAAATAATATTAAATGTAAGGATCCATATAATTGGTTTCACCTCATGAGATATACAAATATTAATTACCATAACGAGTAATGTTATATATAAACGTGAAATGCGTAAATATTGTGCAGTCATTTTGAAAAATAGTAAGATCTATTATTAAAAAATTAATTTATTTTTATATAAATCTCATATTTATTCATTTTTTTCAAAGTGATTGTATGGCGCTTGCATACTCACGACTGCAACTATCATTTCTCTATATAGAAAGGCCATTCAATTTTTAGTATACAGTGAATTTACTTGCATATATAAAATTAAAGACTTAATTTGCAGGTAGAAAACCTTTTTTGGCATTAATAATTTCTTGCTCTTTAATAATCCATATATATCAACAACCCCATTTTAATAATTAAACAGTTTTATATATTTTGTGTATATATATATATATATATATATATTTGGTTAAAGTAGTGAAGAGTATTACAAATGAATAAATATTGCATGCAATGCTTAATTGCATGAATATGTCAAACAACGATCGATCGATTGAGCGGCTTCTTACGTACGTACGACTTGATCTTTATGAATCCACACGTTTGGTTTAAAGTAGTATTTTTTATTTTTATAAAATATACTCCATTCATTAATAACGAACATTACAATTTGACCTAAATCATACATAACAAACCAACTACAATATTAATAGTTTCACAGTACACAACTATTACTGACATGGTCTAATACATGCTGCAAATCTCTACGTCTAAGAGACAACACAACTTTGTTCAAGATAGAGTTTATAAACCTCATACTTTGTCTAAGACAGAGTAGATGACACATTCTATGGACAAAAGTCTAAAAGACTGTGTTTTTTATTTTTATTTTTATAAAACAAAAGACATAACAGAAATTAAAAATACATGAAAAAAAAATGGATTACATCTTGGAAAAGCATTGAACCGCATTTTCAACCTTTGAAAAAAAAAATAAACAAAATGACTGTGATGGCGCTTGAGAGTCACGCGCCACCCTGGGAGTATGGCGGTCAGTCAGGTTTAAAGTAAACGGTGGCCTTGGACCCAGAAAAGTTGTGCATGGAGGCAGAAGAGCACCCTTAGTGGTGGTGCGTGGATTTCATGCACCCACTTTGGACCACGCGTGTAGCTCACGCACAGCGCTGTTCGACAAAATTTTTCGCCTGTTTGAAAGATCGGCACCTTGGGAAACCTGTGGTAGGGCGTGTGGTGGTCGCCAGAGAACAACAGATCAGCCTTCCACCATACTTAGCCCTAAAAAAAAACCAAAAAAAGAAAATAAAATAAGAAAACTAAAGAGGAGATGGAGGAGGGATGAAGGGGGGAGGAGGTTGGGAGGAGCTGAAGCTCCTCACCCCTCTGCGCAGGTTTTGATTTGGTCATAGTTTCTAGAGAGAAGGAGGAGTCTCTCTCTAAAACTAGGGCCGGCTAGGAATCGAAATCGGTTTAAAGTAGTAAATTAGAGCATTAAAAATGAATAATTGTATTATTTGCTCGTGTCAAACTACTATATAATATGCTTTTTAATTGGTTATAGTGATTTCAAATCGTTTGAATTACACTAATTCTTTTGGAATATATATAGGCCTAGATCATATGATTTGCATTTTTTCCTGACCATATATCTGCACCACCTATATATGACTTACACTTTTTTTCGGTTTCTAAACTTCTAGGTAAAAGACAACAATGCTAATTAAGAGCATCATTCTCTTACATCCATTACATGATCATGTCCGTGTCCATCTGATAGCAATATGCATGCGAGGACAAGAACAAGAAGTAAACAACGCGGTTAATAGAAGTCCCAAGTCATTATATTATAATCTTTGTTAATACATAATAATAAAATAGCCCTCAACTCTGTGAGACTGCGACCTATATATATATATATTATATATATATATATATATGATAATTAAATTAGTCATACGTTAATGTATTGTTCATTAATGGGAGTAATCTTGGGTTGCGACGTATGAAGGAAACAAAAGGATGAGGTGGGTGAGAGAGATGTTTATGTCTGTTGTTTATGTATTTAATGTTGAAGACATGCATGGATGCAGCATGCATGCATCAGATCATCCACCAGCCAGATGGTTCCATGCATATTCATAAAGTGCATGGCCTTCAAAATCTGTGGGTGATATTGCATGCGCAGCATGCAGCAATCAACTAACATGGTGGTTTTGGTTTTAAATCCATGTGGCATGCATATTGGTGGCCGGTGTGAATAGATTTTATGACAACGGTTAGCAGACAAAAGTGTTGTTGCGACAATTCATGATGCGAAACATGAGTTTGAATATAGATATATATATATATATATATATATATATATATATATATATCACGTAAATAAATATGATTAGAGATGATAAAATTTAGAATGAAGATTAATAGTATTCCATTTTGCAAAATGCATGATGTGAACTTTTACGTAATTTATTAATATACTTGTAAAAAGTCCAAATAGTATTTGGATCTGAGAACATTTTACTATTATTCATTATTTTATCATTACTTTTTACATATTTTTTACTAATTTTCACTACTATTGATCAATATTTTATAATTATTTTTTTACTGCTATTTATAGAATATATATCTGAAATCACCTCCCTACCCAAACACAACCTAAAAATTAGACTTGTAAACATATCTTCTTTAATCAACTATGACAAACCCCCATTTTCGAAGAAGTGGAAATCAAAATACTAAGATTTTATATTCAATTTGCAAAAGAGAAATAACGATGTTTTTCATTTTAGATTTTGCATTTGACCACACTTGCTAATAGAATGTCTATTCATTTCCATGTGAATTAATATATGAAAGTATTAAAAATACGCCATATCAACATGTATGACGGGAAATGACAAAATTTTGGATGAAAAATATCATTACCCTTAATTTACCAAATATAATTTTTTGTGGGATTGATCATTATAGTTATAAAAACGTTAATTAAAGTGTTAATTATATATATTGTTTCGTAATTACTGTGAAACTAATGGAAAATACTTTAGCCACAAATTAGTGATTACACAAAAATAAACCTACAAACTGATGTGGTTTGATATGATACATCAGATTATAAAGTTACTTTTATTATAAAGTAGATCTAACAAATTTCATGAAACTATATCAGTTTGTGAGTTTACTTTGTATAATCTATTTATATCTGTAGCAGTTCTCGAAACTAATTAACCCACTTCAACGAGCATGTGTTAGATCATGACAAATCCCATTTCCGAAAGAAGTATGAGCATAATAACTATGACTTTAATTAGCCCCTCAAGAAATGATCAAGGGTTATAAAAAGAAGTCCATTATATTGGATCATATAACTTCTCTCTATCTGCTATATCATCGATCGACTAATGATGCAGGATGATCACACACACACACACACACACATATCAACTTTGCTACATACAACCGGCATTTGCAACTGTGGTGCAACCAACTGACACAGTTGGGTCCTACTTTTTCTTTTTTTTTCTGTCTTTCTTTCTTCCTCCCTCTTTCTTTCCCCTTCATTTTTCTATTCAATGAAAAACTCAGAAACTGTTACTTAAAAAAAGGCATTTTTGTCCTTCAGAAAAGCCTAAACCCTTCACATAGAGGCGAAAGGACCCCCTCCCAGTCCATTGCAGAGTTAGAAAAAAGAAAGCGGCAGAGAGAGAGAGTGAGAGATGAGGTTGCTAACTCACAACATGCTGTCGTTGAACATCAAGGGCGTCGCCAACGGCTTCCCTCTCCGCATCAAGGCGGAAAAGGTGGTGGACTTCAACACCAACTTCCTTCTGGAAATTTTTTTCTGGGAGGCTTGTGAAAACAGTCTTCATTAAGCTCAGTTCCTTTTGTTGCTTTATATCGATATGTTGTATAAGATTTCTCTTACTTCATAATTAGTTAACCACAAATGGAATACTGAGTTGCTAAGCACCAGCAAGGTTTTATTTTTTTTATTTAGTTTGGGTTCATGGAGAAGACAAAGGGGGTTTTGTTACTGTTCATCACTTCGCGTTAAATTACAGGCTTCATTTCTTTTTTTAAAAGGAAGAATTCCCGTTTTTGGTATGTTAATAGTACAAATATCATTTGGTTGACATTCAGATGGATAAAGCTTCGATAATCAAAGATGCCATTGAATATATCCAAGAGTTTCAGGAACAAGAAAGAAGAGTCCAAGCCAAGATAATGGAGCTTGAGTAAGGGAAATTGAAACAAAATCCAAAACCCAACTCCTCACCATCTCAGAAAGAGGAGAACAAACCCGCTGAAGTAAACACCTCTGATCTGGAAGAAAAATAAACCTCTACGCTGGAAGACGAGCTGGAAGCCAAATGAACCTCTATGCTGGAAGACGAAGGGGGTACCTCTGTGCTTAGGGAAGATGAAGGAACAAATGTGCTTGTTCGATTTTGAGATGAAGGAATGGTTGGGGAAGATGAAGACGCTAAGACGAAGTGTGAAAATGAGAATGAATGATTTTGAGATACGAAGAAATGAAATTGTGTTTTTTATTTAATGACACATAGGATGCGATTACACCATAGTTTCCTCTCTCGGTTGTCTCCAGCACTTTATATATATATATATATACATATGGATGATGATCACAATAAAAATAAATATATATTCTCCTTTTAATAATATTTTCCTTCTCCTGGAATTTCCATTAATTTGCTTTTCAAAAGGGAAAAAAATGCTTGAATATTGGAATATTAGTGATTATTTTCATGAAAACAATAAAAAAAAAATGTTTAGCCTAGGAATGCATGTATGGATTCTTGTATTTTTCTTATTTACTAGGAGCCTATTTAGATTGGGAGATGAGACTCATCTCATTACTATTTATTATTATGAGTGGGGTTACTATGCCGCCCCACTTTTACCGCTGGGTGTACCGCTCAGTATTTTTTTTTTCTGTTTATATTTTTTTAATACATTTAAATATTTTTAAAAAATAAAAAAAAAATATATTAATACATTTAAAATCACTTCCTTAATTACTAAATAAAAATAAAAAAAATTTACCAAATAGTCAAATAGAACGGTACAAATGAGAAGACAAAGTTGTGTTTTCCTTATTATTATTCATAAATTTCAAATAAAAAATCTCACTTAATGGTGGCTTTCTTTCAGACAAAATCCATTCCCTAAAAACACAACATATGCATATCTTTTGCGCACTGTACGTACGTACGTACATGTCTCAGCACTCAGCAGCAACACAAAAGCACAAGATGCTGACCACTCCAATTAGAGCACGCCTCGTAGACGACACCGTATCTGCTAAAATAACACTTTGTCATACGGGGGGAACGTGTCTCACTGTCTTTAAATTGTGGGGCTTCTCCTAGTAAAAGGCAGAATTGGCAGTACGCAGAAAAGTCGTCGTTTTGAGGGTGAATTGTCTTCTTCTTCTTTTTTCTTTCTTTTATTTTTATTTTTTTTTTTATTTTTTGGACAAATTTAATTACACAAAATTAAGCTATCTTATTTCGTTTCATCTCATATAATTATTATAATTTTTTAAATTTTATACATAAAATATAATAAATAATTCAATTTTTTTAAATTTTAAAATAAAAATTATATTATAATAATATTTTATTTAATTTTTAACAAAATATCTTATCTCATCTGAACTGTATAACCAAACGAATCGTTAAGTTTATTAAAATAAACTTATTTTATTGGTTAGGGATTTGGGTGTTTTTATTGAAATATTCTTTCAACTTGAACAACTTAAACCAAATATATGAAAGGATTTTGTTAATGAATTCATATTTTAAACTCGAATTTAAATGATTGAATCTCATTTTTTTATATTACTTTTAATAATTTTTATTAATATTAAAATACCCGATTCAAAATTAAATAATCAGATTTCGATTTTGCAAAAGTTGATTTTTATTGCACGTGGGTACGTGATAATTGGATGTTTTGATATGAAAAATTATATTTGTACTTAAGAAAAATTCATAAAAATTTACTTCTTTATATATGGATTATTGATATACTAAAAATTATAAAATTTAAAATTTAAATTTAAAAATAAAACTAATAAATTAATCTTATAAATAAAAATTATAAATATATATAATACTACTCTTTTGATATTTCTCACTTAAATCCGGACCATCTTGTACCAAAATTCCACACGAAACCAAGTTTGGACCTGGCCCCCGCACATGGCCCAAACTACTCTTATTGGCCCATCAGTCATCACTCCCAACACCCTCCTCCCCAACTCTTCAAAACCTCTGTCTCTCTCTCTCTCTCTCTCGTTCTCCCTCTCCCACTACACACTCTCTTACTCCTCCAAGTAAAATGGAGCCTTGGCTCGACGACTTAGCCGACGACCTCCAGAGCCTGAGCTTCACCTCCACAGCCACCACCGCCACCACTGCCACAGCCGACATCAACCGCGGCACTAGCTTCGGCTCCGAGGCCACTCTCACTGTCTCCTCCGGCTCCCTTGGCTCCACCTCTAAGCCCCACGCACCCTCCTCCGATCCCTGCTGGTCCGCCATCCACCGGATCCGGTCCGAGTCCCCTACTCGCCAGCTCGGCCTCTCCGACCTCCGCTTCGTCCTCCGGCTCGGTTCCGGCGACATCGGCTCCGTCTACCTGGCAGAGGTCAAGTCCGCACCGGCCGACTCCGAGGGCTGCCTCTTTGCCGCCAAGGTGATGGACAAGAAGGAGCTCGCCAGCCGGAGTAAAGAAGGTCGCGCCAAAACCGAGAGGGAAATCCTCGAAATGTTGGACCACCCTTTCTTGCCCACGCTCTACGCCAGCATCGACGCCCCCAAATGGCTCTGCCTCTTGACCGAGTTCTGCCCCGGCGGCGACCTCCACGTGCTCCGGCAACGCCAGCCCTCCAAACGCTTCCACCAATCTGCCGTCAGGTGCGCCATAACTCCTATTAATCTTTTCAACTAAAAATAAAATAAAAACTCTTCTAAATTTGTTCAAAATAACGAACTCTTTTATAAGATTTACCCATCTCTCTTTCTTCTACATTCAGATCTTAATGTAATCCTCGAACGCATCAAGCTAGCTATTTCCTTTCCTTAATCATATATGTTTAGGAATTTTGATTCATTTATAATATTAGTAGTTATTGTTCTGACTATAATTCGATCGCCATGATCACTAAAGCTTGTAGGGCTGCCTTTTGATAAACAATTAGCTTTTCTTGAGGAGGAAATTAATTAATGCTGAACACCGAGTAATAAGGAATATTATTCAGTGACAATACCCTGATAATGCATGCACTTGTTGAAGAAAAATCCCTCTTTCATGATGTATGCATGCTTGTTATCTTCGTATATATCAAAATTACTGAAAAATATATATATCTCTGATATAAAATATAATAAATAATTTAATTTTTAAAATTTTTAAATTTAATTTTTTTAAATCTTAAAATAATAATATTATTAAAAAATAATATTTTTTTTAATTTTTATTTAAAATTATCTCATCTCATCTCTAAATTCAAATAAAAAACAATAAAAAAATTCCTACATGTAATATTAACGGTCTAAATTCCGTATAAAAATTCTAAGAAATTTAATAGATATGGTAGATTGAGATAATTATATCATTTTCTGAAATTAATGGTACATACGTACGATTGGTAGTTCGTTCAAGAGTCATCAATCCAAGGTTTTATGTCCCATCCCATTTTCCTTAAATTCTTCTGTTGCGACAGTTGGGCTAACCTGCCGGCGCTAATTCATGGTGGTTTGGGCTTTACAATTACTCTTGATCGGTCGGCATTAATTAGATTCTGTTCTAATTCATAAAACAGAAACGTACGTACGTTGTTTGAGAGACACGAAATCCTTAAAAATCTAGTTTGTTTTCTCTACTGGAAATTGGAATCATATCTTGCCATTTTTATTTATTTCTACTGTTCATGAGGCCAATTACACGTCCAGGAAATCCGTGAGCTTTCACTGGATTTCTGGATTTAATTTAATTTTTTTTTGGGTAAATTTATCTGATACCATTGGCACCTAGTATTTAGTTTATTGCTTTCTGGCCCCTCCGTTTTGATTTTTATTTATTGCCTTTCTAGAGCACCTAAATTGTTTAAAATATCTTATCTTTTCACCCCCTTTTCCCGCCACTTCTAGAACACCTGGACGTACCTTTGCCGTCTATTTTATTACTTTGTTTTCCCACTTTCTGTATATTCCTTTATCCTGATTTTGAGCCGTTCAAATAACATTTGGAAAGAATACGACATCAAGATGGATGGTAGGTAGCAAATTTCTTGCAAATTACTATATAGGTTTGGAAAGTAAACGGCAATATGGGTATCAGACTCCCAACACAGTATTGCACTAGATTTTGATGATGATTTCAAACTCATCTGCTTAAACAAATATGGAAAGTATACATCCGACATGATAACAAAACCAATCTATTTCATCATTTTCGGTCATATCAGTCCTTTATGGAACAAGCTAGAGATTGATTCATCATATATTCTTTACCTCCTTTAATTTTAGGACTGGTTTGACTTATCAAAAAATTTAGGATTGGTTTGGATTTATAGTTAAGATGAGATGGTTTTAGATAAAATATTAAAGTTGAAAAAAAATATTGTTAAAATATTATTTAATATTATTATTGTTTTGGAATTTGAAAAAGTTGAATTGGAATTTAAAAAAATTGAATTGCCTATTATATTTTGTGTAAAAATTTAAAAAAATTATAATAATGATATGAGATAAAATATTTTTTGAATCCAAATAGAACTTTAATGTCTACGTATGGTAATGTTTGTTTTTTTAAGAAAACTAGTAAGCATTGGCTGCATGACGGTTGGTTCTCGACACCAGCCATATTGATCTTTTAGTACTGTTTATGATCTTATCATTTTTACTTGAAAATAATCATAATCTGTTGGTGCCTCTTCAGGTTCTATGCATCAGAGGTGGTGGTGGCTTTAGAATACCTTCACATGATGGGGATTGTTTACCGTGATCTCAAGCCCGAAAATGTGCTCGTTAGGTCGGACGGCCACATCATGCTCACTGACTTTGACCTCTCGTTAAAGTGTGACAGCTCTACATCGGCGGCTCAGATTGTTTCTGATCAGGACCTATCAAGTCCCGCCCCTCAGAAGGACTGTCCGGTCGATCCACCCCCTTTCACCTCAACTTCATGCATTATTCCTAATTGTATGGTCCCTGCTGTGTCGTGTTTCCAACCAAGGCGCAAGCGCAAGAAGAAACTGGGCATGCACGGTAGACCCAAATTCGTGGCCGAGCCTATTGATGTTCGGTCCATGTCTTTCGTTGGGACCCACGAGTATTTGGCACCGGAGATTGTGTCCGGTGAGGGCCATGGGAGTGCTGTTGATTGGTGGACACTAGGGATATTTATGTTTGAGCTATTTTATGGGGTCACACCCTTTAGGGGTGTGGGCAATGATCTAACCCTAGCTAACATTGTGGCTCGAGCCCTCGAGTTTCCAAAGGAGCCTGTCGTGCCCGCCTCGGCAAAGGACCTCATATCTCAACTATTGGCTAAAGATCCGGTGAGGCGGCTAGGGAACACAATGGGTGCGTCGGCCATCAAGCACCACCCCTTTTTCCAAGGAGTCAATTGGGCATTGTTAAGATGTACAGCCCCACCCTTTGTTCCCCCACCATTCACTAGAGAAGTAGATGAAAGTTGTCCAGAGACGCGTATGGATTATTATTAGTGATAAAAAAAAAAAAGAAATATATATATATATTAAATAAAGAAGATCTCACAATACAAAACATAGATAATGACTTGATTGGTTGGTCCACTTGCCATAATTTGACCCACTTTGATTTGATCATATGTAGCTGCATTGGTGATTCTACTGGTATTGAGTGGAAAATGGGACAAATGATTGTGAGCATGATTTAGAGTTGCTATTGCTCATAAAAAGACGAACAAAAAGATCGAGCAGAATATCAGCAGATGGATATTCACAAACTTGCCTCAATCAATCAATCAAGGTGGCAGGAAGTTGATTACCATCTGATCGATAATTTTGATCAGAAAAAAATGTGCTCCCATTTCAACATATTTGGGTAAAAGTATTTTTGTAATATATATATATATATATATATATATATATATATAAATATTATGTGTCAGTCATTATTCATTCCCACATCCTATATCTATAATTTTTTTTTCATAAGGTGTGAGTATGATAGTGAATAGTGACTGATGAGAATAATTTTTCATAAAACAATGAAAACTTGATACATAATTAGCATAAAAATATTTATATATATATATATATTTATAATTATAATG
Organism: Juglans regia; assembly: GCF_001411555.2. NCBI lineage: Eukaryota > Viridiplantae > Streptophyta > Magnoliopsida > Fagales > Juglandaceae > Juglans > Juglans regia. Next base: position 22,237,625 of record NC_049914.1, on the reverse strand, counting down.
CACTCCACAACAAGTGCTAAGTAAGTAAGCACCAATAAAACTCAATTATTATTGTAAATAGAGCATGGGGGGAAGTGGATCCAAGAACATAAAACATAAAGAATGGTGTTGGATTGGGAGAGTAAAGAGAGTGGCACCGCGTGATAGGCTGTCAAGGTCCACCCATGGCGGGTGGAGTGGAGACATGGGCATTGGTTGATGTACTCAGACACACACCCAAAGCCAATGCGGAGGGTGTATATAATGTATTTGTTTGTGTGTTTGGTAGTGAAGACAATGCCCCCACCATGTGCTTTGCTTTGTGCTGATGGAAAATGGCTTCTGTCTTCTACGAGCTACTCGTCTTTGATTTTCTTTTAGCTCATAAACTCACATGCAACTTGCTTCTTCTCTTCCACAATAATAATAATAATAATTATATTATTATTATTATTATTATGAAGTAAAGAAAATTTATTTTCCTCATTTCTAAAAGTGGAGATACGTGAAATCCTATTTAATATATTCTTTCGTTTAATATATATGCGCAGATGATCCATATCATTTAGGATTGATTTGGATAGCAAAGTCTTCTAAATTCATCACATCTCATCATATCTCATTTCAATATCCAAATACTACAAATATAGCACTTTTCAATTTCAAATCTTCAATATTTTTCATCTAATCATTACCTAATCATTATAAATTTCTCAAACATCCAAACAAAATACAAAAAAAACAATTCGACTTTTTTTTTTTCAAATCTCAAACTAAAACTAATATTCTAATAATATTTTTACTTTTTACATTTGTATTCAATTTTTTCTGTTTCATTTCTCAAAATCCCATAAAACATATTAATTTAAATCGTTTCACTATTATACACAATAATTGGTAGTACTCGTGTCATGTAAATGACTTGCTACTCGCATTTTATCATAAAAAATATCATGTATTACGGGCATTAATACTGCTAATTTATATCCCTTATGATAGAATTTATTGGGTAATTACGGACTACCAATTGTGATACAAGACATCATTGGAAGAAAATAAAGTCCTTATTTGCAATTTGGAGAGTAACAAGCAAAAACCATCAATCTTTTCAAGGTATAACTTTATTCATTAATTAACGAACGATCTCGAACAAGTTTCATTGTTTTTAGATTGAATATACAACCAAGTTTGAGTAATTTACTTTCTTTTTCTTTTTCTTTTTTTTCAAATGCAATATTTTTTATGAAATTAAAAGCGATCGATTCATACAAATGATTTTAAACTAAGTGTTTTAAATCATTTTCCTATATATATATATATATCATTATTATAATTTTTGTATGTTCGACTTAAGTCATCACATCTTTCTTTTTTGTGTTTAAATTTTAGTTTTTATAATTTTTCTTCTCTTTATTTTGATTACATATATAATTATTATATATATATATATATATTTTTGTCAGTTCGACTTAGTTCTTCACGTTTTTTTTTTTTTGTAATTTTATTTATTTTTAATTTATATTTTCTCTTTATTTTGATTATTTAATAAACTAGTAACTTTAATTTGCAATCTAAACTACTAAAATTGCCCATTTACATCTAAATGATCATAATTTGATTGGAGAAATGCTCAATGCAACCGCCTCTCATATAACCGTGTAACCGCCACATCAGCTTAATGAAACGGTGTGTTTCATTTAAGAGAAAAATGAAAACCAAATGACCAAATGGACTTAACTAAAAAAAAAATAAATAAATAAATAAAAAAAAAAAAAAAAAAAAAAAAAAAAAAGAAAAGAAAAGAAAAGAAGAAGCATACGAGAAACGGGAGTTAAGAATTCATTTCAATACAGTAAAAGAAAACATGAAGAACAGCTCCGTTCCTCACTGCATCTTCGTCGTTTTTGGGTATCCCATGTGTGAATCATGGTTTCGTTTCCTTCCTCACTGCGTCGTCTCCGTCTGTGAATCATAGGGTACCAGTTTGGCTAGTTTTACCCATTTTTTTGTGGTCCATCTCTGTTCAACCAGTTAGACAGAGAAAGTATATCTCATCATGAGCGTGAAGAACTGGTAGATCGATCCTATATTTTTTGTAGCTTTGTCTTGTCTCCATGGTTAGCTTCAGGTAATATCGAAATCATCAAGCCAACAACAATAGAGCACTCAACAAATGGATGTGCAGCAGATTTCAAATTTTCACTCTTTCAACTAATAGTTAATACAACTATTTAAATCTCCATCAAGATATCTTCTCAAATCTGACAGACCAAAATTTCTAATGTTGTTGCTATATTATTGTAAATTTTTAGTTCAAAACTCGTGAAATCGAAATGTTATTTGTAATTGATTTCGAGATTACCTCAAGTACTTAATTGATTTCCCAGTTTCACTAAGTCACTTCCTTTTTTTTGGGTGACCGTGTCTCCAACAAATCTGCCTTCATGTGTGAGCTTTGTGTTAAGGTTAAGGAGAAGGGGGATGGACGCACAGAGAACGGAGAAGGGAGAAGAGCAAAACACACCGTTTCGTTTTGGTCTTAGGGTTTAGTCTTTGCCAGTGAAACACACCGTTTCAATTAAGTCCATTTGGTCATTCGGTTTTCATTTTTCTCTTAAATGAAACACACCGTTTCATTAAGCTGATGTGGTGGTTACACGGTTGCATGAGAGGCGGTTGCATTGAGCATTTCTCATTTGATTATATCTCTTTCCAAATATATAATGTATATTTTAAATTAATTATTTGATTATATTTGGAATATTCTTTTTTTTAAATGATATTTTGTTGACAATCAACAGTTTTGATCATTTGAATTAAAACAAATAGAAAAATTAAATTTTCCATCTATATTTTTATCCCACTTTCTCTTAGAAAAGGTAATACGATTATCCAATTTATTAAATATAAACTTAGCTTAAATCTCTATACGAAGAAAAAGAAATAAAAAAGAGAGCGGTGCTACTCCTACCGAAAGTTTGGCACCGAATGAGTATTGAATAGTGTAAATTTTTTTTCTTTATTTTTTCTTCAAACATTTTGTAAATCATTTTTAAAAAACTTAAAAAAATTAAAATTTACAAATTTATAAAAAAAAAAATTTTAACCATTAAATAAAAATACAATACGGTATAAAAATTCGGTATACAAATTCGATGGAAGTAGCGTTTCTCTACAAAAGAACCTTAGACGAAATAGCCAAATAGCAAGGTAATAATTTTTTTTAAAGAAAAATAAGTTGACATTTTATCTGCATTTCTTTTCATATTTAATTATTACTTTTGTGTTTTTACGTTTAAAGCTCAAAATGTTACATAAACAGAAAATACAATTTCTGGAAAAATCCCCATAAAAGAATTTCTAACAAATATATGTTAGAGCAAAATTAGTCTTGATCTTGAAATTTATTATCTTCATTCACACAAATTGATCAGACATGTTTTAATTGGCTGTGTAAGTCAACCATTTAAATGAAAAGTAATTTCTTAAAATATAACACATCAATTAATGTGACTAAAAATTATAAAATTCAAAATAAAGAACAACAATTTTTATATTTTAGATAAATAAGAATGTTATTCTTCATTTTAGATTTTTTCTTCCATAGTCACACTTGATGATTTTATGCATTTTAAGTGATTTCATATATCAAATACTTAGATCAAAAGTTATTTAGAATATATCAGATAAACAAATATTAGTATATATCAAATATTAGGTCCCGTTTAGATACAAAAACACTCTAAACTTATCTCATCATTAAAAATTTCTCAAATTCTCACAAAATATAATAAAAAAATTTAACTTTTTTAAATTCCAAAACAACAATAATAATATTAAAAAATAATATTCTAATAATATTTTATTTAACTCATCTAAAATCATCTCATCTTATCTCACTATCAAAACCAGCAATTTCATTATTTGGGATACATAAATGACATTGAAGCTTATTATTTTAGAAGCGTTTAATTGGAGGACTAATTTTAGGATTAAGAGTAACATTACTCTGATAGATAAATGAGATTTGAAGTTTAATATTTTAGTGACGTATAATATTGGATGGTTAAAAAGACGACAGTCCTCTGGTCGAAGCCAAATTGAGAAGGTTTTAAGTTCAGGCATGTTTGGATAATACTAACATTTCTAAAATTTCAATTTCACCCACCCAAATTCTGTGGTGCAGTACTCTAAATAGCTTTTGCTAGATCTCAAGGAAGTGCAAAAAGGAGTTGCTAATTCAGTAGCAAGTGTGGACAAGCTGAGATGTAGATAGGAGCCTTCTCCTGAAGGTGTTTACAAGGTAAACAAGGATGGAGCCATCAACAAATCTTTTGGCAAAGGAGAAATTCTATTTGCAGTTTCTAAATGGGGACTGTATGTGCAAGATCTTCATTAAATGGAAAAAGTATCATTTAAATAAGAATATTATTGTAATTTTTTAAAAAAATTAAAGATAAAATTAACTAAACTTGCAATACAGTCTCCAAATGGAGACTGTACGTAGCATTGCTCTTGGCAAAATTGGCATTGGGATAGTAGCTAGAGACTGTAAATGTAAAAAGTGATAGTCACAAAAAGAATGCATAAAGAGTTGTTTCCTGACCCTAACCTAGTTGAATTTTTAGGGACTCTTCGAGCAACAATTTTTGCAGCTGAAATTGGTTCAAGGAAAATTATTTTAGAAGGTGTTGCTCTCCAAGTTGTCAATAGAATTACACAATCTGAAAGTTCTTGGAATGTTGCAGGAGTGCTAATCACATATGTTAAATAACAACTTTCACACTTTGATAGTTGCTCTATCCAACATATTAGAAGGAAAGCTAATGTTATGGCTCATTTTTTAGCAAAGAATGCTCTTGAGCTATTGAATGATGCCATTGATTGGAGGATTGTCTCTCTTATATTATTTTCCTTCTTTGATAGAAGTTATCAATAATATATTGTTTCTAAAAAAAATATATATCATAATTTCATTTTCAAACATCATTCAAATACAAAATACTTCTTTATTTTAAATTTTAAATTTTTCATTTAATCATTACTTAAACACAAAAATCAATACAATTTCTACAAACTTCAAAACAAAATAATATCAAAAAATTATATTAAAATTTAACTTTATATATTCACATTCACAAACTCTCATACAATTCTTATTTTAAAATATATATCTATTCGATAAATGATATTTGCAGTCATTGAGTGCGCAAACGTCACACACTCCTTTTGAAAAAAGTGAAAAAATATAAAATCTACATGAAAAGTTTAATTCTTTAATGATGGACTCTACTCTTTTTTAAAAGGAGTGCACGGCGCTTGCGCAATCTATGATTGTATCTAGCATTACTCAAATATTTTAATTAAATTTTAAAATTAAAATATTACCAATAAATCTGTAATATTTGATCAAAATAAATTAAATAAAAACTAATAAAAAAATTCAGAAAATTAATAATATTTTATGTTATTGCATGTTGTTGATCACAAATTGGATCTTGAATTAGATGTATTCTTCTCTATTTGCTTATAATTTTATTTCTAAATGATTATTGCCACATGGTGTTAAGAAATAAATTGGAATTTGAAGAAGACGCTGATGTTCCTCTTGGAAAATGGTGGAGAAGACTTTGTTGAGGGGTGGGAGTGGATCGATGGTGAAGATTTGGGTGCGAAGGGCAGCGAAAGAATCGTTGAGTCCTAGTAGAAATTGGAAGACACGTTTGTCCTCTGCTCTCTTCTCCAAGGTGTTGGTGTCGGTGGGGGTTTGAATGTTGTCGAGTTCATCCCATAATTGTTTGATGCTGTTATAATAGTCAAGGATTGAGAGTTGATTTTGGTGGAGGTTGGAGATTTCTCATTTGGGATGGAAGAGACGAGCGTTGTTGCCATGGAAAAATCAAGACTCAAGGTCGAGCCATACATCACGAGGGTCATCATGATAGTCCAGAGAATTGGCTAGGAAAGGAGTTATGGTGTTTAGAATCCAAGCGAGGACCATATCTTTGGTCCTACTCCATGGGGCATAATCGGTGGAGGTGGTGGCTAGTGCTTTGAGGGTGCCATCAACAAAACAAAGTTTATTTTTGGCATTAAGGGCTCAGTGAAGTGCACGTTGTCATTTGGAAAAATTATTTCTAGTGAGGAAACCAGAGACAAGGACGAGACTGTGAGAATCAGAGGGATGAAAGAGATATGGGGAGGAAATTGGAGAAGCATTGGAAGAGGAAGCCATGACTGTGTAAAAGGTATATCAGAGTCGATTTTTGCCTAATACCATGTTAAGAAATAAATTAGTAGAAATAATTCTCTTATTTTCATTGATCTCATATACAAATATATACAAGTATGAGTAGATGATTTATACATGGAAAGAGAGGCAAATTAGCTATACAGAACTTTGTTATGGCCCCATGGAGAAGAGAAAAGAAGTACGGAGAGGTCTAGGGTTCACAGAGGAGTAATGATGATGGAAGACACAAAGACACAACTGAGGACTTTGGGAGTTAAGTGTTGGGAAGATAGTTGAGTTGAGAAGCCATTCCAAAACGCAGCGTTCCACCTGGGTTGAAGCATCAAAACGCACAACAGCAGTAAGGAGCAATGCACCATTTCATGAGGACATCATCACATTTCAATGTTCCAAAGTGCATCGTTTTATTCATTGTTAAAGTGTACCGTTTTATTTGTTATTTTCCTTTACATGTTCTAGAGCCTTGTAAGGACTTTTCTTGCTTTATTTCTGTTAGAGTCAGGACAGGTGTCCATATGTTATTGCTTAGAGTAGTTACTCCTGTGTGGGTATTAGAATTAGGAAATTCATAGGAAAGAGCATCTGAACAATTATCACAAATCTGAATAGAAGCTTTTGGAGGTTAAGGGGCCCTCGAAAAACCCTATATCATTCATTTTCTTATTTCTTCATCGCAAATATTTCTCCAAACAGAACACCTACATTCATTCCTACATTCCAAATCCATACTATCTTGCATTTTTACAACCATTACACAACCAGATTTAATAAAGTCATTACAAGTGGTATCTAGAGCCTAATGTTCCTAATGGCTGAGAATGTCCACACCAAACAGCAGCAGCAAGATATGCTACTTCAGCATGACTAAGCCATTCACGATACGAGAGAACAAATGCATCAAATATCTGATATGCTAAGAACAGTTCTAGCAAATCAGGCTCAAAATGTCAACCAAGACCATCAACAACTACAAGAAGCAGACCATGAGGTAGAACCAGAGGGGCAGCAACGTAGACAAGGGCAAAGAGGAGTTAAGCTAAACTTCCCTCATTTTCTTGGGGATGACCCAGCGAGTTGGGTTTTCAAGATGAACCACTAATTTAGCTTTTATCAAACACCTATGGCGTAGAAACTTTTAATGGCCTCATATCACATGGAGGGAGAGGCTCTCACTTGGTATCAAGATGATGTTGATACAGGGCAGTTCACAAACTAGCCGACCTTCACTGAAGCACTCCAACTTCGCTTTGGTTCCACAGCGTATGATGATCTGATGGAGTCTCTTACCAGGCTGAAACAAACCTCTACAGTGGCTGTGTATAAGGCTCAGTTTGAGTCTCTCTCAAGCATAAGTTGAGCTGCTTCCTTAGTGACCTCAAAGATGAAATTCGTCTCCCTTTTCAGTTGCTAAAACCAGTGAACCTCAACATAGCATTTAGCCTCGCAAAAATACAAGAAGAATTTTGAGTTAGCACAAGAAGAACTAGTAAACCTTGGGGAGACCGAAACACATACCAACACACCACTGGAAGTCTGTATTCAGCCCCTAATAGTAGTACAGCTCAAACTCCAAAATCTCTCACCCCTATGAGAATGGTGTTTTCTAGCCAAATGGATGATAAAAGGAAAAAATTGTTGTGTTTTCACTGTGAGGAAAAGTGGCATTTGGGTCATGTGTGTAAAACCCCAAAGATCTATTTCTTACAAGCTGTGAATCAAGTGAGTGATGACAAAGGCAATGAGGTGTTCTATGACACCACAGATTTGACTGAAATAGCCCCACCAATAGCAACACAGGATGGTCCAATTATTACACTCGATGCCTTAACAGATACTCGTTACCCCAAAACTATGAGATTATATGGACATATTGGTGCTGCACCGGTGCTTATTTTAGTGGATACAGGAAGTACTCACAACTTCCTGGACCCATCCATTGTTAAAAAAAACTAAGCTGCAAGTTAATAGTGAGCTGAAATTAAAAGTGCAAGTGGCTAACGGTGAAGTGGTGGAAATTTTAGGATCCTGTAATGAAGTGTCTACTCGGATTCAGGGGGCTTGTTTTAAACCTTCTTATTTTGTCTTACCCCTAGCTGGGTGTGATGGGGTATTAGGGATTCAGTGGCTGGAATCTCTTAAGTACATTAATTGGAATTTTTCTACCCTACAAATGCAGTTTCAGTGGAAGGTTAAAACAGTGATGTTTAAAGGCCTTCAGTTACAAGGCACTTCATTCTCTAATTGTCACAAACTGTTTCTAAACTCTTGTTACAAAGGTAAAGTTTTAATCCTACAATTACAAGTCAAACCTGCATCATTGCCCAATGAGGTGCATCACTAAGGAATTAAACAAGTCTTATCAGTTTTTAAACATGTTTTTGATGAGCCCACTGGGTTGCCACCCGTAAGGTCTCATGACCATCGCATTGTCCTCAAGGAGGGTACTAGTCCCATTTCTACAAGGCCTTATCGATACCTTTTCTACCAAAAATCAGAAATATAGAAACTAGTGGCTGAATTACTTAAGACAGGTGTCATTAGACCAAGCTCTAGTCCTTTTTCATTGCCTGTTTTATTGGTCCAAAAAGCTGATGGGAGTTGGCGTTTATGTATTGACTATCAGGCACTAAACCAGGAAACGGTTAAGGACAAGTTTCCTATTCCAGTGATTGATGAACTCCTAGATGAACTACATGGGGCAACAGTGTTCTCAAAGCTAGACCTTCGATCCGGCTATCATCAAATAAGGGTAGTACCTGAGGATATTCGTAAAACGGCCTTCCCAACTCATGAGGGGCATTATGAGTTCTTGGTAATGCCATTTGGGCTTACCAATACGCCTTCCACATTTCAAGGGTTCATGAACACAATTTTTAGGATGTATTTACGAAGATTTTTCTTAGTATTTTTTGACGATATCTTGGTGTACAGCTGCACCATGGAACAACACATTGGGCATCTTATATTAGTTCTACACCTTATCTACATATTGTTTGTTTGCTAAACTATCCAAGTGTCAATTTGGGGTAGCCAATGTTGATTATTTGGGTCACATAGTTTCTGGAGTGGGTGTTAAAGCTAACCCAAAGAAGGTACAAGCAATGGTGGAGTGGCCAACTCCAGTTAATACTAAAGCCTTGAGGGGCTTCTTAGGCTTAATGGAGTACTATCGGAAGTTTATACAGGGTTATGGCCTTATTGCAGCCCCACTCACAACTCTTTTGCGAAAGAATGCTTTTTCATTGGGATGATATGGCTAATGAGGCTTTTTAGAAACTTAAGGCAGCAGTCTCTACCCCACCTGTGCTAAGGTTACCCAACTTTTCACAAAAAATCATTGTTGAGTGGGATGCAAGTGGATGTGGGGTGGGGGCCGTATTAATGCAAGAGGGCCAACTTATTGCTTATTTAAGCAAAGCATTAACGGGTACAACTCTGGCCTCTCTACCTATGAAAAAGAACTCCTAACTTTGGTCATGGTTGTCCACAAGTGGAGACCCTATTTATTGGGCCAGACTTTCATTGTTAAAACGGACCAACAGTCACTCAAGTATCTATTAGAGCAAAAGGTGGGCACAGTGAAGCAGCAAAAATGGATCACAAAATTAATGAGCTATGATTTTACTATTCAGTATAAGTAAGGGAGGGAAAATAAAGTGGCTGCTGCCCTCTCCCGAAGGCATGAACCAGATCTGATTCAAGGGGGATTTATGGGTCTTCTCACATTTCCTACTCCTATGTGGATAAATGAACTCAAAGCTACCTATGCAGCATCTTCCGAGTTGAATGAGATTATATAGCAGCTCACTACAGGTCAACAGGGGCCTAAAGGTTATGTTACGAGGCAATGGTTACTCTTCAAAAAGGGCAAGTTGGTCATTGACCCTCAGTCATTGTTCAAGGCTAAGGTCCTCAGTTATATTCACTCGGATCCCCAAGCAGGCCACTCTGATTATTTGAAAACATATCAGAGAGCAAAAAGAGATTTCTATTGGTAAGGAATGAAGAAGGACATCAAGCAGATGGTCTGGGAATGTGAAACTTGCCAAGTAAACAAAACTAAAACCACTTTACCCCTGGTCTTCTCCAACCCCTTCCAATCCCCTAACAAGCTTGGGAGGAGATCTCACTCAACTTTGTGGAAGGTTTACCCAAATCCCAAGGGTTCAATGTAATATTGGTAGTCATTGATAGACTGACAAAATATGGCCATTTTGTGGCTTTGGCACACCCATATACAGCTGCTGGGGTTGCACAATTATTCTTTAAGAAAATTCTTAAATTACATGGGTTGCCTAAAGTTATTCTCTTGGATCGTGATACCATCTTTCTTAGCATTTTTTAGAAGACTTTATTTCAATTGCAAGGATCTGTGTTACACTACAGCTTAGCCTACCATCCACAAACCGATGGTTAGACTGAAGCCCTAAACAAGACCTTGGAAGGCTACTTACGTTGTTATGCTGGGGCTAAACCTCAAGGCTGGGTACAGTGGTTACCCATGGCCAAGTGGTGGTATAATTCTTCATACCACACCTCGACCAAAATTTCCCCATTTGAGGCCTTATATAGTTACTGTCCACCACGACTCAACTCTTATATTCCTGGGACAATACTCAATGAAGCAGCTGATTAACATTTAACTACCAGAGACCAAATCAAAACTCTACTCAGACACAACTTACAGCAATCTCAACAAAGAATGAAATTCTATGCAGATAAAAAAAATCAGAATGTCAGTTTATGGAGGGAGATTGGGTTTACCTCCGCTTGCAGCCCTATCGGTAGAGCTCCATCGTGACACGTCACAACCTCAAGTTATCGCCCAGATCTTATGGCCCATTCCAGTTATTGCAAAGGGTAGGGGAAGTAGCTTACAAGCTTGATTTACCAGTGACCTCACGCATTCATCCGGTGTCGTTTCTTGCTTGAAACGTAAACTGGGAAGCTAGATCTGCCCTCTTCCCACACTTCCACCCGTCAATAAGGAGGGGGAAATGCAACCTGAGCCCGAGAGCATCGTTGACAGACATATGAAACGACACGGGGACAGAGCCATCACAGAAGTCTTGATCAAGTGGATCGAGGCTTCCTCGGAGAACAACAATTGGGAGCCACTCTCGAAGATGAAGGACCTGTACCCGCACCTTGTGGGCAAGGTCCTTTAACGGGGGAGAATTGTTATGACCCCATGGAGAAGAGAGGAGAATTACATAGGGGTCTAGGGTTCACAAAGGAGTAATGACGATGGAAGACACAACTGAGGACTTTGAGAGTTAAGTGTTAGGAAGATAGTTGAGTTGAGAAGCCATTCCAAAACGCAACGTTCCACTTGGCTTGAAGCATCAAAACCCACAGCAGCAGTAAGGAGCAATGCACCGTTTCATGAGGACATCAACACATTTCAATGTTCCAAAGTGCACCGTTTTATTCATAGTTAAAGTGCACTGTTTTGTTTGTTATTTTCTTTTACATGTTCTAGAACCTTGTAAGGATTTTTCTTGCTTTATTTCTGTTAGAGTCATGACAAGTGTCCATATGTTATTGCTTTGAGTAGTTACTCCTGCGTGTGTATTAGAATTAGGAAATTCACAGGAAAGAGCATCTGAATAATTATTACAAATCTGGATAGAAGCTTTTGGAGGTTAAGTGGCCATCGAAGAATCCTATATCATTCATTTTCTCATTTCTTCGTCACAAACATTTCCACAAACAGAACACTTACATTCATTCCTACATTCCAAATCCATACTATCCTGCATTTTTACAGCCATTACACAACCATATTTAACAAAGTCATTACAAATTTGTGTAACTGTCAATTAACTAAATTGGTGAGATTACTAAAATTAAGTGATTATGTGCTGTAATACATGGATTGAAAACCCTGTACGATTACATTATGTAGGTGTTCTAGTTGGTGGTTTTGAAGATGTTTCGCCTAAAGCGTGGCTTGGGATCCTCATCCTAGTTATTGATTTTTCAAAGATGTAATTATCCACTCAAAGTCATAACTAAAGTTGAATGTGTCGAACTTTCTTTGCAATTTCTTTAATCTTACATTGGATTAGAAAGCGACGGGCTTGAGAGACTGTTGGTCTTGAGGCTTGAGAGAGAGAAGGCGAGAGAGTATTTGTGAGTAGGGGTGTAACTAGTTCGGTGCAGTCTGGTTTTGAACATATTTTAGAATCAAATTGCCAAACCGATATATACTAGTTTTGAGATTTGAAAAAGCGATACTGCACTGGTTATACTCATAAATCAGTACTTCTGATTTTATTAATTCCAGTCCAGCTCGATTTGATTTTTCCGGTATGTTATATAGTATATATAATATATATATATTATAGTATATTATAATTTATAGTGATATAATATTAGTATAACTACTAATATAATAGACTATAATGATAATATATAGTTATTTATAGAAGATTTTAAATTTTAATATTATATTAATTAGTAATTTATCATATAATACAAAATTATTTTATATATAATTATATATGTTATATATAAATAAAAAATCATATAAAAAATATTTTATACAATATAAAAAATTAATATATATATATATGAACCGGTCCAGTCGGTTTGTTGTTAGAAAAAGGAAAATCGAAACCAGACCGATTTCGACCAGTTTTGAAAAAAATGGAATTGATATAAGATCAGACCGGGTTTGGTCGGGTCCGATTTTTTTTTTCACCCCTATTTGTGAGAGACCCGTGGGAAAGTAAGGAGTTACAAGTGAGTTTTATCATTAAAAAATGCTAAATGTACTTAAGAAAAATTTATAAAAAATTTACTTCTCTACATGTCAGTTATTGATAAGTTGAAAATCATAAAATTTGAATTTCAAAATTTAAATTTCAAAAGAAAACTAACAAAATAAATTTTATAAATAAAAGTATTAATAAAACTGTAAATACATGTAGTACTATTCTTTATCATTATATTTAGATATGTAGTAAGAATATTAGAACGCACACGTGTCTCTCTCTTGTTGGGCGTAGAACTCAAACTTCTCACCTCATTAGATTGAGCAACACTACATCTATCAAAAATTTGTCCCGAAAATTACATTTCATCTTTTTATTTTTATTTTCCTTTTTTTCATAGATTTTTTTAATGATCATAAACATTTAAAAAAAAATTTATAATATTATTAAAAAATACTTTCTTAATTATTAAATAAAAAAAATTTCAAAATACATTTTCAAAATAAACTTTTGAGACCTTTAGCATTTCTGCATTAGATTTTAAGATGTCCATGATATGAGACTAGGGGTTTTTTTTTTTTTTTTAATTTTATTTTAATTTTAGATTAGGTTTTGAGTCATTGAGTGGCACACTGGCACAGATGAGTGGGAAAAAGTCTGATATCATCCATACGCCTACGCTCCATTCCGTTCTTCCTCTTCTGCAGACACTCGAGACTCTAGGAAGATAATGGAGGAAGCACAAACGGCACCGTAAACTCGACGCGCTTCCCTCCGCTAACTTGTAGGATTGGTACATTCTCTGTGTTGTTGAGGGTTTTGGGTTTTCTGGATTTGAATTATCTGCTTAGGATTTAAGGCTTTTTCTATGTGATTATGAATTAAGTTTCAAAATTTATACAATTCGAGGTTTTAATTTTATTAGTTGGACAAACTCGGGTTCCATACAAGTGCTTAAGAATGTTTTGTGCTTTCTGAAGCAAGATTGTTTAGTTATGGTATAACAGTTTGTGGGTATTATAGACGATTTCTCATCCTTGAAGCTTGGTTTTACAGGTATGAGAAAATTTTTATTGACCGTGGCGTGGTTACGCATGTTGCCGTCTCTTCGGCAGATTTTTTCATCACTAGGAGCGCTGATGGTAAAACCAAAATTATCGTTTTATTTTTTATTTCATAAACCCCTAATAATCAACCTGGACTTGTTATTTAAGGTATAGTCTTAGTATAGAGCTTTAATGAGTTGTTTGCTTCATAGAAAGAAATTTACGTAGTCATTGGAAGGAAATGGGGTTCTCGGTCTCACGCTACTTATTTTTCTTGAACCGGTAAAGAGGCATTTTATTGATGAAAGAAGCGGGCATAACCCAAGTATTACGGAATGATATACCAGCTGCTGCACTGCCAAACGTCTCAAGGAATATGCAACAGAATTCCCAACAAACTTCCAGCAAATAATTTGTTATTTGTATATTCGTTTAGGGATAGTTCAATACTTTTTCATTACATAACTTAGTCAATTCTTTCTATAAATTGGTGACTGTACAGCGTAGAAAGGTAGACAAAATATATACAGAATTACTTTTTTCCCTTTCCTTGCTCTGTTTTGCCTTTCATTTGCGTTGAGCTAAGAACCGCCCAGCTCCATCTTTGCCAAATCTGACACCAAGTACATGGAACACATAGCACCTATGCAAACACTCTTCCAATCCCAATTTTTGTAGGAGATATTGTTATATAGTTTGCGCATAGCCAATGGGTCTTAGGGACAATGAAGAGTTAGGGCATAATCAGTGGGCTGATGACGATGAAATCTTTCATATTTCACATCCTCTGTCTTGAAACCCATATGTATTTTTGTTTTTGTTTTTTGATGATGGGGAGCCACCCCATGACTTAGCCCTTAGGACTCACCTATGGAACCTAGACTCTAGCACAACAACCCACCGCCATGGTCTCCCACTTAAATCGCGATTTGATCCCAGGGGGATTCGAATCTGTGACATGGGGCTCATTCACATAAGTTCGCCCTTACCACTTGGGCTACGCATGGGTGGGTAAAGCACCTTTGTATTCTATTAGCACAAGATGCATAAACTACACACAACACTGCAAACTTAAGTGTAACCACTAGCTAACACAAACTACCCTCATTAACACACGTCGTGGTACATACTTTCTATTCATCAAAGAGATATAACCGGCTTTATTTTTCTTATACTAGTACATAAATTAGTGTCTAGAAAAATATCATGGTAGTATTCTAATGTGATGTGGAAATGGAGTAATACAAATCCTATTTGGTGTAGTATAAGTTTAAGTTTGTTTTCACATGAAGTGGTGTGTCGAAAACATTTTGTTTAACAAATTTTATTTGGTGGCTGTGGTGTTTGACCCTAAGGATATGCACCTCAGGGTTGGGGACTTTGTTTTAATTGCGTACAAATTAAAATCGGTGGGAGATGCTTTTGAGTAATTTGTATGGTATGAGTGTAATTGAGGTGAGGTGGTTGAGATGGATGAGTGTCAAAAGTAGTGGGAAGTGAAAATTTTTTTTGCCTATGTACCTAGTTACAGGTTTTTATGATTGAAGATAATCGAGAAATTTGGCCAAGATTGTTTCTTCACATGGAATGAGTACAGTGGGAGGCAGTAAAGAATTTTGGGTTGTAACTTGGACAGTTTGTTGTAGCATATAGTTTGTGATGCTCCATATTGACTAATGAGTGTAGGTGGTGTATGGACGCCGCATTATTTGGGAGGGAGAAGTTATTGCTCTTTATAATGATTCAAATAGGCTCCAATTATATTATTGACTAGTCCTTTTGCAGTTGGGCGCATATGTGGCTTGGGCCTCCTTTGGGGCATTACATAGTTAGCTTGAGATATGATGCTGCATGGTAGATAAAAGGAAAAGAGATTCTTCTTGTTGACTTATTTGGTGCTTTATCTATCATTTTTTATGATTAGGAACCCCAGAGAATGTGCAAACAGAATATTTCTTTAATCCAGTTTAAACTTCAGACCTGTGTTAGTTGTAACGTGTTCTCATCACACGTTTAGGTAAATCATCAATTTTTTTACCAATGGAGCATGTCCCTTAAAATTGTTTGCCCCAGGGATTCGAAACTCGGACTTGGGATTGGGGGGAGGGGGAATAGACCCATGACCAGGGCCCTTACCCACTTGAGCCAACCCCTAGGGTTAGTTGGTACTTTATCTATCATAAGAGAATGTCTTATAGTAGATATATCTTTGGGTAGAGGGTGAGGTCGTTTTGGTTGCTGACAAGCATTTTTTTTTTTTTTTGATAAGTAAGAAAACTATATTGCTCAAAGAATAGGCCTAGCCCAGTATATACAATAGAAAGCCCTGACTAAGAGGGTGCTAGAGAGACTAGAACATCATGAAGGGCCATGCCATTTAAAATCAACAACAATGGCCCAAATACAAAGTGTGCTATAAAATAATGCTAACAAATCCTCTAACGTTCTCTCATTGTCCTCAAACGTCCACGCATTACGTTCTTGCCACAAGCACCACATGATACACATTGGAATCATCCTCCAAATTGATTTGATCTGATTCATACCTCCAATGTTTGGCCAGCTGGCCAGCGTTGCCACCACATTCTCCGGCATAAACCAAGCCAGCTCTACGCTACTCAATACCTCATACCATAAAGCCCTTGCAGTCTCACAATGCAATAGGAGATGGTCTACCGACTCTCCCCCTCCCCTGCACATACAACACCAATCTACTATGATAACCCTCTGCTTTCTCAAATTATCGATAGTGAGTATTCTGCCCAATGCTGTTGTCCACACAAAGAAAGCAACTTTGGGAGGCGCCTTGTGCTTTCAAAGTCATTTCCACGGAAACTGAGTATTAGGCTCTTGGGTGAGAGCCTTATAATATGAACGGACCGAGAAAACACTTCTCCGGGAGGGTAACCATCCCAAACCATCTTCTTGTTGATTACTTGGCTTCACAGAATACAAGAGGCTGTAAAAATCAACAAAATTGTCCATCTCTCAATCTTGTGCTGCCCTATTAAAGCTGATATCCCAATGAACTTGTCTACCCACCATCCCCATTACATCCGCCACTGAAGCCTCTTTAGCACAAGCAATATGGAATAGTGAGGGAAAACGGTCTTGTAAGTGGTGATTAACATGTAGCCCAGTGGTGATTAGCATGTAGTCTAGTGTAGAATTTAGATTGGTATCATCTGGAAAAAGGCATATCATCTGGAGAAAAGTATGGGAAGTTTTTGGGAACTTGTCATTGAAGCAAAAATCTTCTCCATCATGAGAGAAGGAGGTCTCATACGTATCATTGAGAGAGGTAGGAGGTTTAAACAGGAGGTGTTGATGGGCTTGAGCACTGCACAGTGGCTTGAGAGAGTTTTGGAGGAGAGTGAGATGGGTGTTAAAAAGGATTATTATTCATCAACAAGGGAGGGGTACCGGAGTTTCATAGCACAGAGATGTTCCAATAAACGTGGCAGATTCTTGGAGATTGCAGTGTATGCTGAAGGGGGTCGCCGTAGTCTCATTTTGATTCCTGAAGAAGAGGGAGGAAGGGGATGGAGAAGATTGAGGGAGGTGCTAAGGAAGGCCACTCTGCTGGGTAGAAAGTCCGCTGGGTATGGTGATGATATTCAGAGGAGGCAGTGGGGGAAGGAGACTCAAGTTAAATCATATAAAGAAGCTTTAACATCGACAGAGACATTCGTTGAGCCAAGGAAAGGGGCTGGCGGAGGAGAAGGGTCTCGAGGTCACCAGGGCTACTTTCGGGAAGGAGATTACGAGAGAGACATGCGGGAGGTACACTGCATGGTGAGGGACGTGCAGTGGCAGTTGAGGAACTTGCAGAAGGAAGTAGAAAAGGTGTTGCGTGTTGTCGGGGATGGAATGGGTCTTGTTGAAACGGGGCGTTTAAGGGATGATAAGGGGAAGGGGCAGACAATGGGAGGGCCATCTCATATGGGCCCTTATGGGCCAAAACAGGCCCGAGACCCGCGCGGAAGATGGAGGCCCATCTTCAAGACCCGAAACCTCTGGAGGCCTAGGGCAACTTCTGTGAAGGGAGGAGAGCAGCCGTCATCGATGTCGCAGCGCCATAAACAGGCTGAGGACATGCCGGAATCATCGTCGTGACGAACTCAGAAGTCGCCGACGAAGATACTGATCCAGCAGGAAGGTGAGAAGCACACGTCGGCGATAGAAACAAACCGAGAAGTGGTTCTTCCACCACCACAGAGCGTAGTTCTTCCTCCTCCGAGTGCACAGAACGTGTCGATGGGGAGTGGGGGAGGTGGTGAAGGTGCACAGAACGTGCCGATGGGGAGTGGGGGGGGTGATGAAGGTCCGACGTGCACTTCTGAGCCATACAATGAAGACGTATTAAGGAGGGACAGTGAAATGGGAGATTCGGCAAGTGAAGATTTATTCCTTTCGGATGAGGAAAATTCCCAGAGGCTTATTCAGGTGTCAAATAACTCTATGGATGAAGTAGGCCTGGAGGAACTACAGGAATTTCAAATTCAAAATCCTTTCCCGTTGAGTTGTCTCTTCCCAGATTAGTCGAATGCTTCAGATTGGGTTTTTAAAACAGTAAAAGATATTCAGGAAATTGTGGGATTGAAATGTGAAGGGTATGAGGAGCAATTCATGGCACTCCTCACGGCCATTGAAGCAGGCCATCAACAACAAAAGAAAATAGGATCCAAAAAACAGCGCGAGCTTAGGAGGTTGACATGGTCAATGAACTCTGAAGGTAGTTCTAGTAGGGAAAGGACTAAAGGAAAGGGGCTGGCCCTTCCCAAATGAAACCAAAAATAGTTTCATGGAATGTCCGTGGCCTAAATGTGTTGAGTAAGAGACTTCAAGTGAGAAACTTGCTGAGAGAATGGAAGGCGGACATTGTTTGTTTACAGGAGACGAAGTTGAAAGCTATCACCACAAGTATTGTAAGAAGTGTATGGAGCTGCACACATGTGGAGTGGGTATACTTGGCAGCTAATGGGGCCTCAGGAGGTGTTTTGGTGATGTGGGATCAAAGGGTAGTGGAGAAAAAGGAGGAGTTTATTGGGGCTTTTACGGTAGCATGCTCGTTTATGAGCGTCTCGGATGGATTTTTGTGGGCATTTGCAGGGGTTTATGGTCCAAATTCAGACATGGATCGTAGACTTTTGTGGGATGAATTAGCTGGAGTATACAGTTGGTGGGATCTTCCATGGTGTATTGGCGGAGATTTTAACGTAACAAGATTCCCTAGTGAGAGCTTTGGTAGTAGAAGACTACGGCCAGCTATGACTGATTTTTCGGAATGTATTTTTGAGTTGAATCTTGTGGATCTACCTATGGCGGGAGGCTTAGGTACGTGGGCTAATAATCAGACGTGGTCTCGAATAGATAGATTCTTAATTTCCCCTGAGTGGGAAAGTCATTTCCCTGAGGTTTGGCAAAAAAGAATGCCTAGATTATGTCGGATCATTGGCCAATTATGTTGGATTCTGGTGGGATTCAAAGAAGACGTAGGTATTTTAAGTTTGAAAATATGTGGCTGGAAACAGAAGGTTTTGTTGATAGGGTCAAACAGTGGTGGTCATCTTATCATTTTCAGGGCACTCCAAGTTTTATTCTGGCGGGGAAATTGAAAGTTTTAAAATAAGATTTAAAATTATGGAATAGGCAGTCTTTTGGAGACATTGGGGAACAAAAGAAAACCAAGACAAGGGAGATCGCTGAAATGGATAGGATACAAGAGTCCAGGTCTTTATCACAGGACGAAATGATTAAAAAATTAGAGTTGGTTGCAGATCTTGAGAGGATCATTCTACTAGAAGAGATTTCGTGGCGGCAAAAGTCGAGAGCACTATGGTTGAAGGAAGGAGATAGATGCACTAAGTTTTTCCATAGGGTGGCCAATTCTCACAGAAGATCTAATAATATTGAGATGCTGAAGATAGATGGGGCAGAGTGCAAGGATGAACAGAGAATTAATGATCATGTAGTTGGGTTCTTTGAACAACTACTTACTGAACAGGAGGTTTGGCGACCGAAGCTTGATGGATTAGCTTTCGACTCTATTGGGCCTAGGGATGGTATTCACTTGGAGAGGCCGTTTGAGGAGGGTGAGGTTTTCGAAGTGGTGAGGAAGATGGCCAAAGACAAGGCTCTGGGTCCTGACGGGTTTTCTATGGGTTTTTTTCAAACTTGCTGGGAAATACTAAAAGATGACCTCATGTTGGTGTTCCAGGAGTTTCATGAAGCTGGACATTTCGAGAAAAGCCTAAATGCCACATTTCTTGTTTTGATTCCAAAGAGAGTTGGGGCTGAAGAAATCAGGGATTTCCGACCCATTAGCCTAATAAATGGGGTTTACAAGATCATTTCTAAGGTTCTTGCAAAACGCCTTAGTGAGGTAGTGGGAAAGATAATCTCAAAGCCTCAAAATGCTTTTGTCAAGGATAGACAGATCCTAGATGCTGTCCTTATCGCAAATGAATGTTTGGACAGCAGACTAAAAGATGGTAGTAATGGGGTCTTATGCAAACTAGACATGGAAAAAACGTATGACCATGTAAATTGGGAATTTTTACTAGACCTTCTAAGGAGATGTGGATTTGGGGAAAGATGGAGATCATGGATCCGTTGGTGTATATCTACAACAAAATTTTCAGTGCTGATAAATGGAAGTCCAACGGGTTTTTTTAATAGTACACGAGGCCTTAGACAAGGAGATCCGTTGTCACCATTACTATTTGTCATTGTAATGGAGGCTTTGAGCAGAATGATTTCAGCTCTGGTTGCAAATGGGTGTCTGAATGGGTATTCAATAGGATCCCCGGGGGGAGGATCAATTAATATTTCACATTTATTGTTTGCAGATGATACTCTTATTTTTTGCGAGGCAGAGAACAATCAGATTCGTGTCTTAAAGGCCTTTCTCCTTTGTTTTGAAGCAGCTTCAGGGTTAAAAGTGAACTTGGATAAATCAGAGATGGTGCCTATTGGAGGTGTGCAACGGATAAGACAGTTGGCTAATACTCTGGGGTGTAAGACTGCTTCACTCCCTATGACATACCTTGGTCTTCCATTGGGATCTGTCTCACGAGCGATTCCTATATGGGATATAGTGATTGAGAAAGTAGGGCGTCGATTAGCAGGATGGAAGAGAATGTATTTGTCAAAAGGCGGTAGGATTACCTTGATAAAGAGTACGGTATCTAACTTACCGACATATTTTCTATCCTTGTTCCCTATCCCAGCAAGTGTGGCAGTTCGCATTGAGAAACTACATCGAGATTTCCTATGGGGAGGAATGGGGGAAGAATTTAAATTTCACCTAGTCAGGTGGGAAAATGTTTGTAGACCTATCTCTTCTGGCGGGTTGGGCATTAGAAATTTAAGAATCTTTAATCGGGCATTACTTGGAAAATGGTTGTGGAGATACCATAAAGAACCTAAGGCATTATGGAAACTGGTGATCGAGAGTAAATATGGAGAATTATGGGGGGGATGGTGTACCAATGAAGTGAGTGGGACATATGGTGTGAGTTTGTGGAAACATATAAGAAGAGGTTGGGGGGTCTTTTACAGGCACATAAGATTTTGTCTTGGAAATGGGACTAGGATCAAATTTTGGTATGATAATTGGAGTGGTAATGGGGTTTTAAAGGATCTATTTCCTATTCTTTTTAGGGTGGCAAGTGATAATGATGTATCCGTGGCGGAAGTTATGGTAATAGCGGGGGAACAAATTCAATGGAACATTAATTTTAGCCGGGCAGCACATGATTGGGAAGTTGATAATTTCGCAGCCTTTTTCAGCCTCTTATATTCTCTCAGACGCAGCAATCATCAAGCTGATAGGTTGTGGTGGTTACACACGGGGAAAGGCTTATTCTCGGTTCGCTCGTATTATAAATCTTTATCACAAGAACAGCCAACCCAATTCCCTTGGAAAAGGATTTGGAGACACAAGGCGCCCCTCAAAGCAGCGTTTTTTGTGTGGACTGCTTCTTTGGGTAAGATACTCACAACAGATAATTTGAGAAGACGAGGAGTGATCATCGTTGATTGGTGCTGCATGTGCAAGAACGAGGGTGAATCGGTGGATCATCTTCTACTACATTGTGATATAGCTAGAGGGATATGGAATGAAGTATTCAGAAGATTAGGCTTGGGATGGGTTATGCCCGAGTCCGTGGTGGAGATGTTGGCTAGTTGGACAGATTTAAGAGGTAACAAACAGATCAAGGCTATATGGAAGATGGTGCCTATTTGTGTCATGTGGTGTCTATGGCAGGAGCGTAACGAACGGACTTTTGAAGACAAAGAAAGATCAATAGAGGAACTAAAGGCTTTCTTGTTTAGAACTCTATGTACTTGGGCTAATTCCGTTAACTTTAATGGCCAAGATTTCCATGCTTTCCTTATTTCCAATGTTCCTACTTAGCTAGGACATTCTTTGTACTGAACATGGCTTTTGCCTATTCTTTTATTAATATACTTACAATTATAAAAAAAAAAACAGTCTTGTAAAGCATTATCACCACACCATATATCTTTCTAGAATTTAATCCTGGACCCATCACCCAACTGAATACGAGTGTGCCTAAGAAAAGCCCCCCAACCTCTTCTAAAATGTTTCCACAAGCCCACTCCATTAGTACCTCTAACTTCTTTGGTGCTCCAACCCCCCCATTCGTCTCCATATTTGCACCCAATCACCCCTCTCCACAAGGCATTGGGTTCCTTCCCATATCTCCAAAGCCACTTGCCAAGTAACGCCCGATTGAAGGTCCTTACATTTCTAATGCCCAAACCACCATTGGATGTAGGACAACATACTATCTCCCATTTGACCAAGTGAAATTTGAACTCCTCTCCCAAACCTCCCCACAAAAAATCGCGTTGAAGTTGACAAACATTTAAAGTGACGCTAGATTATGATATTCATTGCATTTCTTCGTTTTGGTTGCTAACAAGCATTTAAAGTGACCCTAGATTATGATATGAATTGCATTTCTACTTCAACAGTCTTTTATGCCCTGTACCTGCATTCAAGATATTGGAGGAGTTCCAACCATGAGAATGGTGTCAACACTTCAAAATAATAAGGCGGGACAAATAAGACTGTATACTGTAAAGAGAGTCTCATCTTCTGTGTCAACTACTATTCAGGTTTGAATTTTGGGTACCATTTCTGTAATTTTTCCATTCTTGTTGAAATTTCTAACTTGCCTTGGTGTACAGAGGTAGGCTTTCGTCTAAACCACTTATAGTTGTGCTTTGTTTTACTCTGTTGATGCTCCACTCTAATCCATGTTTGGCAATAATTTGCAAACATGGTCAAACGCCAATGGACCTTCAGAGTTTTGATGTTAAAGAAGATAAAGTTTGGTTTACAAGTGTGCCAAATGAGTGGCAATCAGTTCGTGGATAAGAACTGCCACTTCCTTTTGCTTCTGCAACTGATCACTGTTATTTGGTTAATTATATATGTTAATTGGTAGTTACATAAGATGAATCATGTGTGTTTTTGCTGTTTACGACATGACATGCCTCTCATGGTGTCAATGGCAAATGCTGGCCTTTTAACACCAATGGATCTATGTTCTTTATAACCACAGTCGCTACTCCTTGGCTGGACAAGAAGCATACAGTTAAGGGAATGGATGTCTTACTGGTATTGTTGAGTTTAGCTATTTACCACATCATTATTACTTGACAGACGCAAAATAAACATCAAGTGATACCAAGATGTGAAATTTCTGAATGACTGTTCCCAAGTCTTAAAGGTTTTTCCTCCTAATGGTTGAACTCTTAAGAATCAAGATATGTTTTGTGGTTCCTTATTGCTGACCTTTGGGCAAACATCTGGTAATTGTTTTATCTATCTTCTTTAGGCTTTTACCTTGGAGCATATGTGAGGTTTTGTTCTGTGTTTATTGGGGAACATCTATTGGAACAAAGTAGAAAGAAACTTCACTGCTCATAAGGTCCTTAAATATGCTGATACCAGTGTGCCTGCATGAAGATCTATTTCCATTATTCTAGAAGAGTAATGTTAGATACAGTCATGGTTTATGCAAGTACCGTGCACGTCATTTGAAAAAGAGTGGATTCCATCATTAAAAAATTAAATTTTTTCATGTGGGTCCTATATTTATTAACTTTTTTCAAAATGAGTATGCGGCACTTACGCAACCCATAGGCCTTGATTGTAAATATCATTTCTCATTCTAGAATAGTTTCACACATTAAAATTGGATCATACAACCCACATTTTCTTGGATTTGGATTTTTTAGAGATTTTGTATGAGCTCTTAAGGCCTAGAGTGGGAGAGAGATAGACACATAAAGTGGGTCTTACACCATTTATCAAGTATTTAATGTTGTCCAAGAAATTTATTTGGGCAGCTATAAATGTTATGAGACTCATTTTATGTGTTTATCTCTCTCCTACTTTAGGCCCTAAAGTCCAAATAGGAACTCTAAGGAATCAAAATCTCATTTTCTCTATTGTGTATAGTGCACTAGATGATGTGTAAGCAATCACCTGCAACCCACAGCACACTGTAGATTTACTCCTTTTTTGTCAGGTACGCTTTGCATATGAATGAATGCATGAAGATTGATTTATTGAATTTGTAGTCAAAGCTGAAAATCTTTTGCTCAACGTAGTTCCTATGAGATGTGGTATTGTCTATGTACGAGTAGTTTCTCTAGCTGGAACATTCGACCTAATTCATTTGTCTGCTGTCAACATGCCGTTTTAAACTACTTTTACGCCCTTCAATAACAATTAACCACCTAATGATTCTACTGTTTTTAGAAAAATCTACACAAGATTATCAATTTTTTTTTTTTTCTAAACGTCTTATAATAAATCTCTAAAATATAAAGCCTAAGCCCTAAGATTCCTAACCCTGACTACTTTTAAGATCACCTCAAACCACAACTCCTACTGCCTCTTGGGGTGGTAGGAGCAACTTCGAGTGAGAGATGGCCGTAGACCACCCCGACAGGGTGGATTTTGGGTGGTTTGCAGCCACCCTAGGCCAGGTGGGTGGCCTGTGACCATACTTGTCTGGGTGGGCAGATTAACCGTTGTTGGGGTGGACTACCACTGGTATGTCTTTTTTCCAAGTTTTAATTTTAGTTCTTTTAATTTTTAGTATATTGAATCAAGTGTAACTGTGTAGGTGTTTACATTTATCATTCGGTACAAAGCTGATGTATTAGCTTTACTTGTATTCATATTGCATTCCAATCCTTACATGAAAAAATAGAAGTTGTTGAGATTCATTCATGGATTTTTGTAGCGTAGCTCAATGAAGTTTCACTTTTAAGAATTAGGAGTGTTTGGTTGGTCAATAATACAGGGATTTTTGGTTGGTCACTTTTAATCACTTCGCGTTTAATCTTGAGTTTGAAATTCTTTGCAATTAATTGCTTGATCCAACTCTCAATAGATCCACTTACTATGGAAGATCATGTTCCTCTTCAATTCAAGTGAAATGTTGTAAATGTAAATCATGGGATATTTTGGTCATTTTACATGTTACCATAATGTGAAATGATTAAAGTAGCTCATGTTTTTATACTAAATGAATAGTATCTATTTCACTTGAAATAGTAAGGGTTCTTGTCGAGGTACGATGTGCGTATCACTTGGCATTAATGTCATGTGTTAACTAATTAAAATTCAACCTATGGCAAAAAGATAGCTAGCGGCCTTGTTAAAAAGAAGGGTTAAAAACTTATAAAGGTTTTATTATTTTGCAATTTTTTTTTTCATTCTAACCCTTCATTTTGAAACTTTTTGTAATTAATTCTTCCAACTATCACTAAAACTATGCGGGTTACCATGCATAAGAATGTCATGGAAAAATTATATTCTCAAGTTGGTGTTTATAGCACACATAATAAAGTAATTACATGAAATAATTTGATATGAAAAATAAATTTTAAATTTTATAAATTAAATTTTATCATTTAAGTTATGCAGATAGTGTGATCTATACATCGACTTAAAAGAATAAAATAACTCATATTATAAATATAAAAACTATGAATATTATTGAAAAATATGGAACAAGTTACTCCTAGATAGTTCATGGACTCTCAAATTATGCCAATTCTTGAGTAGCTTGAGCTAATCCAACTATCGCTAGTGGCTGTTTGGGGACCTCCAGGGTGGCACCAACCATCCCAAGGAGGTGTCGACTGCCGAAAATGGGGGGTGGTGGTTACACACCCCTTTCGTCCCCCACATTTCCTCTCGCAAGTGGAGGATCTATTTATTTTCTATTAGTTAATAAATATTTGGATTTTTTATTGTTTTATTTAAACGTGTTTATAGTTTTTAGGCCTGCACACCGTCCAACCTGCACTGATTATTGCCCCCACCCGACCCAGTGTCCAGACCAACAAAAAAAGAACCAACCCGATTTGAGTCGGGTCAACCCGTCTACCAGTTGAAAACTTAAAAGTTGTTTCCAGGCCTTGAAGATTTCTTCGTCACATCTCATCTTCACCACCAGCGTGTGTGCGAGCGTGTAAGCAAGAAAGCACTTTTAAGTTTCCAGGCCAGTAGTCCGGTGATGCGATCCTACGTTGCCTTCCGATCCTTGCTTGATCGCCTCGAGAATACCACCACCAACGTTGACGCCCGTAACTTCCTCTCCCTTCTCCAGAATCGCTTCGCCTCCTCTCCTTCCAAACTTGCCACCGATTAGTTATTCCACTCTTTCCATTTTCATATCGACGCGATGGGTATGAGTTGGGTCACGTGATGTATTTCTTTTTGTTGTGATGAATTTCTGGTTGCTTGGTGGACGAGGGCTACCTTGTTTTTCCTTTGTTTGAGGCAGTGCTTGTTGGTTGTTGGAGTCGACAGTGATGACGAATGGAGTCGACGGTGATGACGAAGAGAAGTGGGGAGGGATGGCAGCGAGGGTTTGCGATTTGGGGAGGGATGCAGACGATTTGAGATTTGGGGAGGTCAGTCGGATCGAAACCGACAATTAGCGGGTTTGACCCGCAAGTTAGTTCAACCCGCTTTTATCGGTCGGGTCGGGTCGGGTCGGTTCGTGCGGACGGTGTGGGTTAAGGACTTTTCTGCACAGCCCTAATAGTTTTTGTTTTATTTGAGAGATTTTTATTTCCTCTTTTTAAGAAAAGAATCTGGGGTTTTAAAATCATTTTTGGATTTTTAAAATGCTTTTTAATTTTTTACAACTTTTGTAATAAGGTGGTTAGTGTGCCCTTTTTTGCCGTGCAGGATATTGGTTATGCCTTTGTGGTTCTAACCGGAGTTGGACGGATGGACTTGATTGTAAAAGGTTTTAAAATCAAGAATTAAGGCCTTGTTTGTTTTCCAAAAACATCTCATCTCATCTCACTTCATCATTACAACTTTCACAAATCCCCACACAAAATAAAATAAACAATTCAACTTTTTCAAATCCCAAAACAACAATAATATTAAAAAATATATTCTAACAATATTTTATTCAACTTTTTAACTTTAATCTCAACTCATCTCATCTCGGTAGATATCAGTTTAGATTTAAAAGTTATCCACAATTGTATCAAACCGGACCGGTTAAACTTCTAAACCAAATAATATAACTAGTTTTAATTGTTTGCAGGTTGGCAAGATTTTGGGTCTAGAAAACCGGTTCTAAATTTGACACCTTCTCCTTCGAAATTGGAGTACATATTCTTTCACAATGGTAGCTTTGAATTTCAAGAAACGAATTTCAAATTTAATGTTTTAAAATATTCTTGGACTTTCAACATTATTTATAAATAAATGCTCCTTCCCCCAGGCCCCTGCCAACAAAATCTCTTTTTCTTTGACAGTTTTTTCTTTTTCCTTTTATTTTTTTGGGAGGGAGGTGGTGTTAAGCACTCAATGTCAATGAAATAGAATTGGTTTTCTTTCTTTATTTCTCTCTTTTTTAGTAAGTACTTAATGGAGTAAAGCGTCCATTATATTTGTTAAGAACACATATGGAAGCCCAAGAAGACTATGATCTGGTGCATTTTCTTTTAATGACTTGTGCATTTATCCCATATTCTGCCATTAATAGAGTTCATTAATGGAGTTCATTTAAAGCCATTGTGTAATAATGTCATTAACCCAATGTTCTACTTAATTAAGAACATATTTACCAACTCAGTTATGTATTAATGAAGGTGAAGACAAGTGCAAGAGTTCATCTTTTCTGTGTGTGCGCGTGTTCTTTAAGAGGTGTTTTCATTTTCATTGACATTTATTGCATTGTAATAAATTGAGTTGTGTTGTATTTATTGAGCATTAATAATTTTTGAATAATTTCTTGCTATATTTATCTCTCAATAAAGGAGTAATCTTTTCCAATTAAAAGAGAGAGAGAAGCAGCATTTTAAAATTGAGGTGTATATTAAATACATATAAAATTAAATACCGTGAAATTCAGGTATTATTTCTATATATCTCTTCTAGTTTACAAAAAAAAAAAATTTATAAAGAAATCATTATCTTATTTTGAAAATTAATAAAACCAGCACAACATTCTGATTCTAGTCTAATAGAATAGAATTAAATATAAAAATGGAATTATTGTTGGAAAAAAATAGCTATGCCGTTTCCTTTGTAGCCACAGAAAAACATGCGAGCGCGTAGCTATTACAACAGTGAAGTTGTCTTTCAGAGTTGTCTTCGTAACTGCTGGGAGTAAAGGTGTTTGTTTCCATGTATGGGAGAGGGCAGCTCTGACTGCCAAAGCTGGAAGAAACTGCCAGTTTAGAAACATGATAGTCCTGACAAAATAACAATAGCAATGCCACATTCAAACTAAAACGCTCGTTATCCTCTGCTACTCTTGCTCAGAAACAAACCCAAATGAGACTGCTCTGAAGACTGACACATGGCTTAAATGTGGGGAGGGGTCGCTGCTATAAATAGAGGGGGTGTGGCACTTCATCTTGCACACAACTGACTTCTTCTGGCTTTCCTTGCTTTCTTCTAGTTTTCTCTCAAGGCAAGAAAATGGCGGAGACTGATGTCAAGCAACAAATCAAGGACTACGTCCAGACCATGCATGAGCAGGTGTGCTCAAATCCGGTTTTTAATCTTTGATTAAAGACCTCGGTTTTGATTTTTTTATTTTTCAAAAGCTTGGTAGGTTTTTTGTTTGAATGTCAATCTATTAGTTTGAATCAGTTAAAGGTATCAGATTGTGGGATTTTGTTTGAATCTTGTGATTTTACTGTAAATCAATAACTTTGCTACTTAATTCCTGTTTGGTAGCTGGCTGAAAACCCATGAGAGAACAAGAACAAAGAAGAAACTACTCGATCAAGTCATGAAAAAAGAGTTGAATGAGCTGCTAAAGTGAATTTTCTTGGTCTAAAAATGAAATAAAATTTTTCAAGAAACAAGAAGGCTGTTTCCGCTTCCACCAAAAAGATCCTTTCTCCTTCTGTTTAGTATTTTTTTTGGGGGGAGGGGGGGCTGTCAATTTGAGAGTGTGTTATAGTCAACTATATGAAAAAAGTTTGAGATAATTTGCTAATGTTGTTGATAAGTGAGCTTTTGATTTTATCACCGAGCATTTTCCTTGCAGGGTATATTGGACCACAATTTTGAGAATGTGCAAAATTTGCAGTGCCAAGAAAATCCTCACTTTGTTCTGGAAATCATCGACATGTTCTGCCGTGATGCAGAAATTTGCATAGCAGAAATGGCCAAATATGTGTAATTTTTTTTATATACCAAATCTTCTAATGGTGCCTCATTTCATGCAACTGTTTTTCCCCCTATGTTCTTATCAGTTTTGGTATATTTGATCTAAAATCAGGGATGAGCCTGTTGTAGACTATGCCAAGGTGACTGGTTTTATCCACCAACTGAAGGGAAGTAGCTCAAGGTACTTCAGCATTTTGAAAACTAGCTCTGTTCACCTTCTCTTGTTTGCATGCGACCAGTTAGTAGAGCTTCATTTAGATATAATAAAAAATGAAATTAGCTAAAAGAATTCAAGTTAAGAAATTTACGTGCATTGCATGGGGCGGATCATGCATTAGTCAAGAACTTTCCAATATAGACAGGAGTGTGGGGCTTAACACGTGTTAACAACGGTATGAATCGTGAGTTCGTTAATATTTTTCCGTTTTAGACATACAAAAGAGATCATTAATTAAGAAGTATATGCGGCTGGCACACGGTATGGCCCAAACAGTTGGAGCAATCATTAGTTATGCCAATTCCATACATTTTATACCAAAACACGGGGAGCAATCATTAGTTAGACCTTTTCTTATTTAGCATATGATCGGATCTGTAAAAGTCTAGGAACAATCTCATCTTTTATAGTTTTTCCAATTCAGTATGTACGTAGCTTGGCATGTCATGCATACCCAAATTTGGAAGTACCTTGAATCGAAAATTAAAAGAAATTGCATGTGGACACGCTCATACCTGCGCGTGAGATTTACTTCAGTTCTTTTTCCCCTTCAATTGATCATTTCCGACACACACCTAGAAGAGGCGACAAACTACTCTTTCTTGCAACACTTCTATCTTGGGGAGGACCCTTTGTTGAATCACAACCAATCTTGTATTCTATTACTGCCTTAAGCAACCTTGTTATGGCCTTCCCCCTTTTATCATGATGCCTTCTCATAAATCGGCTTGAATATGACTTTGTTGTATTTGTTGTTTTTTTTAATTGTGAAGTAAATGTTATTAATGCATAAATAAAACCAATAAAATGCTGCTTAATATAGTTTCACTTGGAAGTAAAACGCGGAATGATGGGCTAAGTAAAGAAGTTAGTAGCTGCAAGTCTCTAAAATAGTGATGGAACTTTCAGCATGATTCTATGGATGACATCATGAACACATGATATTGCATATACATATATATAAGGGCGCCATCTGAGCTGTTCAGTTGGCAGTTTTTTATACTCTAATAAAGTGCAAACCCACAGAGTAGGTTTCATATGGAATAATGCTTTATCATCCTTAATCATGATGCATTAAATACGATTACAAGTATTTCATCCCATTTATACAGGCCTAACTGGGTGCTGCTTTCTTCCCATACTATAGTTGTATTTATTTGTATATTGACTGTATCTCAATCTTATATGGTGTAATGTAATGAAGCGTCGGTGGTTGTCGGATTGTCGTTGCCTGTCGTGAGCTTCGAAAAGCTACTGAAAACAAAATGAAGGAAGGGTATGAAGTCACTTTTCATTCCCGCACTATTGCATTTTTGTTTTTTTACAAAGTACCACTCTGTTCATTTTCAAACAAATAGTTTTTGAGTTCTTGCATTCTTTTAATAGAACACATAAATGATTGAAATGCTTGTACTTTGGTTCCCGATTCCCAGGTAAATGCAATTGGATACAAGTCTGATGTTATGTTCAGGCCAAATCACAACTATTTGTTGCCCTAACTATTGTGAAGTTTCATGTAACATTTGGATGTGAAAGGCTGGTTTGTAGTAGGTCTAGGGCAGCTCTGTTGGTCTTGTCAAGCACTTGTGTATATAGACAAGTGACCATGAGATCATCGGTATAAACATTTTTAGCAATAGAACCTTGGTGCCCAAGTATCCTTGTCAAGGTGCCATTAACCTTATACTTTATGATTGATAAAGGTTTACATTTGACCTCATGTATTTGCTAATGTTACGTCTTCAGCTGAACAACCTTTGCTTGTATTAGTACGAAAATAAGGCCAAAGTTTCAAGATGATGAGGTCATTTTATATCTGTCCTACTCTTAACTCCATTATGAAATCTTTAGTGCAACAATGCAAAGTGTTTTTAACACAACTCTCAGTGCTCCTAGCATCTTCTTATATCTTTATACATCTAGCTAAAACGTTTTTTTCTTTTATAATCCTCTTTTAAGCTAACCTTTCTGCTTTTAGGTGCCTTGAAGCCTGCAACAAGATCAAACGTGAATACTTCGTTGTTCGTGACAATCTCAATGCCATAGCAAAGGTAATACTTGGAATGAACTTTGACCTGTTGGGTTTAGTATACATGTTATATATACGTCTAGTGAATATCTTATCATATAGATCTGCTAAAAAAATGTGCAAGACATAGATATGGGTGCAAGTTAATAAACAAGAAAAATACCCTAAAATCTTCATAGCACGAGTCTCTGGAATCTACAGAGAAAAGAGAACTTTGAAAGGGAGATGATATAAAAAAAAAAACTGTTTGGTAAGTCAAAGCAGCACATCTTTGATGCTTAATTCCCTCTATCGATTTTACAATTCCACTTGCTTGTTTCATTTGAGTTATTTGATTTGGTAATGGTATTAAAATGGCACTTTTGTCCCTGTAAGGGGTGGATGGATGTGGTCATGGCTGTGGGTTTGATTTGTATTTTGTATTGAGCTATTTAAAAAGTTTTTACCAACTGTTTTTTTTTTTTTTTTGACAAAATGATGTTGCTTCTCTTCTAAAAGAGACAACTTCCAAACCTATATATGTGTGTGTGTGTGTGTGTGTGTATCCTTGGATAGATAAAATTTTGTGTAACAGATTCATGCTTGGGGTACTTGAAGCACAAGGATTTATATTCATCAATTCCTCAAATAAATTAGATCCCTTCAATGATCCAGTAGTCCAGCTACTTGAAAAAATCTATTTCCTTGTCATCTTTGATTTGGTTTTATCAATATCTGTTGTATTACTTCTTAGTACTTGCAACTTTCTCTATTAACTTTTTCTATTCCTAATCATGTACAGATGGAGA
Source organism: Juglans regia (assembly GCF_001411555.2). Lineage (NCBI taxonomy): Eukaryota > Viridiplantae > Streptophyta > Magnoliopsida > Fagales > Juglandaceae > Juglans > Juglans regia. The sequence goes on along the minus strand of NC_049914.1, from coordinate 22,204,885 downwards.
GGTCAATCCATACTGATGACGCCATGGCAGGCATCTTCTGAAGATCTGGTAGTATTTGTGCTGTCAGCGCCGCATCTATTGAATATCAAACTTTCTGTTAAGCCTTAAGTAATAAGCTCATCTATAAGTGAGAATGGTGTCTGTGTGATAGTCCAGTGTCTTGTTCCCCAAGTAAGCAAATTCACTATAAGTGAACATGGTGTCTGTTTCTGAGCAGTCCAGTGTCTTGTTTGTTCTGTTATCTGTTTTCATCAGTGCTGTCTGTATCAGCTACTGTACTAAAATATAAAAGTGCTTCCTTACCTTATTATCTAATGCCGGGGTTTGAGTAATTAGTTTACATCTGTGTAATCCACCTGATTTCTGTTCTTTCTTATCACTGGAAAACTCTTTAGTTCGTTCTCGACAGAAGAAAGAAGGCCCTGTTTGGATATATAAACATTTTCATCTCATTTCATTTCATCATTAATATAACTTTTTCAAATTTTCATATAAAAAATAATAAACAATTCAACATTTTTAAATCTCAAAACAATAATAATATTAAAAAATAATATTCTAACAATATTTTATTACCTCATTTAAAATTATTTTATATCATCTCACTATTCAAACGAGTCTAATATAATAGCCCACTAATCAGAGACTTGAGGTATAGCTAAATTTATTTCATGAATAAATACTATAAAAAACTAGTTATTTAACTCGTTGTATGATAAATACAACCTTTAAAAGTGTGTTAATGTTAAGATATTCATCTCCAAAATGTGGTTGAGCATTTTTAATTTTTATCACCTTACTTTCCTTTTTGTCTATATAACTTGTAAGCTTTTTTACCTTTTAACATTCGATAACATTTTATGAATCTAACGTTTGGATACAGAAATGATTTTATCTCATTTCATCTTATTATTATAATATTTCTCAATTCTTACATAAAATATGATAAATAATTTAATTTTTTAAAATTTTAAAATAATAATAATATTAAAAAATAATATTTTAATAATATTTTATTCAACTTTTATCTAAAATCATCTCATCTTACTATCTAATCAGAACCTAATCTATGATACAACTACTTAAAACACATGCACGTGGGATGGGATCGGATCATGGAATGTGTCTTTTAATTCTTAAATTTTTCTTGCAAATTAATTAATCACGTTACATCATAGATATGGAAGGAAGTTGTCTTTTAAGCCGACTTGCAAATATAATTTTTCTATTTCCTCTTTCACAATCTCAAATAAAAGCCATCCACTTCGTTCTAAATGTCATCCATATTGAAGGGGCGAAAATTCCTCTACTCCTACATTGTAATATCCGAATTTATTTTGGGATGTTCTGAAATTATTCATGATCATAAATCAAAAGTTAATTTTTCCATGCTCGACCCTCCAATCCTCTTTCATTTTTCATTTTTGTGAGCGTGGTTTCTTGCTTATTTGCCTGATGTTGAGTGCGTGCTAGTTCCAATGGTTTGCGCCTGTTCTCTTTCTCAACCTCTGTGGGTGCTGAGAGGATATAAGGAGAGAGAGAGAGGTAGACGGGACGAAGCAACTGGAAGGCATAATTACAGAGGAAAAACTTCTTCGTTCAAAAAGATTATGGAAATTTTAGATAAAGCTGCTGATCAAGTCGACTTATCAAAACTTCTTGGGGTTAGCTCATGATGTCACCTTAGTATTTTGGAGAGGTTCGGACCTCAATTTTCTAAAATGAGAAATGATATTTATATTCGTAGAGTTTATAAGTGTCGCATAATCTCTTTGATAAAAATGAATAAACATAAAATTCACATAAAAAAAAATTAATTATTTAATAGTGAACTATATTCTTTTTCAAAACGATTGCACAACACTTACACAATACGTAACATTACTCTTCTAAAAAATATGAAATTTTTTAGAATGTTTTGGAGATGATATTTATGGAATGGAAACCATTAAAAATGTATTTGGATCAAGAAGTTTTTCTGAAAATCATGTTATTTAGGTTTGAAAAAGTGGTGAGAACAATTAAAAATATATTTATGAAGAGTTTTATTTTTTAGTTTATGTGAAAAATTGTTTTAATTGTTTAGGATATCAAGGTAAGATGATTTTTTTTTTTTTTTTAATGATTGAGCTTGTTTTGGTGTAAAGATGTAGGGATTGAGAGTAAGGAATTTTTTTAAAAAAAACTTGTTCTCAAGCATGCTAAAACCGCGGTATCGGTTTGGTTTGACCTATAGAGTTCCTCTAGCTAGTCACACTTTCCGAGTCAAAAATGAGAAGTAATCCATCAGCCTTGAATTTCTTAAAGTTGATTTTTTTTTTTAGTACATTTGGGGAGGCGGGTTTTGAACCAAGACCTCTTTTTGAATGTTTGAGGTTTATGTCAATCAGGCCATAGACTTTTGGTAATTTGTGAAAGAATGAATTCAGATTCTTTAAAGCTATTGATTGAATTTTAGGGTTTTGAGTGAATAAAAATAAACACATAAAGTAGACCGTATAGAATTTATTATGCATTTAATTATGTTGATATCTTCATTCGGACAATTATATGACCTATTTCATATGTCTATCTATTACATAGTCTAAATTCTATCACATGATCTTTGATACAGACTTGGATCATAAGGTTACACGACGATGGCCGAGAACTTTGTTTTAATCAGAAAGTCAATATGACACTTGTATTTCCTAATCTTCTCTAATTTATAGCCCTAAATGGCTATCATTTCTGGTATCTTCTTCTTCCTTTTATCTTTATTTCTTTTACCCCAAAAGGATCCATCCTTTCACGCTGTTTTCTTTCAATTGCCTTCCCTAGATTCCTGGAGTTTGTTACTTGGATCGTATTCTTTGCTAAAAAGAAACACGAAAAGCTTCCTCATAAAAACAGAAATATTCATCATACATACTATTTATGCACCATGCAGACATCTACAGTGATCTCTGTGCGAAATCATGATTATGTGTCATTCGGTTGTGAAACGTAGTGTTTCATGTGGATGTACATATTGGAACGTTTTTGCTGATAAATGTTGTACTCTATAAATAAACATGTATTACCAAGGACGACATTTTTTTCACCTTCTCCAATCACATCGATCATTGATTCAACGACGTTTATAGGTGAGAGCATTGGTTCAGTTCATGGGGCTGATGGAAGGGCTGTGCAATAATTTTTATAAAATATGTACACTATCAAAATCGGTACACTGCGACCTTCAACTCCGACTCATCGAATTTGGAGCGGAGAGCCAGATTTTTGCTCATGATGGCCAACTCACATCAGTTTCATAGACCTATTAATAGATAAAGGAGAAAGTGGGTTTTTCACACTTGCTCTGGGTACTTCGAGAGGCAATGAAGAGAGTGCCATCTTCATTTCAAAAAGTCACCTGTTAATTATTCCTACAGGGTTTGAATTGATTTGTAATTGACCCAAATAACCCGACGCATTTGACAAGCGTTGCCCCCTACCTCACATTTCATACTTAGCAAAAGATCTGACGAACCTAAGCAAAAGAGTTAGTTATTTAGTAGGTGATGTAAAGCCCTGGCTAAACATGCCATCCACAACCTAAGTCACATGCACCTCTGCTAAACAATTGATATATAACACCAATTGAACCAAGCACAGATCTGACGAACTCACTGAGAAAGGTCAGGGTGTAAAAGTTCAATTCAGACGAGTATAGATTGCAGATGCACAAGCAGATTATACACTCCCAAATAGCCTCGAGCTATATATGAACTTATATAGTAATTGAATTCAACGTTCAAATTAACTGAAATGCAAAATTTAATAGTTCGAACTCAAATGTCTTGACGGAAATCCAAAATTTTGGCAATTATAGCTAAAACCACATCCAACTACAGACTCAAAAAACTTCAAAATTCTACTAAAAACACTAGCCGAAGATAAGTCTTAATGCAAACAAACCACCAGGCTTCAATCTCTTAGTCAAATAGGCTAAAACCCATATCCTGCAGCAAAACAAATCCACAAGTAAGAATAGAATAGTAATACAAGAGATAATAGCGAGGAAACATGAATGTGGCAGGGTTATGGAAAGTGGCAATAAAAAATCCGTATAGATTCTTTTCTGAAAAATCTTACATCGTCGGACTCCTCTTTCTCTTCCACTTTCTCCTCTTTCTTTGGCTCAGCTGCAGCAGCAGCAGCAGCTGGAGCACCGCCAGCAGCTGCAGCAACGGCAATACCACCACCACCAGATGGGACTGATGCCAGCTTCTCCCTTCCAGCTGCAATCAGTTCTGTGATATCTTTTCCCTTGACTTCAGACAAGAGCAACTCAATCTTATCGTCATCGGCCTCAGCTCCAACTGTAACCCATGAAATTCATATCCTTTAGCATAAGTTCAAAATCTATATCATTTCAATAGCATTTTTATTTTGAATAGCATTTATCTAAGCATCAATTCAAAATTACTAAACATCCAGATTGTGGCATCTTAATTTTTGCTCCTGTTAACTAAAATCTTTTATCCATATAATCATGTTTTCAAAGCAGGTTTCCCATCGTTCAACATAAAGCAGAAAGAAAAGCTTACAAATTGCTTCAAAGCACATCTTTCAATGTCATAGTGGCCAAAACGCAAGTGTCTACAACTCAGATATAAATAACATATAATAACAAAAAAATTGCATATAATTCAACTAATAAACCCTAAGAGCTGTATTTCATATAGAATTGCACAAGAATCAAATAGAACAACCCAATGGGGTGAAGATTCTGCATATAGCTTCTGATTATTTTAAATGCAAGCTCAACTCACAATAATTTATAATCAACAAAACAATATCATTAAAGTCATTTTGGGGACAAAACTGTCCCCAAAATTCTGCATCAAGCAAATAATTGTACCAAGAAACTTGTATGGAACAAAATAAATCTAAAAACAAATGATCAGAACATCGGAAATATTGATATTTAGCACATACAAGGTCATTTAAAAAAATCAGCAAAGAAACAGTACCAAAACGATTTGTGATATCTTTATTTGTTTTACAAGAATGCTCTACGAACAAGACGAAAAACAGTATGAAACATATGCAAATCAACTATAAACCATAAACTCACACACCATATTATAATTCTGATGAACTAATCAGACCCAGAAACATTATACACATAAATTCAAAACGCATAACGATTTCTTACGCACATAAATATGTGAAACTCTAACGATTTGTCTTCATAAAAATCACTGGTAAAACTATCAGACAAGAAAGGAGTACCTGATCCGAGGATATGCTTCAAATCATCAGTGCAAGGGGTGGTGTTGCCTCCCAACACGGCCAACAAGTACGATGCGACAACCTTCATCTCTGCTAAATCAACCAAAAACATATGCAGCAAATCAGCTTGGGACTTATACACACGAACATACGTAAAGAAAAACACCGAAAGAGGGGATAGATAGATAGAGTACCGGGTGGAGATTCGGATGCAGAGGCTGCGTTGGAAACTGATGGAGTCTGTGAGGTAGCGCCGAGAGTTTATTCTGGTGGAACGCGAAGTTTTCGCAGTGTATAAGGCATTTATATAGCTAGGGTTCGAGCTGATTCCGATACGGGTCAGTTTGATTGGATCGTGGCCGTTCATATTATGTTTTTCAATTACCAAATATTACCTGGTTTCAATTGTTTTGAAAGATACGTTTACTTTTCTTAGAACATTGTCATTGGATTAGTCAAATACCTTTTTATCTTCAAATTTAAATAATTTTATAAAAAGTTAACCTACATTGAATTAGCTAAGCCCATTTCAAATGAAATTTGATCTACAATAATTTCATCTTTCTTTCTAAAGATGAAAAGAACTATTTCAAGTCCAAACTATTTGTTTATTATTTTCGACTCATCTCCCGCGATTTCTTTCTTTCTTCTTTTTTCCTTTTCTCTCCCGCGTCTCTTCTCTCTTTTTCTTCCCTGTCTCTCGCGTCTCTGTCTTCTTCTTCCCTCTTTCTCTCTCGCAATTTCTTCTTTTTTTTTCTCTCTTCTTTCTCTTCTTCTTCACTCTCTCGCGTCTCTAGCTTCCTCTTCCTCCTTTCTCTTCTTCTATGGTTTTTTTTTTCTCTTCGCACCATCTTCGTCTTCCCTCTGTCGCGTCTCTGCCTTCCTCTTCCTTCTTTCCCTTCTTCTAGGTTTTTTTCTCTCTTCTTTCTCTTCTTCTTCCCCTTTCTCTCCCGCGGCTAAAAAAGCTTCCATCTTGTCTCCAGCACGGCATCGCAGCAGCTTCTCTCCAGCACGACAAGCAACTCGGTAAAATTTGAAACTTTGTTCTTGATTTTATTGTTTGGATTTGATTTTATTTTCAACAAGAGTTTTTCAATTTGTAGTCCTGATTGAACACGATAGGGCTTAATTTTATTTCTTTTTTCTAGTTATGCTGCTTGTTTTCAGTAGCTGCTGTAAACTGCAGTGTTGGTTTGAACTTGTGTGTTAGTGTTTTGACAAAAAAGAAAAAAAAATAGTCTGCCATTTTGTATGTAGTAGCAGAGTAGCAATTCTGGTTGGAGAGGATGGTTTTGATCACCTGGGCATTTTGTACAATCATCAAAAAAATAGTCTCGGCATTTTGTATGTAGTAGCAGACTAACAGTTCTGGTTGGAAATGATGATTTTAGAATGAGTCTATGTAAAGGTGCCTTTATGCTCCTATGTGGCTCTAAGGAAATAACTAGGCAAAATCCAAAAAAAGTCTCATACTCTTTAATACTTAACAGTTTTCACACAGGTCAAAGACCAATTTTATTTTTTTTCTATTTTCTATTTTCCTAAGCTACAAAGCAGAACTTAGTTCATGTTACATGCAACACAAGGAGCTTTAATTAAAAATAGATAAAGAACGTATGTCATCATGGTGATAGCAATGCCAGTAATTATGGGTTTAAAGAAGGTAGTCAAGAGGATACAGTAGGACAAAGGCATTGTAGAAGAAAAAAAAAAGTGATGAGGTAATAGTGGTTATGGTAGCATTGGCATTAACGATAGTGTTCCCAACAGGGACCTTGTTTACCTAATCATGTCAACTTTTTTTTTTTTGATAGATCGTAGGCATGTCATCTTCACATATATACACAAACAAATACACACAGGCACCTATATCAACTTCAGCTAATAGGTTATATTGTTTCAAGCGTCATTCAGAATGCCATAGGAGTGCCTACCATTTGTTATCTAATCTGTTTATTGCCCGCTCTCAAGGGGTGGCACTCTTCCCGTCCAAATTTAAGATTTAAGAAATATGCATGATTCATACAAGCAAGTCTTACAATTCTTGTGGGTGAAATTAGCTCGCAAAGCTATGACAAATTGATGCCAATAATCCAAAGATTGACTAAAGCAATAAAGAAAATTTTAATGTTGAATCCAAAATGAAGTTTGATTGTACAGATTAAAAGATGTGACTGAAGATAGCTGATATATTTTATGCAAGTACCTTTGTTGATATAGACATAAGGATATAGACATAGAGGATATATTTTATGCATAACGGTCAAAGTGATCTTCATAGGTGCCACTTTGTATCATTTATACTTATCTTCTTCCCGTGTACCACCTAGAATCACTTGCCTTGCCATCAAACAGTTATCATTTACAGTTATCCAGCGCACTGTCAACATCTCCCTCGAGTTACAGTTGATGAAGATTAAAGTTTGATGGTCTTGCACTGTCAAATTTCTAACAAACATATGAATATATTCATATATATTAAAAAAAAAAAAACTGTTCGTTAAACAAGACCATCAAACAGGACCATATCATACACTACTAAGACCATAAATTAAACAAGCAATCTGCATGTCTGTTGTTTCAGTAGCAATCTGTATGTGAAAGCAATCTGCATAGATATTGCATGTTTAGAATGACTACTAGTCTGAGTCATGGGGTGGGGCAGAATCTGATGACAATGTGTCTGATGAAATTTTTGGCATTAGAATGACTACTAGTCTGAGTTGGTCTTTAGATGGTGAACTTTTTTCTGGAAAGGAAGGCATGGGGTGTGGAAACCATTTTGCTAATACCAGTTTAGAGTCTGGTATGGTCATGTTGATATATTGCGTGACAACAGAAATAAGTTGGTCTTGCTAATACCAGTTTAGAGTCTGAGTTGGTCTTGCGTGATGTGAGTATCACAAAAATGTTATGGTCATGTTGAAGCTTCCAGAGATGAAGCTGTTGGCTCTCTGGAACTCTCATCATCAATCTCTTCCCAGGCGACTTTTGGAGACAAGGTTTACCCACAAAGTGGCTGCAGTCCCACACCTATATTTAAAGAATAATTCATGATTTTCCAGAAAGAGTCACATAAAGAATAAATTCCTCTCAACATAATCATACCAAACATACAAAAAGGTTTTAAACCAACAAATAAGAGTTGTATGATTTGTACAATGCTTGGACCCGAGTAGGGTCGCCTGATGCAAACCCAACACACACAACAATAGTAATGCTCTTGATATATTGCACCAAATTCTGCTCTGTATGGAGAATTAGTAATGCTCTTGATATATTGCACCAAATTCTGCTCTCCATGCCTGATCATCATCTGGATATGGGAGTGTGTTGTTGTGTGCAACGTCAGAATCCTCTCTTCTTAGCGGTTGCAATGCAGATTCTGGCAATTTGCTCTCTACAAAATACTGCTTCATGGTGATCATCTCCATCTTGTGTTTTCTTTTGAGCTTCTCCATTTGCTTCTTTAAATTTTCGTTGTCTTCTTGAACCTTTGTAAAGTTCTCCTGCATTGACATGAAGATAAAAAGAATGAATAACTGATCAGAAAACTTCAAACTCTTAACCCCCCAATGTATTTCTAGGTTGTTAATTTCATTTGTTGGGTTATCATAGATATTGCATGTTTGTATGTGGCTACTGTTTTAGTTGCACTGTCTCTGATATTTGTATGAGTCCAGTCTTAATTTTTGGATATTATACTTGAATCAAGGATGGATACCACATTTGATGAAGATCCATTCTTTAGCACTCTATTGCAAAGTGGTGAACAAGGTATATCAAGTACCCTAATGACTAGTAGCCATGAGAATATTGGACTCCAAGCAACACAATTGGAAGGTGAAAAAAGGCCACTTAGTAAGAAAACGCAACGAGGTATGTCTTTCACCGTAGAGGAGGACAATCTCCTAGTGTCGGCTTGGCTCAATATTAGCATGGATACTATACGGGGGACAGATAAAAAATACTCTCAAATGTGAGAGAGAATTAGCAATTATTACAATGAGCATAAAAAACCTAGCATGGCAAATCGTTCAGGGGGATCATTGACCAATCGATGGTCGGTGATCCAAAAATGCACAAATAAATTTTGTGCTGTTGTGGCTCAAGTAGAATCTTTGCATCCAAGTGGTGCGACAGAGCAGGATAAGGTATGAGTTTCTAACTAAATTTCATTTTAAATTTTTTTGCTAAAATTATATTCTCACATTCTTGTTACATTTGCATATTTAGATTGAAAGAGCTAAAATCATGTATAGAGAGACTGAGAAGGCCACATACAACATGGAACATTGTTGGTGTCTATTGAGACACCAACCAAAATGGCAGCAACACGTGTCCATGTTGTCAACTAGAAGAAAACCACATGGGAAACGCCCTGCTATGGCGGAGTCGACTCCACTAAGAGACGACACGATAGATGACAATGTAGAGGTCATTTTTTAGAGGCCTCCAGGGAAGAAGACTGAGAAAGAAAGGGAGAGAAAAAGGAAGGCTGCAGAATCTTGCGATGCAGAATTTGTTGAGGCCTTAACTTGCATGACAAATGATAGAGCTGTTTTCATGTCTGAAAGAAGACAAGCGACTAGTAAATTGGATGCTGATAGGGCTCAATTACTAGTAGAGAAAAAGAAGATAAATGATACGGAGAATAGGAAGATCGATATGGAGATAATGAAGATGGATCTTACTGGCATGAGTGGAATGCAACGAGAATATTTCTTGAATCTTCAAAAAGAGGTTTTTGAGAAATCAAGGAAGCGATTTTCATCTCAATCTCAATCTTCATCTTTTGAAGATGTGTAGCCTTTTGCTGGTGGGGAGTTTTGGGGTTGTAGCCTATGCTATTTTGTGGTGTTTTATTATTTTGGATCACATATATGGATGTAATGTTCATAGTTTTATATGTTGGTTACTACCCTATTCATTACTCTTATTTTGCATTAGTTGGTGATGATGTTTGTAAGAATTGACTTGGTTGCATTCAAGATCGATGAAATTCATTTTGATAATATTGATATCGTGTGATTAAATTTTGTTTATTGGATTGTAAAAATGAAAATGAATATGATTGTTATAAATTATAGGAAGTTATGAAAATAGAATTAATTAAAAAATAATAATTAATTATAAAAATAAAAAATAATAATATTTTATTATTATAGAGAGTGTGATGACTAATCCAATGTAGACTTTAAGTTTTGAATGGTTAGCTAAAAGTGAAAAAGTTATATATTCTTCAAAATTTGAAGAATAAAATAGTCAATCCAATGCCAATGCTCTTACGCTTTTATTTTAGAGAAAATTTACTTACAACCATGAATTGCGTAACCGCCGCATAATCGTTTTGAAAAAAATGAATAAAACATGGGATCCACATGAAAAAAATTAATTTTTTAATAGTAGACCCCACTCTTTTTCAAAGAGATTACGCGACGGTTACGCACTTCACGATTGTATGTAGAATTACTCTTTATTTTATTCACTTCCTGTTATTCAAACGAATAATATAATTTTATGCATAATATTATATATATTGAGTGATAATTTTATTTTATCAGTATTTTTTTATTTTAAATTTTAAAATTTTTATAATTTTCAATAACTTACATAACATTACCTATGGTTAGGTAAGTAAAACTATAAGTATAGATATCATTTTTCTAATAAAAAACTAATATGTCACATATTTATGTCAATAATTTTGTAAAAAGAATAATTATAAATAACAAAATAATAAATAACAGAAATAAAACTAATCTATAAACGAAAAATAGACTAAATTTGAGAAAATAAAACTTCAAATGAATATAAATATTAGCTAAGTAGAATTTTAAAAAATATATATGATAAAATAGAATAAAAAATACAAAAACTTGATAATAAAAAATAAAACAAACGGAAAGTGTTCAATGTGGTGGCTCGATTTGGCCCTCACCCAAGTGAACTGCTAAGGCTATAAAAATCTTTCACCGACTCCGACTCCAACTTCGACTCCGACCAACACCTGTTCCACCTCCGTCAATCGAAGTAGTCAGAATTCAGAATTAGAGTCCATATGAACTCCAAACTCTGACTTTTTTTTTAAAAAAAAAATAGAGATCAAATGTATATGATAGTTTGAATTATTATTACCTTTTTATTTAGATAGTTTGAATTATTAAGTTAACTAAACGATATCATTCGATTTCAAGTGGAACGATGTCATTTTGTGCACATCAGAGGTCCAAAATGCAAGACCCCCTTTCAGCCCCTCACTTTCGCAAACCTTCTCTCCCCTCTCTGATCTCTCTGCTTGTCAAGGACTTAGCCATGTTGTGCCTTCCTGCTGTTGTCTGACGCCATTGTGTGACACACCGTGAGGCTGACTACAGCGGACCGAAATGTTACAATTCCTATTTTTCTGTTTCAATTTTCGGGAGTAAATGTAGAAAGTGCAGACGGTGGATCAGATGTGAACATTCAACCAAAGACGTCTTGAGGATCGGCAATAGCTAAGTATTGTGGCCATCATAGTTTAAGCTACGGAAAAATCATAAATCAAACAACAACAAAATGATATAAAACATATCTTATAATTTTACAAAATAATTTTGTTATCTTGGTTGTAAACTGATTGTTAACTAGTTGGAAGGGTATTATTGTCATTTCTGATTTAAGGTTCCAAAATCACATTGGGTTGATTGTGAATTTTATTATATTTGTTGTTTGAATTGGGAGATTTCGGTTTGTAGCCTTTGAATTGGGGGATTTTATTGTTGAAAACTCCATCCAGACAATGCTCACTCGATTGCAGCTCTATCGAACTTCATATAAATTGTTCTCTCGATGCTAGCTCAATTGTGGCTTAAGCAAACTTTATACAGATTATTTACTCGATGCTTGCTCAAGCGAACTGCTCAACTAAGCAAAAACAATGGGTTAATTTAATTAAACAAGTTTTGTCTTTCCACAATAAATATGCGTGATTTGTATTTTTTTAAAATCTGTATGAGTTTTAGTATTTTTTTTCTTTTTAAAACCATACACATAACACATGTTTTTTCTTTTCAAAACAATATGCCTTCTTTATGCCTGGGTTTTGGTTTTATGAATCTATATAACCCTTAAGTATATATTTTTGTTATCACGGTTTTCCTCCTCTAAAACTAAGGGATTTCAATAAAGTTGAGGTACTTTCTAAAAAGTATATATATATGTCTGTCGACAAAATGATCTTAATGTGCTTCCAGTGTCTAGATTATTTTCGTAACATGTTTTTATTGGTTATTTCTTAATTGTTTCAGTGCAATTTATATGGATATGGATGCTACACCTACTGAAGGCGATTGTCCACAAGGGCATGCCACATTTCCTACACTGATAGGTACTTCCACTCCTAGACCTACATCTAGATCAGCTATTTTCTTTGCAAGTAGTTGAATACCTATAGATATAGAAGATGAGAGTATTCTTAGTGAGGAAGAGGAGTTAGATATTGATGTCGATTGACCACCATGATCTAGTAAAAAGAGGTCGTGAACATGAGAATATTTCACCAAAATCTCTGGTAATCATGAGAACCTGTAAGCAAGACGTCACTACTGTGAGCAACTTTATGGTTGTCATTCGAAGAAGTAAGACATTTTTGTATTAATAGCACATCTTATGGGTTGTTGTGGTATAAGATACATAAAGGATCGGTGGCCAATGATCAGAATAAGCAAAGTTACGAAACTTTTATAGCCATTAATGGTACGCAGAGTAAGAAACTATCAATCTCTCAATACAGTGAGAAAATGTTGAGGGATTTGGTTATATCTTATAAAATAAGGATAATGGTAGGTGGTGTATGAGATCCAACATTGCTTGGAAATGAGAAGTTCTTGCTCTTTATAATGTTCTAATGGGGCTCTAATTATATTATTGACTAGTCCTTTTGGAGTATAGACCATGTGGTTTGGGTCTTCCATTACGGCATTATAAATGGCATCAGAGCCTATCCCAACAAGAAATGTGGAACTTGAGCTGTGCCACCTACAATGGATAGGCCTGATGAGGACGTTGAGAATTTAAGAGGGTAGATTGTGATACTTCATATGATAAGGATAAGGGTATGTGGTGTATGAGATCCCACATTAATTGGAAAAAAAAAAGTTTTTGCTCTTTATAAGGTTTCAATGGGGTTTTAATTGTATCATTGACTAGTTATTTTAGAGTATCGATCATGTGATTTGGGTCTTCCATTGGGGCGTTACAGATATTCTTGCAAAAATGATCATTACATATGAGATTCCTTTTCTCACCGTTAAAGGAAAAAAGCTTCCATAAATTTATGTAGTGTCTTGAGCCTCAATTTCCCATGCATTCATTCTATACGGTGACGCGAGATTGTTTGAAGAGACATACTAAGAAGGAAGCCCAGATGAATGAGATGTTTATTGCTACTGACTAAAGTGTCATTCATGACTGATACATGGACATCTATACATAATCTCAGCTATATGTGTATCACAACCCACTTCATTGACAATGAGTGAACGTTGCACAAACGGATTATTGGTTTCAAACAATTTGAAGATCACAATGGGTCATCCATTGAAAATGAGATGGATGATTGTATAAAGGATTTAGAGCTTACAAAAGTATTTTGTATCACAGTTGACAATGTTAGTGCCAATGGCACTGGAATATATTGGTTCAAATACGACGGTAAAAGTGGATACAATTCGTGTGAACGGGTTTATCCATATTCAATGATGTGCTCATGTCATCAACTTCATATTTGCTGAGGGTTGAAGGAGGTTGATTATTTAATTATCAAAAGTCCGCAACCTTGTGAGATATGTGAAAGCTTCTCCCCAAAGGCTTGGTAAGTTTAAGGCTATAACCGAACAATTTGAGATCTCATCTTCTATTATGTTGAGCTTGGATGTTCCCACTCGATAGAACTCTACATACACAATGTTGGATATAGCACAAAAATACTAAAGAGTATTCAAGTGGATGCAGGTCGAAGATAGGGGCCTGATGTATACTTTGCTGGAGCCAGTAGGGTAGAAGGGAGCTCGATGTGCTTGGCACTGTTGATTGGGCCAATGTGAGGTACTTTGCTTAATTTTTGAAATTATTTTACTACGTAACTGTGCGTATATCTAGTTCCAAATATTGTATTGTGAACATGTATTTTGAGGAGCTATTAGGGATTTATGACCACCTATAACATAACTGTGATGACACTACCAAATTGTTGAATGGTATGGTTATGAGGATGAAATCCAAATATAATAAATATTGGGAGGATGTTGAGAAGATAAATAGATTATTATTTATTGATGCGATTGTTGATCCCTGATATAAATTGATTATTGTAGAATTTTAGATTAGAAACGTTCTCGGTAATGAGAAGTTTGATCAGTTTATTTGTGATATCCCATATGATAAGGATATGGGTAGATGTTGTATGAGATCTCACATTGTTTGGGAATGAGAAGTTCTTGCTTTTTATAAAGTTCCAATGAGGCTCAAATTATATCATTGACTAGTCATTTTGGAGTATAGGCCATGTGGTTTGGGTTTTCCATTGTGGCGTCACAAATGGTATTAGAGTCTATCCCAACCAGAAATGTGAGATTTGAGTCGTCCCACCTACGACGGCCTTCAATGGAAAGCCTAAATCACATAGCATATACTCCAAAAGGATTAGTCAATGATACAATTAAAACTCAATTGGAACCTTATAAAGAGTTAGAACTTCTCATTCCGAAGTAATGTGAGATCTCATACACCACCTACATTTATCCTTATCATATGGGGTATCATATTATTAGACTACTAAAGAGTGATATTGATAACTTATATAGTCATTACAACAACAATGTTCAATCTTTAAGCCAAGGTGGTAGCTCCTCGCGACCTTGGAGGATTGGTTGAGAACTTTGGTGATGTTGGTTAGGTTTGGTTGTGATTGTGGTGGATTTACATTGTGTTAGAGATTGTACTTCTTTAATTTTGTAATGTATGGAATTTACTCATTGTATTTATATTTTTTTAAATTTTTTTTTTATAGTATTTTTCAAAAATGGGAAGCTCACTAGGTTGTTGATAATTTTTAGTCTTTTATTTATTTATTTTTAAATTTGAAGCAAGTTTTTTGGAAATGGGGAGCCCAAGGCCCCAAACAGAGATTGGGCCTTTGGCTAACTCCAACTCCAAACAGAGCTCCAAACTTCGAGCTCCGATCGAAATCGAACTCTAACTCCCATCTGAGTCGGAGTTGGAGTCCGTTTCGACCTCTGACTTGGAGTCGGAGGTCGGAGATCGACTTTTCGACTCCATCAGAGTCGGAGCCCATCCCTAGGAATTGTCATGATGGCAACCAATTTACATTTGCTTTATTGCTAAGCTTTTTATTACAAGTTTTTTATTTTTGTCAATTTATCCTCTTTAAAAAATTTAGTTTTATATCGCTATACCACTTAGCATGTCATGACCCAGCTCTTAGAGGCCCAACCCAAGTCCAAAGCCCATTTTAGAGCCCAACCGACTAATTAAAAAACATCACTCACCGTTTTGGACAAGACCTACAATCCCATATTTTCTCCCTATCTTCCCTTGAGCCCTCCCATATCAATCTCCTATTTTCTCTACAACGAAATAGGTGTGACATTTTTTGTTCGCGAATCGTCTCAAGTCATGAGTATTAGATTATATAAGTCAACTTGAATACGACATGTTTAATCAAACAGGTCAAACTCTAAACCTAACACGACCCATATAAATAACAGGTGACTCGACACGATACACATAACCTGTTTAATAATTAACTTTTATTGAGTTAATCTAAATATTACCCATTTAACTCATTTCATATAAATTTGTTAAGCTGACTCGTTTATTTATTTTAATCTAATTAATATATTTAATTGAGTAGTACTATATGTACTTACAACTTTACTTACACTTTTAGTTACATGACTCATTTTGTTAGTTTTATTTTGAAATTCAAATTTCAAATTTTATGATTTTCAACGTATCAATAACTAACATGTGGAGAAATAAGTTTTTTGTAAATTTTTCTTAAGTATATTTAGCATTTTTCTATTTAATTTCATATATAATACATGAGTTAATTTGCTACCTCCATGCCCCTTACGGAAGGTGGATATACTTTTATTTTATTTTTTTCTTTTTGAAACATTTCTCCCTCAACAAAGACAAAACATTCTTTTGACTCTCTTCCCTCATTCGGCCTTCGACAAATAATAAAAACACTCCCAGAGTTAAGTTACAAAACGAAGCCTCCAACCGTTCAATGACCCAGCCTCTTACCGCTCATTGCTTGTAGCCGCTGTAGAGAAAGGTGTGATTTAACGCTATTACATTGCCATTTACTCCGATCTGCTCCCTTCCACTCATCGGCTCAGCCTCTGTGGCTGTGATTCCAACTGATGCATTGCCATTGTACTTCCCTATCTTCTCCCCAAATCTCCCCTACCAGCCTCTCGTTGCTCATCGGCCCAGAGCCCCACCACCCTTCATCGTCTGTACATAGCAAAGCTCGGCCCAGCCTCATGCCGCTCATCCGCTCCTTTGTTTGGTATAGTTTCATAAATTACTCTTTTGATTGATTGTGCTTTTATATTAGGTGTAGCCAAAAGCTTGCCAATAATCCATGATTTACTATCGTTGATATAGATGGTCTTACAATTTTGCTATTTAATTTATAATTAATTGTTCAACTAAGTTTGGCACTGTAGGTTTTGTTATCACTTGTTTTTTTTTTTTACTTTTAACTACCTAGAAAGGCTTTGACGTAACATCAAATGGATGCTAATTGGTTGGCAAATTATACACGAATATGTGTTGTTGGTAAGATATTGAACTCCATATATTGTCGAGTAATACGAAAACGTTGAAAACTTTTGAAGAGACCACAAAACGCACAAGGGTAAAGGCCATTTATGTGTATCATGGTATGATGGGTTTGGATGTTCACGTGCCCTGGGCTTGATTTTGTGTGAGTTTCTTATGAGTCCAATTTTTATGAGGAAATTGATTTCTTAGGCAGACTTGGGTTTAATTATTTTTGAAAATTAGTATGCCATTTTGTTTTGGGTTATAGGCTGCAGAGGTTTCCAAGCCACGAGTGGATATCATAAATTTCATATGTATATTTTAGTACAAAGATCACGTGATTGCTTGATAATATTTTAAGACCAATTTATGAGTAATATGATCTCAGGTTTTAATCACGTAATTGTTTGGAGAAATTATGTATTCGAGAAGTGATTATATTTTAGGATTCTAGGATTTCAGACTTCAGGAGAATATAGATTTTTATTTAATATCTCAGGTTTTAATTATGAAGTACGTGTTTAATTGGAATTTACGCAAGTTACATGACTGATTTATAGATGATGATTGATATTCTCTCAGCACTGTTGTGAGGAAATTTAAAGAAGTTAGAAAGTCCAGATAAACGAGATTCCTATGTTAGACTTTGCATAAAAAGAAAAGGACTAAGGTTGATTTTATGATAAAATGCACATAATATGGTTTGAAAAGAAATGTGAAAACAATATCAATCATGTATTCTGCATTACCCATAAAATCTGTATAAGAATAAAATATTTTCTGTTATGACTGGTGTAGATATGAGCATATTTTTTGCATTTTTTTTCTGAACTGTGCAAAAAGAACGAACATGAGATATGAAAATTTTTTTATTAATTAAGTGAAGATGCCATAAATCTTTTTTTTTATTATGTGAAAATGAAATGAATCTGTCCAATATTCTGTTTTGATATGATGTGGCAATTGAAAAATATTTGGCATGACATTCTGATTATGTCTCTATTCTGTTTTGTTAAGGCCTCGCTATAAATGATAATAATGGTATGTGGCTCTATCACGGGTAATAATAACGGTATACGACTCTACCATAAGTAATAATAGTGGTATACGACTATGGCACTTGTGATAATAGTGGCATATGGCCTTACCACGGGTAATAATAGTGATATCTATTTGAGTGCACACCATTTTAGTGAGTATGATTTATATTTTGCTTGGCTATCCGCAGATGCACGACTCTACCACGAAGGCACGGAGGTTAAACATAACCTCTATTTTGATATAATGTTCTGATATGATGATGATGCTCAATTATGCTATGCCAAATGACTTTTGAATATGAATATGTTTTGAACTGTCACTCTGATATTTTGATAACATGTTCTGATTTTGCATTCTGAAAAAAAAATGTTATGTTATCAATTCTGAACTTTGTAACTGTTCATATTTACATACTAGTATATGTTTTCTGCTTGCTGAGTTGTTGATAACTCATCCTTTATCTCTACAATACTTTTAAGATAATTTAAGTATTTCAACTGAGAATCAAGATTAGAGAGCGTGGGTGAGATGGGTTAAGCATGGTGGATTAAGCCGAGAAGGTTGTTATGATCATTGAAGAATTTTTTTCTCAGTGTTTGTTGTGTTTTGATGACTGATTATTTTTGTGAGATACGTTTTTAAGTGATAGGAGGTAACTCTCTCACCCACGTGGATTCGGGGTGTTACAACAATAATTATACTTCTTTAATGCTAGCTGAAGTTAATAGTCATTAAACACAAATACACGCAAACACAATCCAATTTGTATTCCATTTTTCATGATATTTCAATACAAAACTTATAGGCAATGAATGATATATCTTTTTGTGATTTCCTCGTGCTTATTTCCTCTCTAGAAACAAAATCAATTGCCTAAAAGATTGAAAAGGATCCCGATTAAAATCGGGTTGAATTGATCAACTCTACCAGTTATATGTTACATAAAGAAATGTAAACTCTAAAACCAAAACCGTGATGCAAACTCCAGCACATAACAAAATTCCAAAAACAGTAACTCATAAATCACCCAACTCAAAACCTAACCAAAATCAACGTTAAAAAACCACTCGAAAATAAGAACTCAACCCCAAAAAAATTGTGCAATAATAGCCTAAAAACTAGTTGAAGCAAAAGAAATACATAACAAAATATAGATCTAGGGTTCTAACCAGAAACATATTGAATGAGACCAAAGAAAAATGTGGACTATAGGGAAGGTCGATTTAGAGTTGAAGCGAGACAGAATGGAGCCTAAGAAATCAATGTTCGAAAGGGGGTTTGAAACTAACTAGGGCAAGGGGGAAGGGATTTGTATGGGAGGCATGGGGGAGAAGCAACCAGACGTGGGTTGAGGGAGGGAGATTTGCATGGGGAGAAGTAACCAAACTGAGGAGAAGGGCGAGAATCACACAGGGGTGGGGGGAAAGCAACCAGACCGAGGGGGGATTGACACGAAAGGAAGCTTGGGGGGGGGGTAGCTCTAGCTTGGTAAAAATGTAACTTTCAATGAAGAAGAAGTCAAAATTAGCTGATGAATCGTGACATGGTTTTAGACCGGGTTTGCCACGTCAATGCGTGTGTGGTTGTAGATTGGACTCAAAATAGAATTTCTTATAATACATAGATAACTATATAAATCACTCACAATTACAACTAAATTCATGATAAAATTATGATCAATATCTAAACCAATCATATATAAGAAAAATAATATTTCTATAAAATAATTAAGTAGTCAAATATCAATATTCCCAACAACAATAATAAAGCATATAAAATTACAAGAATTTGAAAATAGAACCTATTTGTGTTATAGAGTTGATTGCAAGTTTTGCGAGTTGGCTCACAATTGTGTCTCATCGAATCAACCCGTTATGATCCAAATCTACTTATTTTGTATCGTGTTTGCATTGGGTTCATGGATCGTGTCATACATTACCACCCATGTCGTGCTCCATCGCTATCAGTAAGAGTTCATCTCTCCCTCAATTCTCTCTCCACTCTCTTCAGTCTTTCTATTTGTCCATTTTTCTATGTTCTCCTCTCACTCTCTCTCTCTCAATTGGTTCCTCTCTCTCTGCTTCTTTGTAGTAGCCATCTCTGCCGCATTGTCTCCAAGGCCTGATGCCATGAGCACCACGTTGCTACACCTTTCTCACTCAGCTCCATCTTTTCCCCACAACGTTGGGTAAGCCTCTCTCGATCCCTCCCTTTTCCTCTCTCTATCTACCGTGTTTCAATTCAATCGCACTGCCCACAGTTGTTGTCCAACATCGTTACTCCTCTTAGCATGAAGCTACAACCATTGTATAGTAGGTAAATTCCTAGACTCTTATAAAAATTGAGTTTATGTTGGTTTGTACAATTATTACGAGTAGTGGTTTGATAATTTGTGAAAATGTAAATATGTTGATATGTACCGTTGGGAATGAGTACAAATTATTAAATCTATACTTTTGTTCGGTTACAGTTATTATTATTGGCTCGCTGTGAGTGTAAAATGTGGCTACTAACTACTGATGTTGTTATTAGTCTTGCCATGAGCATAAAACTATGGCTATTGTTTTTTTTTTTTTTTTTGAGTAATCAAACATTCATCATTAAGTTAGCAAATTTTGGATACAAGGAGGGACTCCCTCCATAGAAATGCTCTCCTCAGAGAGTTTAATGCATCCTTAGCTTAGCAATGAGCATATCAAATCCTAGAACTTGGCTGCTTTGAGAAGTATGTTCATAGAAGAAGACATAATTAATATTTGTAAGATTCCTATCAATTGGAGTGGTAATCCAGACAAGCTTATTTGGAGGTGTACTAAAGATGGACTGTTTACTATCAAGAGTGCCTACCATTTATTGGGCACAATGGCGCATAACTCAGTGGGACAAACTTCTGCTCAATCCAAACAAAAGGAAGTTTGGCCTAAAATCTGGAAAATAAAGATCCCAAGTGCAGTCAGGTTGTTTCTATGGAGATCTAGCCATGAATCTCTAACAACTAACCTCAACCTCAGTAAGAGGAAAATCAAGGAAGTCTCAGTATGCCCTGCATGTAGGTTGGAGCCAGAATCTGTTATGCATGCCCTATGGTCGTGTCCTTCAGTGCAGGATGTATGGATTATCTGTTTTAGGAGATTTCAGAAAATGAAGGTCACTTTTAGATCATTCAAAGAGGTAGTGGAGCATGTGTTATTAACTCTCAATGAAGAAGATATAGAATTGTTCGCCTGTATAGCCTATAATGTGTGGAGGAGAATAAATGTTCTTGTGTTTGAAGAGAAATTTGAGAATCCCTCAAGGGTAGCTCAATCTACTTTATAAATGACTAAGGAATTTAAGGAGGCCAATGACAGCAACCTGGAAGTGGAACCTGGAAGGCCAATTGAGACAGATACCTGGAGACCCCCTCCTATGAATAGGGCTGAGCAAAAATCCGACAATCCGACTCCGCTCTGGCTCCGCTCCGGGTCCGCTCCGACTCCGACAAGTCGGAGTCGGAGTCGGAGTCGAAGTCATTGAAGAACCGACTCCGACTCCGCTCCGATTCGCCTCCGACAATCCGCCTCTGCCTCCGACTTGATCCTCCGACTCCGCCTCCGATTTTATATATATTTTATAAAAATATATGTGTTTTTCTACATATTAATCATTTAAATTTTATACAACTATATCTTATATAGTTAGTTAAACTCAATAATATACTAGTTAAATAATATATTTATATTATAATATATAGACTAAATAGACTAATAAATAATAATAGTTTAGTATATAACTATATGTAAATATCATACTATTACAAATTTACAATATTACTACCCTGTTACATGTAAGTTGTAATACTAAATTACTAATGTATAAATATAATAACATGTAATACTAATGTATATACTAAGATGCATAATAACAACATGTAATACTAATGGATAAACACTAATCTATAAATTTAGAATAACATATAATACTAATGTATAATAACTAAAGTATTATTCATATAAATTTTATATAACAATATCTTGTATTAATTATATTTTTTGACTTAATAAATTCTCATCATATTCCTTTTGATAAATATATTAGTAATACTAATATACATTAATATATTAATTAGATTTATGGTCTAATACTAATACTATTAGTAATTCACTTTAACTAATACTAATATTTATACTAATACTATTATAGATTATAGTTATAACTTATAGTATTATACCCATACTAAATCACTGATTCACTATAACTTATACTAACATAGTTATGCTAAATCACTATAACTAAAACTAATGTAGTTATACTAATCATTATAACTATATATGGTATTAATATCACTGTTAGTATAATATATAGTATTAATAATAACTAATACTAATATAACTATTAGTATAACTAATATCACTACTAGTATAACTAATACTAATACTAATATACTAATACTATTAGTGTATTATTAATATTTATATATATTAATATATATATCAAGTATAAGAGATTAGAGATTTAATATATATAATATTAAATTACTAACATACTAATAGTATGCTACTATAGTATTAGTAATTATACTATAAGATATAGTAATAGACTAATAGTATCATATATTAATACTATATTATATATAAAATAGTAATACTATTTTTTGAATCTTCATTTCATATATGGTGCATTTTTTTTAATATTCATATATAATAATATATATCATATATATATATAATATAATTAAAAATAGATTCATAGTAATTATAATAGTACACTATAGTAATTATACGGTGCTTTTTTTTTAATCTTCATTTCGTATACGGTGCCTTTGTTTATTGTAGTGATTAGTTGGATGTGGATATGAAATCATGGACGATGGGAGTACATGTAAAAATATGACTTTCTTTTTATTTTTTGAATTTATGTTAGTATGTTATTTGTTTTATTTAGTTGTATTTTTTATTATAATCAAAAGTTTAATAAGTTTGGATTGTAATTTTGAGAAAATTGAAATTTGAAACCCCACAATTTTTTTTTTTAAAGTGGGTCAAATATGAAGTTAAAAAAAAATAAAAAAAATTCAAAAAATCTGACTCCGCTCCGACAAGTCGGAGTTGGATTCTCTACATGTCAGAGTCGGAGTTGGAGGTCGGATTTGACATTCGACAAAGTCGGAGTCGGAGTCGGAGGGCCCAACCTCCGACTCCAAAACTGTCGGTGCTCAGCCCTACCTATGAATGTCTACAAGGCCAACTGGGATGCCTCTATTGATCGAGTAAGCAATAGAATGGGAATAAGTGTGGTGGTCTGGAACTGGGAGGGGCGTGTAATAGCAACTCTGAGATCCTCAAGGAGTCTGTTCCCCGATGCTAAACTTGCAGAGGCAGTGGCAACCCTCAGAGCAGTGCTTTTTTGCAAACAACTAGGAATCTCAAGATTACTAATTGAAGGGGATGCACTCATGTGGTTAATGATCTCAACAAAGAGACAATGGATTGGAGCCCATCTTAAGTAACATAACTTCCAAGAAAAGCCACTCAATTCTGTCATATGCTTTACTCATATCCAATTTCATTGCCATGTACCCCTCCTTCTTGCTCTTCATTCTATGTTTCATTGAGTGCATTGCTTCATAAGCGACTATGATGTTATCTAAGATTAAAAGCCCTAGGACAAAGACACTCTGTAAAGGGGAGATCAACTTGGACAGAAAAAGCTTCACTCTATTAGCCATTACTTTGGAGAGCACTTTATACACCACATTGCAGAGACTTATTGGCCTATATTCAGTCACTAGGGTGGGCCTTCTCTTTTTTGGAATCAAAACTATAAAGGTTTCCTTGATCTCATGTAGTCCTCTCATAGTATTGAATATCTCTTTAACAGCCTCCACCACACCTTTTAGGTCCTAGAGGCTGTTAAAAACCAGCAAAGAATCCGTTAGGTCCTGGAGAGCTCAGTGGATGCATTTCAAATAAAGCACATTTTACCTCTTCATCAGTACAAGC
The DNA here is from genome assembly GCF_001411555.2 of Juglans regia. Classification (NCBI taxonomy): domain Eukaryota; kingdom Viridiplantae; phylum Streptophyta; class Magnoliopsida; order Fagales; family Juglandaceae; genus Juglans; species Juglans regia. The sequence continues at coordinate 22,180,766 of NC_049914.1, read as the reverse complement.
CTTTGTTAGCTGGAAATTCATCTCAGGTGTAATTACAGGTTCTAAGTCCACCAGTGCCTCAATGATACCAATCGGGTTAGAGGTTTCAAACAGCTTTTGATAATGCCTTTGGAAAGTTTCACTAACTTCTGAAATGTTACTAACATTCTCACATCTTTCATTAGTAATTTGTTGAATATTGTTAGTCTTTTTCCTTTGAGAGGCACACTTATGGAAGTAATTTTTGTTTATATCTCCCTCCTTGAGCCACAATTGTTTTGCCCTCTGGCTCCACTTAATTTCCTCATCAGCTAATATTTGATTAACTTCACCTTGAAGTCCCTTGATGGTGTCGTTAAAATCACCTTGGTTAATTCTTTGCAGCTCTTGGATCATATCGCTCCTCTGTCTAATAAGAAGTCTCTGCATACCATTAAAATCTTTTGACCAAATTTTCAATGACTGCTTGCAATTGTCCAGGCCATATTGGAAATTTCTCAGTGGATGGTCCCCTCTACAGGAAGCTTGCCAGGACCTTTTGATTAATTCTTTGCACTCCTGCTTCGATGACCAGTAAGCTTCATACCTAAATAATCTGGTCTTTCTATTAACTTCAACATCCTCATTGTCACAGGTGACCAACAAAGGGGCATGATTAGAATTGAAGGCAGATAACACTGAGACTTCAGTGTTGCTGAATTGTAATGGCCATGCCCCATGCCCCATTTCTCATAGCTTTGTCCAATCTTTCTTTGATAAAACCTCTCCCCTCCTTGTTGTTACTCCATGTATACTTTGAACTTATGTATCCCAGGTCACTCAGTTCACATTCATCTAGGGCTATTCTGAAACTTTCCATTTGAGAAAAAGATCTAGTGGCTGACCGAAACTTCTCCTCATTACTCAAAATTTCATTGAAATCTCTCATATATAACCAAGCCATTGAAGAATCAGGTTTAAGCAATCTGTGTAGTCTCCAACTATCTTTCCTCTTGTCTGTGGCAGGATTTCCATAGAAACCAGAAAGTCTCCAGGGTTGGCCTCCAATCTCAGGTATAATTGTCAGTGAAATATGATTATTAGAATAAGAATGTAATTGAGCATTTACCTCAGATTTCCAAAGCTTAGCAAGGCCTCCACTCTTGCCTATACTGTCAACCACAAAGCTTTGTTCTAATCCCAGTTTGTTCATCACTTTCTCCATTTTACATCTGTTACTCTTAGTTTCTGACAGAAAAATAACTGATGGGGCTCTTTCCTTCACCAAAAGGTGAAGTTCATTAACTATCCGAGGGTTCCCAAGCCCTCGGCAGTTCTAGCATAGGAGTTTCATGGTGATTGGCAGTGCTGCATAACAACCACTGCCTTGAACACACACACTCACCTCCTTCCTCAACATGAGCCTATTTACTTCTTTTTCCAGCCACCCCTTCATTGTCTGCTTAACCCTTTCTTTTCCTTACTTTCCTTGACTTATCCACCTCCATCACACATGTGTTAGTCTGTAGTTCCTTGTTGATAGGACCAGCACATGCCTTCCTTTTCCATTTACTTGACTGACCTTTGATCCTTGTAGGAATAACCTTGGTGACATGAGCAAAGGGACCTTCCTCATCAGATAACTGCATGTGTTCCACCCTTGACTCCTCTGTTGCCTTTTCCTTTAAACCAAGAATCTGTTCCCCTTTTTCAGTCAGAGCTACTTCCTTTCCCCCTGGGACTTGTACTGTTCTACTTACTCCTCCCTCTTCGCAGGAAGTGTTAGCTTTTCTTTGAGAAGGTTCAAAGTCTACCTTGCCATACCTGCCACCTTGATCTCCTGCCTCTAAATCCTCCTCAGTTCCCACCACTACCTCCTCCTCAGTTCCTCATGGTACTCCTTTTCCCTGCTGTGTTCCTCCATCTCCCTTTCTCTGAGTGTGCCCCGACCCCTTGCCATGACTTGACACCCTTCTGGTTTGGGGAACCTCAGAAAATGGAGTTTTTGGACTGGCCCTCAACCATGCACCCGGCACCGTACTGTTGACTGAGACCTTCCAAGCTAGCATTTCCTCTATCGAGTTTGTCACACATTCTTGAAGCATGTTTGATCTTCCCATAGTGATAACAAAAATTTAGTAACCTTTCATACTTGAAAGGAATCTAGTACTTTGAGTTCCCCAGTGTTAGAAACCTCCCTCTCGCCAAAGGCTTTGTGAGGTCTATTAGAACTTTGATCCTTAGGAAACTCCCCCAACAAATTCCGCTACTATCTGTATCCACCATAAGGACCTCCCCCAATTTTTTGCCCAGATTAATACCAGTGTTAGCATTCATCTCAACAAAAGGAAGGTTATGACATTGCACCCAGAATGGTTCATACTGGAACTTCATTCCTTCCAAGACTAAAAGCATTCACAGTCCTGCATGCAAATTAAATTCTTTTCGAAAGACCAAGGACGGCCCTGCATGATTCTCTTTTTATTTGCCCTCTCCTTTAGCTCCACCAAGAACTTATTCCTTCCTACTTCCTTGAAAACAACCTTTCCTTCTATTTGCCACACTTGAGCCATAGTGCTTCTAAGTGCACCTCTATTTGCTTCCTTATCAGTAACCAGACACATCATGAAACAATGCTTACTCTTTGATTCTGATATGATCACATCTTCATTACTGACCACCACCTCGTGTTGTTCCTCTTCCGTCAGCTTCAGGCCCTCACATAAGGCTGATAAGTCACTCTCCATTTCCTATCCTGCACAGATAAAAGTCTAGAAGGACAGAGCTCTAAGTTTATTAAGAAACTTAGAGAGAGAACCTTACACCCAGAGAAAGAAGGAAATAACAGTTCTAAAACTATGGCTATTGTTATTGTTATTGTTTATGACATTGGGATAAATCTTATTGAGTTACTTTGTTATTGATTTTGTTCATTATTGCTTTGTATATAAACTATTGGTTAATGTTATGCACATTAGTACATGTTCATCAGTTACAGGTGGACTCGCTTGTTTATTTTTTTAAATTTTCCAAATGTGATTGATGATCGTGACGGTACCAATAATAGATGGGAAGAGGGTGGAATTAGACGAGGGTAGTAAAAAAAGTACGAAGTGGCATAAATAGATTAGTCGTATTGCAGAGAAAAAACTTATGAATATTCAGCTTAGTTTTTCTTGAAAGAATTTTTAGACAATTTGATTATGGAGAGTTAATGTATTTTAAATTTTTATCTTTATTAATTTTGGTTAAAAGGACTCTGGCGTGACACGATTCTCCTGTTTGAAAGATAGGGGGACTACAATAATTGTTTTTTTGAATTATTATATTTTCAAGTTGGTGCGTAAAATATATTTTTTATAGAAAATTTCTCTATCTCAAAAGAACGAAGTATCCAAATTCTAAATTCAATCACAGAAGACAGTCAGTCTCTATCAATTATTATTTTATTAACATGACATCATCTTGTTAGAGTGCTTCAAGTTTTAGTTCTATAATATTATGATTAGTTGATGTCAATTTTTTTTTAGAATTTAATATCAACGTTAGAAAATTAATATGTATTTTTTTAATAACGAATAAATATTTAAATTATAATTAGAATTAAAATAAATAAAAATATCAAAATTAATATTTTAATATAATAACGATAGATTTGAATAGTCTGTTATTTGATGTTGTTAAAAAATAATTAGCTAAATTTATAAAAATAAATTCTTTAGTGTTCTAGAATTTTGATCATATTTTGATAAAATTTTATTGAGTGTTCTAGAATAAAAAATGATTTATACACAATATTTTTTACAATACATTTCATAATAACGTGTTTATGAAATATATTGTGAAAATATATTATGTATATCAATACTCTTATTGAATTGCATGTCAGCCCCTCGCAAACAACACGTGGAATACTTTCACAAAAAAGTGGTGCGGTGTTGCAAAACGGTGCTTAATCTTTTTTTTTTTTTTGTTATTGTTATTTGTCCAGTAGTGGGTGAACACAAAAGCGCGGGAAATTCACTCCGCTCGCCAAGTCCCCAGGCTCCCCACTCCATCGGCTTCCCACTTAAAATCAGAACTTCGAAAGGGTTTTGAAATCCTCCCTCTCTGACCGAGAGACCTTCAATCGGGTAACGAACCATGAATGGCGAAGGACGAAGGCGGGACCGCCAAAACCCTCGGAGCTCGAAGAAGCTGAAGTTAATACGCAACGCCGAGGAGGATCTCGAGTCCAAGCTAGGGTTCGATCTCTTTTCCGAAGGCGACAAGCGGCTAGGATGGTTGCTTACATTCGCTCCCGTAAGTTAATTATGCAAGAATCAATTTTGCCGCAATGCACTTCTATTTCTCCTAAATGCACGCATTTTCTGCCTTTATTTTTTGCATAATTATATATATATGTGTGTGTGTGTACCAATTTGGTTTGTATCATTAACTATCTCATCTTTAAGATTGGTTTATTTGATGGGAAAACGAAAAATTGAAAAATGGAGTGCGTGGCGTGTTTTTTTTTTTCCATAAACTCAGCCTAGTAACTAAGTAATTGTTGCAATATTCATGTCGAGGGCCAAATAATTTAGCAACTCTACTCTCACGAATGAAAAATAATTTCTTATAATATGGGATTCACAAAGTTGAGTTTTGTTTCATATGCATGAGATTTCATATCCAGACACGGTAAACTTTGAATTCAAGTTCCTTAAATTTTGTCATGTGGACATTCTAAAGGCCTACTTGTAATTTTGCAGTCATCTTGGGAGGATCAAGACACCCGGCAAGTCTATAGTTGTGTCGACCTATATTTTGTGTCACAGGTAAACTTTTATTGAATATATATAATTTTGGGTCAGGAGGTAGCCTGCTGTAATACGTTCTTTCTTGTGTGCTTGCTAACCGACTTAGTTGATTATCTAACTCATTTTAGTTTGATTGTAGGATGGTTCTACTTTCAAGTCAAAATACAAGTTCCGACCTTATTTTTATGTTGCCACAAAGGTATTCTTTCTATATTTAAATGTTATTATTGCCGATCAAAATTTTAATGTTGTTATTGGTCAATAGTTTCCCTGATGTTGTTTGCATTGATGATGCCAATATTTTAGGATAAAATGGAAACAGATGTTGAAGCATATTTGAGACGACGCTATGAAAGACAAATTGCTGATATTGAAATTATGGAGAAAGAAGACCTTGATCTAGTAAGAACTATGCTTTTGGCCCAACTACTCTTTTAATTTTTTTGCTTCCTTAAAAATACTAGAATTCTTTGATACTTTCACTGCTTTCTTTTCTCTTACTTTCAAATATTTCTAGTTTCTATCCATTTAAGTGTTTATCCAACAACTTTTGGGGTCTGCACAATAAGTGAAGTTGTTTGTTTGCGTTTTTTTTTTTTCCCCGGGGGGCGGGGAGATCCAATGATTATTCTATTGAAAATTGTAGAAGCTCCTTTTGTTTTGGGCAAAGCTAGACTAGTATCATTGTGCACTGTTGAGTTAAAGATAATCATATTGCAATCATTTAAAATAGATTTGGAAGTGGATATATATTTTTTTGACAAGTGATTTGGAAGTAGATATATAATGATAGGCATTTTAGAAATTACTTGTTTTTTTTTTTTTTTGAAAAGTAAACGATTGTATTAATAAGAATAGTCATAACCCAAGTACACAAGATGGTATATATGAAGTAACACCTATCTAGGAAGAAGAAAAAGAAATAAGAAAGTCATGAAAACCAAGGCCATTTAAATCTATAGCTATGGCCCATAGAAATAATGTTCTAACAAAGAGTGATCTAATTTCCCATAGAGAGTGTTCCTTGTCTTCTAACGTTTAGTCATTTCACTCCTGCCATAAGTACCACAGGACACATATAGGCACCATTTTCCATAGCTGTGATTTGTGGAGCACCTCCTAGATTTGTCCAACTAGCCAAGAATACAGCAACTGTGGTGGGCATAACCCAAACTAGCTCTAACCTGCAGAACACATCATCCTATATCACTCTAGTAACCTCACAATGCATTATAAGATGATCTACAATCTCGCCACTTTTTTTGCACATACAACACTAGTCTACTATGATGACCCCGTGTTTCTATAAGTTATCCACCGTCAAAATCTTACCTAGAGAAGCTGACCAAGCAAAAAATGCCACTTAAGGAGGTGCCTCATTTCGCCAAATCCTCTTCCATGGGAATTGATTGTCTTGCAATTGTGTGAGAGACTTATAGAAAGAACGAACCAAGACTGTGCCTTTACCTGCGGGTATCTACCACAACCTGTCAACTCCTTCAGTGCTCGGTCTCATGGAGTATAGAAGACGAAAAAAATCCTCAAAGCTACCAACTTTTCAATCTTTGGTAGCCCTACTAAAGTTCACGTTCCATTGGACTTGATCTCGAGATATCACCATAACATCAGCCACTGAGGCTTCTTTTTCACATGCAATCCTGAAAACTGAGGGGAATGGGTTCTTAAGGGCATTATCTCCACACCATAGGTCGCTCCAGAAGTTAATTCTAGGGCCATCTCCCAACACAAGTCTAGTGTAACGAGTGAAGACCCCTCATCCTCGTCTAATATGCTTCTAGATTCCCACTCCATAAGCCCCAATCACCTCTCTAGTGCTCCCACTCCATAAGCTCCACTCACCTCTCTAGTGCTCCCCCCCCCTCCCCCAAACCCCACACCTCCATATTTGGAGTCAATCACTGACTTCCACAAGGTTTCTAGTTCCATAGTGTATCTTCACAACCATTTCCCAAGTAAAGCCTTATAAAAAATCATTAGATTTCTGATTTCTAACCCACCAAAAGAGATAGGAGAGCATATCTTATCTCACTTGACCAGGTGGAATTTGAATTCATCCCCATGCCACTCCACAATAAATCACGATGCAGTTTCTCAATCTATGTCGCCAAACTTGCTAGAATTGGGAATAAAGACAAAAATACATTGATAAATTAAACAGAGTGCTTTTGATTAAGGTGATTTTACTACCTTTTGACAAATACAATCTCTTCCAACCAGCTAATTTACATTCAATCTTCTCAATTACTGTATCCCAAATCAATTTAGCCCTTGATGCTGCTCCCAACGGAAGACAAATGTAAATCATGGGAAGAGAGGAAACCTTACATCCAAGAATGTTAGCCACCTGCCGGGTGTTGCGTACATTTCCAACTGGTACCAACTCTGATTTGTCGAAATTCACTTTCAATGCCCACATATGATGTCGCTTCAAAACAGAGTAAGAGAGTCCTCAATGCCCGCATCTGGTTTTGTTTTACCTCACAAAAAAATCAGTGTGTCATCTGCAAATAATAAGTGATAAATGTTTAGAATACCCCTATTGGGGTCACCAACCGAGAATAGCCACAAAACCATTGTTCACTAAGGCCGGGATCATTCTGCTAAGTGCCTCCATAACAATGACAAACAAAAGTGGGGACAAAGGACCTCTTGTCTTAAGCCTTGCGAGCTATTAAAGAAACCAACTGGACTACCATTTACCAACAATGAAAACTTTACCGTTGAGATGCACCATCTGATCCACGAGTACCATCTCTCCCCAAATCCGCACCTCCCAAGAAAGTATATTAAGAAGTCCCAGAAATTACTTGTTTGGTAAAACAATCAACAGATGGAAGTTTAAAGTTAAGTTAGGATGGTGAGTGAGACATAATTGGGGCATGAGCCAATGTTTGATTGAAGCCATGGTGTGGATAACCCTAAATCTTAATGGGCTAGAAGCTATAGGGCCTCTTGATGCTGAGGAAAAGGCTTGAAGGAGTGTGGTTAAAGTGCTTGAAATGCTTGGATTACATTATGGTTGATCCTCTTGATGGTGCCTCTATGTTCATCATACTGGTTGGGTTTTAAGGAATGCAAACTATTCTTGTATGGTTTATCTACTTTGTTGCCTTTTCCTAGCCTCTTGAGATGTGACTGACATACACTTAGGGCTGGTTTGGATGGCTAGACGAGATGAAAAAAATTTGAGATGCTTTCGAACGGATAAAACACACTTTGTATCCTAACGTCTTAAGATATTCTCATCCAAGTTGTTCTCTTCATTTATCAACACTATTCATTGACCGTACACTCTTGACACTAACCGCACATCATACAAAAAGCTGAAAAGACCATGTACTGGATGTTTGTAGCCCAGTTTTACTACACAAGCAAATTTATTTTCCTCTTTTCGTTTTGAGATAAAAAAAAATATAGGAGGTTGGTATCCCAATACGTACAGCATTCAAAGTATGGCTGCTTTTTACACGTATGTACAAAACCCACCACTTTTTATTTTGCTATCCCAGTGCCTACACTTGGAAATTTTCCAAGCTATAACTGATTATTAGAATGATGCATTTCTTATCCATAATTGATAATTTATGGAATTTTTGAATTAAATAAATTTGGAAAAAAATATATTTGGGGATTTTCTAAGCTATAATTGATAATTAGGATGGTGTATTTTTATCCATAATTGAGGATAATTTTGGGAATTTTCGAATTAAATAAATTTGGAAAAAAATAAACTTGGGAATTTCCCAAGCTATAATCAATAATTAGAACTTTGTGGGACCCGCCACTTTATCAAATCCCCATTAAAAGTTAAAACCATCTCATCTCACCTCTACATCCAAACACACACACTTTTACAAACCAACTCATCTCATCTTAACTCAAACCATCTCACTACTATTCACAAATTTCTCATCTCATCTCATCTGACTATCCAAACGAGGCCTAGTTTCCTAAAGCTTGAAATTTAGTCTCCCTTTTAATAGGAGTAAGTTATTTTTCTTTTCCAATAGGGGAGTTAATTGTAATGTGCATTAGAAGTCACCGATGCTTGTTTCTCGTCATTTAAGGAGTTGATCTATCCATGTCTCTTCAAATAGAAGAGTTAGTTGGGATGCTGCTTTAGGACCTAGGGTCTATCTAGTCTGTACCTTTATTGTACATATTTCATCGTTTATTATTATTATTTTTCTTTTTGATTTGTCAAAAAAGTTTTTCTTTTTGGTTTATTATACAACTACCTTATCCAAAAAACAACTGGTGAATTGTGATGGGCTAGGTCTGTATTGAGTTTGAAGTGTCCTGAATAACTTCTTTAAAATTTTTAGTATCTTCTTTTTTTTTTTTTTTGGGGTTTAAAGCTTGGAATAAATCATAGTTTTTATAGCCTTCAATCCATTTTACACGAATGCTCCAAGAGGAAGCAGTTTATTACAATAAAGTAAGATGCCTTCCATTTTTCAGAGGCTTATATGTGGTGGAGCTTTGGAAAAGTGTATATAACAAGCATGCATAGTCATAGTGCCACAAAATGTACTTTGAAGTTAGGAATAACTTGTGGAACTTAGCTTTTGTTTGTTGGTATGCAAGGTAAATGCAATTAGCTAATGATATGTGGAAATTGGGGAGGGTACCAATGGGCAGAATATTGGCAGTGTTTAAGGCTAGGCAGAGAGGAAATTATCTTGTTCCTGCTTCATATTCACCATTGTTAGAGAAGGCCTTGTAATAATGGAATATGCCTGGTTATGTACGAGCATAAAAGTAATCAATGAACACCGCATATGGACCATGAAGCTCCATGAAATCATGTAAACTATTGAAATCTATGATCTAGATTTGGTAATTTGAAATTAAAATGAAACTACATGGCAATTATAGTTCAAAGGCACGCATTTTGGTCATAAACACACAAATGGTTCAATAAAAATTAAACCTGGTCTCCATCTTTGAATTATAGTGATTATTGTACTTCAATGAAAAACACTTCATGTTGATGTAGCAAAACCATAGTTGGTGAAAAATCTAAAAACCATTGTATTTATTACCAACCTTGACTATAAAAGTTGATCCCTATGTATTTTTGTCCTTCTTTATATAAAGAAAAATGTCTAGCTCAATCAATTCATATGCACAAAGCAAAGCATGTTGCTTCAGTCTCCCCATGGCAGTCATTGCAATTTTTACTGAACCAGGATATAGGTTTCAGCGTTGAATGGGTATTTTCACATGATGCAATTCTGGTTATTAAAGAAAAAAGAGAAAGAAATAAAAGATGGTTTCCTAAATGGCCTCTTGCTTTGCCACACGTCCCTTGACATCGCTGTGGTGTGTATGTTGCAGTTTGGACACAATAAGCTTGTTGTCATACCTTGTGCATTGCTTTTCTTTGTTTTAGTTAGACTGCAGATCTGTTGACTATTCAACTGCGAGTAAAAACCAGCACCTTGAACTGTTGTCGTATTCATAAATAACTTCTAACTGGGGGCATAAGGGTTTGCACTTTTTGGTATGTTTCCTCTATATATTTCATGATTAAAGCACTGTTACATTTTACAAATAACAGACCAAACCACAGTTAGAGCATATAGTTGTCTGCTCTACTCTGATCCTTGCTAATCAGTCGATCATTACATCCCTTGATCCTCAATGTCTTTCTTTTCTCTTCAGTTGGTGGAACTGTTTGCTAATATTTTTCCCTTTAAATGCATTCTGATATCATTGTATGCTCCTTGACAGAAAAACCATTTATCGGGTTTGACCAAACCTTATTTAAAGCTATCTTTTGACACTGTTCAACAATTAATGAATGTGAAGAGTGACCTATGGCAAGTTGTTGAAAGAAACCGGGAAAAATTTGATGCTGCAGAAGCATACGAGTCCATAATAGCAGGGAAAAAGTAAGGCTCTATTCTCCAGGTTCAGGTTCTATTTGCATTGGAACAGCCATTGTTTTGCAAAATGATTAAATATTGGTTGTTACTTTGGTGGAAAAGTTTATTGTTTTTCTTTCTGCTGTTCTACCTTGTAACTGCTCTTTCTGTTGCTTCTCTTTCTGGATTGAGCACCTGACCTTTTCCTCCCATCATAAGTGTTATCTCTTTGATGATTTCAAGACTATTTGCAGAGAACAAAGACCTCAAGATTTTCTAGATTGCATTTTTGACCTCCGCGAATATGATGTTCCTTACCATGTTAGATTTGCCATTGACAAAGGTGATTCTTATCTCTTGATGCTGGTTTTGAGATTCTACTTAATTTTTATGAAGATTAAGAAGTTATGTTTTATTTGCATCTTTTTTTCGAGACATTGAGAATTTCATATGATTCAGATGTACGATGTGGGCAGTGGTACAATGTTAGTGTATCTAGTACTGGTCTTATGCTAGAGAAGAGAACAGATCTTTTGCAACGTGCTGAAGTGCATGTTTGTGCATTTGATATTGAGACCACAAAGCTTCCTTTGAAATTTCCTGATGCTGAATACGATTTGATAATGATGATCTCATACATGGTTGATGGACAAGGGTACCTGATCATTAACAGAGAGGTACATATAATAGGCTTAAGCTTAATGCACTTTCAGTATTTCTTCACTTGTTCCTTAACAAGATCTTGTGATTCCTAGTCTGCAGCATATGTTCAGACATAAGAGTTGCATAACGTTGTAACTAGCATTTTATGGCATACATGCTTGAACTTAATCTTGCATCTGTTGTCTGTATAACTGTGATCATTCTAAAATGTATTGAATGACTATAATCTTGGTTTTGATTCTGAAGTTTGAGATTTATTGGTAAAAGTTGATTCCTCTCATAAAGGCCTGTTTAACCTCTAAGGTTCCGCGGGAGAGGGGGGGGGGGGGGGTTGTTGCTGATGGATGAAGTAGAGATGGTAAGTGCATAGGAATAAACTCTCAGATAGTGATTTTCTGGTTTTACGACTGATTTTGTAGCCGGAGATATTATAAAGAGGTCTCTGTAAGACTCTTTGTATGGCCATTTCTAGTGAATGATATCTAGAGCTCTTCCATGTGTGTTGAAAAATTAACATTCTGATACCAAGTTCGCTTATAAGCATTGAAGACTGTCTTTTTGCAATGTCTAAGATGTACTCTTTTAGTTACAACAAACTTATGTTTTTAGACAATTTGTGATACAATGGTATGTTTGTATTTGTATTTAATTAACCAAGTTGATGGTAGAATTGGTTCTGGATGGTATATGGTTGTTGCAGGTTCTTTTTGGAATTAATTACTGTGTTTGTTGATTTTCTTCTCAGATGACTGATGAGGCTTAATGATCATTTATTTGTTTTGTATCCATGTAGGCCTCATTATTGCCTTTGCCCACTATCAATTGATCTCTTAGTTGAGATTTAATTGGATGTGCTCATAGACTTGATTTCTTCATTGGCATTTGTTATAAATAACCACCATTTCTTTTGTTTATCTCCAGTGCGTTGGAGATGATATAGAGGATCTAGAGTACACTCCGAAACCAGAATTTGAAGGGTATTTTAAAGTGACAAATGTTAAAAATGAGGTAATGACACACAAACTCACACACATATGTACATACAAATTTAAGTATGTGTATGTATGTATTTATCTAGGCATCTGTTTACTTATGTCTTTTATGTATGCATAATTTCTCCACATGTATACACGCGTGTGTATTTACATCAATTACGATGCTGATACACGAGTCAAGTTTTGTTATCTGGTACTCCTTGCAGGTAGAGCTTCTTAGACAGTGGTTTGCCCATATGCAAGAGCTCAAGCCCGGTATTTATGTCACATACAATGGTGATTTTTTTGACTGGCCATTCCTGGAAAGCAGAGCAGCCTATCATGGCATTAAAATGAGTGAAGTGCGTTGTTTATTTCTGTTAATTGAGTTCCAACATCATCATCTTAAAATTTTAGCACTTTTAATTACTGAGAAGGAAAAAGCATGGTTATTATTAGCTGCCTGCATAAGGTTTACTTTCTCTATTTTAGTCTATAACATTCTTTTATTTGTAGTATTTCTTTTAAATAATTGAAGATTTTATATAAAAATGTAAAAAGCATAGCTCAAGTACATTGGGCGTCAACGAAATTGGTTCCGAATTAGAAATAGAAAGAGATACTAGAAAATCATGGAAACTCAGCTCGCTAAAATCTATGGTGGCTGACCAAAGAAACAAAGGATTGAAAAAGAAAAGTTTAAGCTCCTTCAACATCCACTCATTATCCTTAAAATATCTTTCAAACTGAAAAAAGTTGTTCATAGAGGTGCCTTAGTTTGCCAAATGCTCCTTATAGGAAGAGTTACTGTCTTGGGGGCATAAGGACCCAATAAAAGATCTAATGGTGAACTCCCTTTCTTGGAAGGGATAAAATAGTTTTAATTTTGATCTCCAAGACATAATCTAGTGGAGTACAAGAGATTGAAAAATTCCGTGATGATATCAAAACGCCTCAATGGAAGGCCCAAACCACATGGCCTATACTCCAAAAGAACTAATCAATGATACAATTGGAGCCCCATTGGAACGTTATAAAGAGCAATAACTTCTTCTTCCCAAGCAATATGGGATCCCATACACCACCTACCTTTATCCTTATCATCTGGGGTATCACAATGAGCCACTTTGAGAAAACTAACATTCTATTGAGGTGAGACACCAGAGAACTACAATAAATTAGCTACCGAAGCCTTATGCACATGCATGCGGGCCTTGTCTATATACCTTAAGTCATGCCAAAATCTAATCTTAGAGCCATCACCCACCTCAAGTCTAGTGTGATGGGAAAACTCCCCTCTTCTGATATTTTTTCACTCTCATACAACCCATGTGCCTCTCATTAGAATGCTCACCCTAAGTACAACCAAATCTAGAAGCCACTACAATTTTACACAAGGCCTTCCTCATGTTAGTAACGCCAAAGCCACTTTCCAAGGAGAGCTCGATTGACCAAGAACAAATTTTGAGCTACCAAACCTCCCTTGGAAATCAGGGAACTTATCTTGGCCTAATTTGATAGGTGAAATTTGAACTCTTCACCTATCTTTCTCCATAAAAAGTCTTGCTATAACTTTTTTATTCCATTGGCCAATCGATGCTCAATCTTCTCTCTCACACCACTCGAAATGGACTTGGCTTTTAAAGAGGCTCCCAAGGGGAGGCCAAGATATTTCATAGGCAAAGAGGATACCTTGCAACCTAATATGCTAGCTAGACTTATCCACTTTAGAAACACTACCCACATCCCAATTTCACTTTCAACCTAGAAACATCTTTGAAGTACAAAAAAAGTGCCCTCAAAGGGCAACGGTGGCACGGGTTTGCCCCACAAAATCTCAAGGTATCATCTGCAAACAATTGATGGAAAATGTTGAGTACAACAAAATTGCTATCCCCCATATAAGTCCTGAAAGAAAGCCTTCATCAACAGTTGCTGACAACATTTTGCTGAGGCCTTCATGAAATGAACAAACAGTAACAAAGACAAGGGATCACCAGTCTCAGACCAGGAGAGGCAAGAGCTATTGAAAAATCTAAGAGGGAATACCATTAACCAATACATAAAGTGCACTGAGTAGATACATTACACCATCCAAGACAGTCATTGCTCCCCAAAATCATATCTCCCAAGACTTACCAATCAAAATAGAAAGAAATCATATATGCCAAGTAAATAATAAAGAAACTCACAGTTAACATGATTGTAGGCCTTCTCAATATCTAATTCCAAAGTACCCTTGGCTCACTTGAGCTGAGCCTACTATCCAAGCATTTCTTATCTATGAGCACTGAGTATAAAATTTGTTTACCTTTGACAAAGGCATTCTCTAGTTTTGAAAGAATCTTTTTAATTAGCTTACTCAACAGATTAGCCAGGACTTCAACAATTATCTTGTACATTCTATTCACAAGCTAATCGGTTGGTTATCTTTAAAATCCATTGCCTCAGCTTTCTAGAAATGGAGAAAATGCCATCAACACTTTTTTCAAACTTACTAGTTGTTTGAAAATTCTGGAATTCCTTCATAATGTTGTCTTTAATCACATCCTTGCAAGCTTGAAAGAAAGCCATTGTAAAACCATTTGGGCCTGGTGCTTTGTACTGCTCATCTTTTTACCACTTTGAGAACCCCATTCTCTTTGAAGGGCCTCTCAAGCATGTGACCATCTCTTCCTCTATGGTCTCATATGCTAGTCCTTCAGACTTAGGCCTCCAAGCAAACCTCTCAAAAAATAGATATTCATAGCATTGCACAATATGATCAATGGCTGTAAATAATACTGCACTATTCGTAGTGTGTAAACATAATCAACTGTAAATACTATCATCATAGTAAGTGACCATTGGCTACTGTTGGCTAATGACTTCTGGCTTGTAGAAGAAGATTTCAGGAATCATTCTACCGAAAAGAAGGACCTGGCTCCATATTGTTGTTTATGTTTCTGCCTGCATCTGTTTTTCCTATAAATTTGTGTTACTTTAGTTGTCTAGATTATGCCTAGGATTTTCAGATATGTGGTGCCTTATTTTTTTCTTTATGTTTAGCTTTTTGAGCATTTAACTGCATTTGACACACATGAATTTTTTTGACTGTTGGTATTTTGAATAGCAAGAATTATACTTTGAACTTATGGTTTTGTATTAATATCACATAAAAAACTACAGGGTAGGATTTTGAAGGAGGTCATGACAATTAAATTTCTTTTGTTTCATTGGACCTTAATGCTTTCTTGGCGTGATGTGAGTTTGACATTATTCTTCTTATAAGTATAGTATTAGAATAATCTTGTTCTCATATATGCTGGATTTTGGAGATACTCTCTTTTCAGTTATCAACGGGATTCTTTATTTAAGCTCATGCTACTTGTAAAAAGTTATTTATTTACCTATAAAAAAAAGTTATTGATTTTTCCCTCTCAATCTGAACTTTGTTTTTCTTTTTTGGCATGCAGGAGTTAGGATTTCAATGTGACAAGAATCAAGGGGAATGTCGTGCTAAATTTGCTTGTCATCTGGATTGTTTTGCTTGGGTCAAACGCGATAGTTATCTCCCACAAGGAAGCCAGGGCCTAAAGGTACAAACTTCCAGCTTGGTTTTGTTTCGTGTTTTTTGTTTTATTATT
The DNA here is from genome assembly GCF_001411555.2 of Juglans regia. Classification (NCBI taxonomy): domain Eukaryota; kingdom Viridiplantae; phylum Streptophyta; class Magnoliopsida; order Fagales; family Juglandaceae; genus Juglans; species Juglans regia. Next base: position 22,164,855 of record NC_049914.1, on the reverse strand, counting down.
TACTTAGCTAAAAAACAGGAATTTGTTTCTTATTAGTTCAACTTGTGTTTGTTATAAGTGCTCTTATTTCTTTTTCTTTTCCCAAAAAAGTCCTCTTAGATAGAATATGTATAAAAAAATGTATATCGCGAGAGGGTTTCTCATGGTTAATGAGCTTTTAGTTGTTTTGACATATAAATATCTTCATTCTGATTATTTTCTTATAAAAAAAATCCTTTCATTCTGACTACTATTGGTAGACATAAGAAACAAATATATTTAATATTATTTTTCTACTATTTATTTTTGAGGTCTCAAATGACTAATAGACGTACCACATGCTAGTGATATGTAATATATTTATTTTTGAGTTTCTGATGTCGAACATTATGTGATGTTCCAAAAATGGGACTGGACATTAGGGACAAATCTCAGGTGCCCCCAAAATCTGGGGGAAAAGAAATCTTTTGGTCCCCAAAATTCAAAATAGAAATTCTTGGGACTTTTAATATTTTATTAATGGCGCCCCAAGACAAAATTCAATCTAGTTCGTCTCCCTTGTAATAAATACCCAAGAGTGAGTAAAGGAGGGTGGTGAATGAGATCCTACTTGCTTCGGGGAGAAGTTCCGGTCCTTTATAATGATGTGAGGAGCTCCAATAGTTACAGTGACAAGTTGTTTTGGAGTATAAGCTTAGATGTGGCTTGGACTTCTCTTAGGTTGTTAAAAATGGTATCAAAGTGAACATTAGTTAGAAGTGTGGGTCTTTAGCTATGCCACCTACAATGGAATGACTTTATGAGGATGCCAGGGATTTAAAGGGAGGGATTGTGATAACCGGGATGGAGTATAAGAGGGTGGTGAATGGGATGACACATTGCTTGGGGAAGAAGTTCTTGCCTCTCATAATAATTATAAGGGGCTCCAATTGTAACTATGACTACTTTTGGGGTATAAGCCCAGATGTGACTTGGTTTTTTGGGTCCTTAATGCCAAAGCTGCCACAGCGCAGTGTTAATGGCAATTATAGGGGTGGGGCTTGGGAGGGCTCTTAGGCGTAATTCTTGTTGTTGACCGAAGATAGAAAAAAAAGGAAATTGCATATTCTAAGAGCAGTTATCATTTGAACTTATATAGAGGACTTTTTACTAAGCTTTTTTCTTGTTGGCTTTTGTATCTTAATTAGGACCAGGAAAGTCTAACAGTTTTATCGAATGAAGGCACTCAGAATTTTATGTCATATTTTGCCTGATGCTGGGTTCCTGACAGTTTTTTATACCTTATCCTAGACCTCTCAGATCAAATCCAAGAGAATATTACGAAACCAAAAGTGATATCCTAACAGAATAGGTTCACCTATTGCTTCTTCATAATGTATTAATGTGTATTTATGGCTTGATTGTCTATTTATATTGTACTTGAATAGGTTCTGCTCGATTAAAATTTTAATATAACAACATAGGAGTTACCATGATGAATTTAAACAACAAGTAATTATTGCTCGATTAACATATGAACACAAATTCAGCTTGATTGCTATATTCATGTTCTTCCTTCACCAATGCAGTACATTGCTCTACCTGAGTTTGTAATGTTTCTGACACAATTCTTTGTTTCATTATTCTTAGTTTCAAATATCCATGTTTTCCCCTTACAATTGGAAGGCTTATGCATTTCCATTTCCTTTAACTGATGTCAGGCTGTTACTAAAGCAAAGTTGGGTTATGATCCGCTGGAGGTGAATCCTGAGGATATGGTTTGCTTTGCGAAGGAAAAGCCTCAGGTATGACAGACTGAAATAGTGTTTCTGATGTAGCAGTGGCAGGTTTACTGGGGTTTTGTAATAGAACATGAGGATAATGTTATATGAAAATGATGACGAAGGATAAAAGGATCGCTATATGAAGGTCATGTAGATGTTTGCCCATTGGGGGGAGGGAGGGGGGGGGGGGGGGGGTGCTTCGAGTGCAAATCGCATGATCGACCATTTACATCTGTAGAAAGTGGGTGCTTCCAATATGTGCATTATGTGTGAAATTTACTTTGTTGGTCTTTTGGAGTAAGTGATATGGATACTTGGTTGAACTCGGTGTCTTCCAGCAAGTATATAGTTTACATTTAGGGTTATAGAGAAGCAGATGCATAGGCAAATCTTTGACAAAGTTATACTGTTGTGATCCAATGATAATTCATTGGTATTCTAGAGGGACCAGCTGCTAGTGACTTGTGATTGCTTTGGTTTTATGACTCAAAAGGCAAGTAGGGAACTGTCATATGCTTGGTTCTATTACAAACGGTATATGACATCAGGGTGATGAGGGCTGAGTGTAATCCTGCTATAATATACCCTTGCGCTTGGACTGTCTGTCTTTTTGGCGATTTATAAGCCAACAAATGCAAGAAACACCACCAGCTGCACTGCCTTCCTTTTATTTCAATACACATACATGTGTTTATGGAAGTTGCTGGCTGCCAACGTATCAGATGCCCCATCCCAAGTGTTAATGTTATGGTGCATGGAAGGGTATATACGATAACTCTTATGCTTGGCAGTCAGCAATGTCAAACTATTTTCTTATGCATCGTTGCCTGCTAATTCCTGTTAGTTATTTTTTTTTCAAGTTTAGACGTTTATTTTTAGCCTCTTTTTCTTTCTTTCTTTTTGTACGTCGCCTTCTTGGGAACATTGCTAATACTTTTAGTCTGTTGTTGAAAATGGTGTTACAGATGATGGCCTCCTATTCTGTTTCTGATGCTGTTGCTACTTACTACCTATATATGACCTATGTTCATCCCTTCATATTCTCTCTTGCTACTATTATACCCATGTCACCTGATGAAGTTTTACGCAAAGGTAGTGGGACCCTTTGTGAAATGCTTCTAATGGTTCAGGTGGGTTCTTGTGCACATGCATTCCGAGGCTTTTACACTTTGCAAAGCAAATTCTCCACCACTAAACAATTATGGTTCTCCCAGTCTCATTTGTAGTTTTGCTACCTTTACAGGCATACAAGGCTAATGTTATCTGCCCTAACAAACACCAATCTGATCCAGAGAAGTTTTATAATCATCACCTTCTTGAGAGTGAGACTTATATAGGTGGCCATGTGGAATGCCTTGAGAGTGGGGTTTTTAGATCTGATATTCCTACCAGTTTTAAGCTTGATCCATCTGCTTATGAGGTATGCAGTTTCTGTATTTGTTTATATAACTTGAAAATGACTGATAGTTCTGGTTTCAAGAAGTGCTCATCCTATTTCTCTACATTGTCTGCTATCCTAGTTTGGCTTGAGCCAGTCTTTACCAAAAATTGATAAAAACTGGTACACATCTATCCAGATACTTGTACCTTTTTATTGTTTTGCTGTCTGCAACCTTCATAGGCCTTTGTCATGCGAATTTTTTCTATTTTGTGTGACGGGTTTTCCAAGCAACTCTAATGGTTCTTTTATTTCTAATGGCCCCTATATGTATGTGTTTGTGCATTTGGCGGAAGAGAATGATAGAAGCTTCGTGAGAGGACAATGGACGAGCTTAAAGTTCTTTTTTTTTTTTCTTTTTAAACTTTGTTCTTATGGGCGGGGGTCATTGATTTCAATGGACTATATGTCCATGAATTTCCACTTTCGGTTGTAAACCCTAGTTAGGCACTTCTCATGTATACTTCCTGTGTACTTGGGCTATGCCCTTTTCTCTTATGAATAAAACTTCTTGATTAGCTATAAAAAAAAAATTTCTAATGTATAATTATTCAAAGTCAAAATATTTTGATGTACACCAAAAAAGCAATTTGTACGTGTGTACAAGTGCAAACAAACTAAATGTTCTTTAACCTTATGGTCTTGTTATTACCGAGGTGTACGTCGTTGAGATACTGTTTAAGTTGCTAATCACTTCACTTTTGATGCTGTACTTTCTACTTAGATATTTCTTTCCAACAACTTCCTTCAAGATTGATCCATTCCTTTTGTAAGATTCCATGGAAGCTGCTTTACTGAAATATTTGCAATCAATGATCATTTTCCTTTGAGAAAAAGAATTTTCTGGGTCTAATTAGATGCTACTCAATCAAGATTTTGGAATAATTATTTATGCTTCCTGAATATGCTATTTTGAATTGCAGCAACTGATCAACAACCTTGACCGGGATTTACAATATGCTATAAGGGTAGAGGGTAAGATGGAATTGGAATCGGTGTCTAATTATGATGAAGTGAAGGATTCTATAATGGGAAAGGTGCTGAATATTTCTCTTTCAAGCATATGAGCTCATCTCTAATTATAGGGCTTGGACTCATCCAAATGTGTTCGGCTAATTTCTTTACAAAGGGGCATTAGTGTCCCATCATTTTTCTGTTAATATTTAAAGCTTTTGTTGCATCTACAAAGCCTGCGATACTTTCTTAATATTATTTTTTATTAAATACTTTTTCACCTAAATGCTTATAAAACGAAGTTTTTCTATGATATTAACATCTGAACCTTAAAAGTGATGTCTGGAAAAACTGTTTTTCATTTATTCACTCATCTGCAGCTTGTGAGATTGCGAGATGAACCCATACGCGAAGAATGCCCCCTAATATATCATCTCGATGTGGCTGCAATGTATCCAAATATTATTTTAACAAACAGGCTTCAGGTACGCTGGTAATAAATGCTTTAATCAATTATGATCAACCCCCTTTTTTTGTTCTTTTTTTTTTTTTTTTGGGGGGGGGGGGTTTATTTGACATTCACTTATAAAATATGTGACAAGGGTGCAGTGCGTTTCACTATAGTATGAAGTATATGACAGTATAACTAGAGAATATCTTTAAGGCATTTTTTATCATGATAATGTGAAGAATAATCATATATCAAAGCAGAAAGCTCAAGTAACTGAAATATACAAGAAATGCTCCTAAAACACGTCATTCTAAGTCCAAAAGCTAAGAATTCTAAAAAGACATGGAAACGGATGCTTTATGTGGCTCAAAACCATCAGGTCATTTTTCTCTATAAATTGTCTACAGACATACTGGAGTAGCTTTCCATATTCTCTTGTCTACTTCTACATAAATGATGCTTCCCTTGAAAGCCTGTAAAGAGTAATGACAAGTGAACTGGTCTCTCTTGATGCCGAACAATGAAGTAATAGGTCATTAACAGGCTCTCCATTGGTTTTACACATGTAACACCTAGCAACTATGACAGCTACCCTTTTATTAAGATTGTCTCTTATCAAGATCTTCCCCAATGCAGCTGTTCAAATGAACAAGGAAACCTCCTGAGGAACACCTGTCCTCTATATGCAATTCCAAGGGAACATTAGTCAAATTGGCTCTCTCTGTGTGTAATAAAGAGAATGAACACGAAACTTTATTGCCACTTATAAGCAAGGGTTGTTAGTGGCTTTTACTTTTAATTGAGTTGTCTCCTGATTGGCATATTTTACAGTTTCTTCCTGTCAAATTGTAGCTGATTTATTCTTTGTTTTACAAAATGCCTTATTTTTTGCCCACTTGCATCCTCAAATTGTTGTTTTTGTCTCTCCGCCCCCTCTGCCTAGACATACCTTTACCATCGATGTATATTAAGGTTTCTCCTTGTTTTATTTCTAGCCACCATCAATAGTTACAGATGAGGTGTGCACTGCATGTGATTTCGACCGTCCAGGCAAAACTTGTCTACGAAAACTTGAATGGGTTTGGCGGGGAGAGACATTCATGGCAAAGAAAAGGTATCATTTCTGTGTTTAGATCTTCCCATATATCTATAGGCTGTATCCATAAAAAGACTAACTGATGATTGTGCCTGGACATCACCTTGAATAACTTCAGTGACTATTACCATTTGAAGAGGCAAATTGAGTCTGAGTTTGTTGATGGTGCCGATGGTCAGTTGAAAAAATCTTTTCTTGACCTTCCTAAGACAGAACAACAGTCAAGGCTAAAAGAACGTCTAAAAAAATACTGTCAGAAGGTAGATTTCTCACTGTCTTGGTAGATATGTTTGCATAACTGATGCCCAAGAGACTAAACTTTGCTTTCTTCTACAGGCATATAAACGGGTACTTGAAAAGCCAGTCACTGAACTCCGAGAAGCAGGAATCTGCATGCGGGAAAACCCATTTTATGTTGACACTGTTCGTAGGTGAGCGGTTAAAATTTGTTATATCATAAGTTTTGTATACTAAATTTCGAAAAAGATAATCTTTACTATGTAAGTGTAGGTAATAGTTATGAAACAATGGAGGTGACTAGGTGTCTTGTCTTGTTTACGTCCTGTGTACTTGGGCTATGCCTATTCTCAATCTTATTAATAAAACTCTTTTACTTATAAGAAAGATAGTAATGAAACACTGGAAGTGAATTCTCACTAGGATATGCATTTGATAGACATGAGTTTGACAGATAAGACGAATCGGTTGTGTACATCTGCATTCCCAAATTTCTTTGTTACTTCTTTTCTCTCTTTTTTTTTCCACTTATATTTGCTTTTGTTCCCGCTCAAGCTTTCGGGATCGAAGGTATGAATACAAAGGACTTAACAAGGTTTGGAAAGGGAAGTTGTCAGAAGCCAAGGCTAGTGGAAATTCTATAAAAATCCAGGAAGCACAAGTACGGAATTATTCTTCAGCTTATTGAGTAATTGGAAAATAGCCATTTTAGTGATGACAAGTTACAAGTCTCATATTGTTATTGCAGGATATGGTAGTGCTTTATGATTCATTACAACTTGCTCATAAGTGTATTCTTAATTCGTTCTATGGATATGTCATGCGCAAGTGAGTTTGGGGACTTCCATTTTGTTTGAAATTCTTATTATATGAAGTCTTCTGTTACAGTGGCTTCCATGCTGGTCTTATCTTCAAAGTTATTTTTCTTTCAGGGGTGCAAGATGGTACTCAATGGAAATGGCTGGAGTAGTTACGTATACAGGAGCAAAAATAATTCAGAATGCTCGCTTATTGGTTGATAAAATTGGAAAACCACTTGAATTAGACACAGATGGTATCTGGTGTGTGCTTCCTGGGTCTTTTCCAGAGAACTTTACTTTCAAAACCAAGTACGATCTGGCTCTTCATGGTTTAAGTAGTCATTGGTATCTATTAACTACTGCAGGTGTCAAAGTCCTTATCACTTATATGGCATTCATTGATATTTTCATATATATTACTTGTACATAGTCAAATTTAATGGTGTTATCCAAGGTTTCATCTTCATTTGTGAAAATATGGTTGTTGGGTATCTAAAGACACTGACTACATCATATGGGAACACATATTTCAGAGACCTCAGGAAGAAGCTGACAATCTCATATCCATGTGTTATGCTTAATGTTGATGTGGCTAGAAACAATACAAATGATCAATACCAGGTCAGCTTGGGATCTTTTTCTAGAGTGTGTACTTCCTGATGTATTTTGTTCCATTCTGCTTATGCTTATATACTTATGTACTCATGCTGAGTATGCTAACTACGACATTTCTTGAAGTTCTAACTACTGTGTTTTACAGACGCTGACAGATCCTATCAATAAAACGTATATAACTCATAGTGAATGCTCAATTGAATTTGAAGTGGATGGTCCATACAAGGTAATGTTGATAGTTATGATTGGATTTTAACAACTTATTTGTTCTTCATTGTCTTTGCATTACCCTTATCACTAATCTTCGTGTAGGCAATGATTCTTCCTGCTTCAAAGGAAGAAGGAATCCTTATTAAGAAGCGATATGCTGTTTTTAATGATGATGGAACCCTTGCTGAGCTTAAAGGTTTTGAGATCAAACGAAGAGGTGAACTGAAGCTCATCAAAGTTTTCCAGGTAACCTCTTATTTGGATACTCTTCTGCTTGTTACCTGCTATATAATTGGTCTTTTTTCTTCTTGCCTGTGGTATATTTTGAGAGACCTGTTGTATTATGAAGCCTTCCTCTGTCCTTGTAGGAAGGGGTGTAGTATTAGTTTCGGGTGTAGTATGTAGACTGTAGCTTCTAAGGGAGTTTTGGGTGGTGTCTTAGTTTTGTGGAAACAAGGGATTGGGGTAGTTACGGTGATTTGCTTTGCCGTGGGGAGGAGCGTTTTGTCCCAATCGGGCTTGGTGTATATTGGATGGACTTACTGGTCATTAGGGGTTCTCTATTAAGGGCTAGGTGTTCTCTCTTGTATACATCCAATGTACTTGGTTACACCTATTGATATTAATAGATTTTTACTTATAAAATATATATATATTTTTTGAGAGACCTGTGTTGCCTACCAAATTTTTTTTTTTCAAAGACCCATGTCATTGCTTTATGGAACCAACTTTTCCTTCTGAGGAAACTGGAAAAGAAACTCTACGTTCATTTTTGCAGTTGCTTTAGATGAATCTGATAATATGTTTTTCCAGATTCAATGCATATAATAATCTCTTGCATATAATAATCTCTTTTTTGCTTTGGGCATTGGCTAGAGACTGTTCGTTGGGAGGGATTAGAGATTTTTTCTTCCGTAAGTTATTACTTTGGGCATCGGCTTTTGTATTGGATGGGACCAGTTTTCATGTTTTCTATGTTGCTTTTTCTAGTTCTTAGCTTGGAATTAGGTGTTTCTCTTGTATACTCCTTGCGTACTTGGGCTATGCCTAATTATGTGGATTAATATATTTCTTTTAACTTATAAAAAAAAAAAAATCTATTTTTTGCAGGCTGAGCTCTTCGATAAGTTCCTCCATGGATCCACCTTAGAGGAGTGTTATTCAGCTGTAGCTTCTGTTGCAAACCGTTGGCTTGATCTTCTTGATGTACGTTAATGAATTGGGTTTAGTATTGCGTATTGCTTTGTTTAAAGTATAGCACTGGGATTTGTTGTGGAACTCTTTTTTTCTCTCTTTTTATTTTATTGGCAATTGGATATCTTCAAGTCAGCCAGGATTGCTCAGTTTTTATGCCCTTTTCTTTCATTTCTTCTATCAGAATACTGATAAAAAAATTTCTCTTCTCAGAATCAAGGAAAAGATGTTGTGGACAGTGAGCTACTTGATTACATATCAGAGTCAAGCACTATGAGCAAGTCGTTAGCTGACTATGGTGTACAAAAGTCATGTGCAGTAACTACTGCAAAACGCCTTTCTGATTTTCTTGGTGATACAATGGTTAAAGATAAAGGACTTCGCTGCCAGTATATAGTTGCGTGTGAACCTAAGGTGCATTCTTAATTCTAAGTCTGAATTTATCATGCTGGATCTTTTCACGTTTTATTTAGCATATACAGTTATGTTCTCATTTCAAGAGGTGGACTTTTCTTGTTCTCTTTTCTCTCTCCTAAAAATTTTCTCTCCGTACATTTTCTTCTTTCTTTGTTTTTACTACTAGTTGGTTGTGGTGTGTCAATGACTACATCTCCTTGTGGAGATTAATGCATTAGTCCAGTTGGAGTTACTGTGTTAGTTGGTTTTCATGGGGTTGTGCAGAGAGGTAGTTATTGAACATAAGGTATTTGAGTTCAGAAAGGAGAATGAAAGGTGGTGGAGAATCACAAAGCGTGGTCGCCGTGTGGTGAAATACATTTCTTTGGATCATGAAGCCCTGGGGTGGTTGGGTTTAATGGTAAAGGATTGTGTAGAGTCATTGGGTTCTTCAGAGTTCCTGAGAACTTGTAGAAAAGGAAATAATGAGTTAATGGTGAGGAGGGGATGTAATAACAATGCCAGTTTTATCTTCATCTCGGAGTTTGGGCATGAAAAGAGGAGAGGACTGCTAGTGGTGCCGGAAGGAAGGGGGAGGGGTGGAGGAATTTTGGAGTTACATTGAAGGAGCTCAATCCCCCTCCCTCTGTTTCGAGTGTGAGAAACAGAGTACCTAAAGGTGGTGGTGTTTCGAAGAGCAACGGTGGTGCTCCATCGTGGATGGCAGCTGGTGCACAGTCGTACAGTGGGGTGCTCCAAGCACAACAGGTGCAACGAGTCGTGGGTGCTGTGGTGCCAGGCATGAACAGTACATAGATTGTGCAGCAACGAGGGGGAGATGGTTATATACTGGTGGGGTCAAAGGAGAAAAATATCTTAAGAGTGCTGGGTGACACGGAGAAAAAAGTGGAGACGTTATTAGATGAAATAGACTGGCTGAAACGCAGCTTAAGGGTAAGGAGATGTTGAGTTTGGGCATGGGCTGTGATGTGGGCTTTACATAAGGGAGGGATCTGGGCCGTGTTTCGGGCTAGAGGGTTATGGACGTAAGAAGAGGGTAGGTGGAGCAGTTTGGCTCAACGGGCTTAGAGTTGGGCCCTGCTTTGGGCCAGGTTGTAGGCCCAAAGAAAGGACAGCTGACGGCCGTGGGCGACCACCTTGGTGAGCCAATAGACAATTCTGGCGGGAGGAGGTGGAAGACGGCGAAATGGAACCAGATGAGACCGTGAGGGTTGTTTTTCCGTCGTCGTCAGGGGGGCTGTTGATGGGGAGTGCACAGACTCAGTTGTGCGTGGCGTTTGAAGGCCCAGATGTTGCTTGTGTAGTCTCGCTGGCAGAGGAGGGGCTTTTGTGTGAGTACCTGTCGCCGATTCGTGGGTTGTGTTTGGAGAAGGCACAATATACACCGTGTGTAGTGGATGGAGGCCCAATGGTGAATCATGTGCAGTCAGTGTTGTCGGAGCATGATCCCTCGATACTGAGGTCTTCGAGAGACTCTCTATCAATGGAGATGGTCTCCTTTGAGGAGAATAAGTCTGGGGGAGGGTTTGAGGAATTAAAATTTTCGGTTCCTGTTTATGGGGAACCAGAATCAGTGTGTGGCTCTAAAATTGATTTTTTTACTCCCAAAGATCACTTACTCCTTTGTGTACACTCCCCCTTAACTATGGGAGTATTTCATCAAAGTGGGTTTTCAAGAAAGTAGAAGAGATTCAAGCTATTATTGGGATTTCGTTTGGAGGTTATGAAGAACAACTTAAGGCTCTCCTCGTAGCACTTGAGGATAGCCATTCGAAGTCAGCCTCAAAGCGGGATAGAGAATTCAAAAAGTTAATTTGCTCCATTAATTATGATGTGAAAGAAGGGAGTAGCGGAATGGATAGATTGAGAGGGAGGGGCAATATAGTCTTGTTATGAAACCTAAGATTGTATCTTGGAATGTTCCGGGGGGCTCAATGATCGCAATAAACGCCTTCGTATTAAATCATTATTGCGGATGTGGAAGTGTGATGTGGTGTGTTTTCAAGAAACAAAGTTGCAGTGCATTGATAGGAAAATTGTGAGAAGTTTGTGGGGGTGCTCGTATGTGGGTTGGACTTATTTGGCCTCTTTGGGAGCGTCAGGTGGAGTGTTAATTATGTGGGATAAAAGAGTGGTTGAGCTGATTGAGGAGTGTATTGGAGAGTTCTCGGTTGCGAATCCCTTTAAAAATGTGGTGGATGGATGGGAATGGGCATTTGCAGGCTCCTATGGTCCTAATGTGGATAGGGACAGGAGAAGTTTGTGGGAGGAGTTGGCGGGAATTTATTTATTATGGGATGTGCCGTGGTGCATGAGGGGTGATTTTAACACTATTCGCTTTCCTAGTGAGCGATCAGGGTGTTGTCGACATACCATAGCTATGGATGAATTCAGTGAGTTCATCTTTGATCTGGACCTCATGGATATCCCTCTGGTAGGGGGTGAGTACACCTGGTCAAATGGGCGGGTTTGGTTGAGATTGAATAGATTCCTTGTATTTCCTTCGTGGGAAGATAAATATCCGGAAGTAAGTCAGAAACGACTAGCTCGAGTTAGTTAAGATCACTTTCCTATCATTTTGAATTGTGGGGGTATTCACAGAGGGCGTTGGTATTTCAAGTTTGAAAACATGTGACTCGCAGCGGATGGGTTTGTAGAGATGATGCGTGGGTGGTGGTCTTCATATCAGATTATTGGTACTCCAAGTTACATTCTGGCAAGCAAGTTGAAGGCACTGAAACAAGACTTGAAGAAGTGGAATTTGGAGGTTTTTGGTCACATTGACAATCAGAAGATTACATTGTTGGAGGAACTGCAAGACATAAAGGATAAAGAATTCTTGGGAGATCATTCGGAGGAGGTGTTATTGAGGAAGGGCATGGTTATAGCAAACTTGGATAGGGTTCTGTTGCCAGAGGAGACTTCATGGCGTCAAAAATCCAGGGCTCTTTGGTTGAAAGAAGGTGATAGGTGTACGAAGATTTTTCACGAAGTGGCTAATTCACATCGGCGTAACAATACCATTGAGTCACTCCAATTAGGTTCTCAGGTGTTATCTTCTCATCCCGATATAGAAAACTATATAGTACAGTATAATGAGACTCTTCTCATAGAACTGGATTATTGGAGGCCGAAGCTTGATGCTTTGCATTTTGAGGCAATTGATGCGCATTGTGTTAATGTTTTGGAGAGACCTTTTGTTGAAGAAGAGATTTATGAGGTCATATTTGGCCTTGCGAAGGACAAAGCGTCGGGGCCGAATGGTTTTTCAATGGGTTTTTTTCAAACTTGTTGGGACATTGTGAAAGATGATGTTATGCAGGTTTTCAGGGAATTTCACTCTTTCCAAAAGTTTGAAAAATCCCTTAATACGAATTTTATTGCTCTTATTTCCAAGAAACACGGGGTTTTGGCGATTGAGGACTTTTGGCCTATAAGTCTGGTTAGTAGCATTTATAAGATTATCTCGAAGGTTCTGGCTAACCGGCTTAGCCCGGTATTGGAACGTATTATTTCCGAGTCCCATAACGCATTTATTCGAGGAAGACAAATTTTTGATTCAGTACTTATTGCAAATGAGTGCTTGGACTACAGATTACAGGAAGGAGGTTTAGGTGTTTTGTGCAAGCTTGACATGAAGAAAGCATATGATCATGTGAATTGAGATTTTCTCTTATACTTGCTTGAGAGGTGTGGTTTTGGGGTTAGGTGGATTGCATGGATACACCATTGTATTTCAACAGCTCGGTTCTCGGTTTTGGTTGACAGCACACCTGCTGATTATTTTGATAGTTTGCGGGGATTGCGACAGGGAGATCCTTTATCTCCTCTTCTATTTGTGATAGTTATGGAGGCTTTAAGTAAGATGGTGCAGGCTGTTGTTGGGAGAGGTTTCTTGTCGGGTTTTTAGGTGGGCAATGGTTCTAGTGGCCCTACTATCATTTCACACATTCTTTTTGCAGACGATACGTTAGTTTTTTGTGAAGCGGATAGGAGCCAGATTAAAACTTTACGAGCATTGTTACTTTGCTTTGAAGCAGTGTCGGGGTTAAAGGTGAATTTGGACAAGTCTGAGATGGTTTCTGTGGGTGCGGTCTCTAATATCCGAAGCTTGGCAAGCTTGCTGGATTGTAAGGTGTCCTCTTTCCCAATGAAATACCTGGGCCTTCCGCTGGGAGCAACATTCAAGAGTAGAACTATATGGGATGGGGTAGTGGAGAAGATAGAGAGAAGGTTGGCTGGCTGGAAACGAGTGTATTTATCAAAAAGGGGCCGCCTTACTCTTATCAAGAGTACTCTCACTAACCTCCCCACCTATTTTTTATCTTTGTTCCCTACGCCTGTAGGGGTGGTGAATAGAGTGGAGAAACTCTTCAGGGCGTTCTTATGGGGAGGCATGCGGGAGGAAAAGAAATTCCATCTGGTAAGATGGAAGACTGTATGTGCCTCAGTTGTGAATGGGGGGTTGAGAGTGTGTAACTTGAGAACTTTTAATAAAACTTTATTGGAAAAATGGCTTTGGAGATATTATTTGGAGGGGGGAGCATTGTGGAAGGATATTATTGATGCTAGATCTGGTGTCGCTTGGGGAGGCTGGTGTTCTAAGGAAGTGAGAGGGGGGTATGGTGTGGGCTTATGGAAGTATATAATGAATGGGTGGCGATGTTTTGCAAATCAAATCCGTTTTGTAGTTGGTGAGGGCATCCATATTAGATTTTGGCGGGATGTGTGGTGTGGAGATCATGCATTGGAAAAGAATTTTCCGGCTTTATACTGTATTGCAGTTAATAGGAGGTATCAGTGGCGGATGTGCGTTTATTTTCTCATGGTGCATACCAGTGGAATATTCTTTTTAATAGGGATTTCCATGACTGGGAATTACCTATTGTTTCAGAAATTTTCAGCTTACTATACTCCATGAAGACTACTATGACACAGCGAGATAGCTTGAAGTGGCGGTCTAATAATCACAAGATGTGTACAGTTAAGGCATATTATAGCATCTTGACAACACAATTTGATATTACTCCGTTTCCTTGGAAGAACATTTGGAAGTCTCGAGTGCCTTCTAAAGTAGCTTTTTTTGTTTGGAGTGCTGCTATTGGGAAGATATTGACCACGGATAACTTGAAAAAGAGAGGATGTGTGGTGTTGGAGTGGTGTTACATGTGTAAGAAGAATGGAGAATTTGTGGACCATCTATTACTACACTTTGAGGTAACAAGGGTGTTGTGAGATGAGATTCTTCTTAGGGTTGATGTTGCTTAGGTTATGCCTATGAGGGTGATGGATTTGTTGGGTTGTTGGCCAAAGATGCAAGGCTGTCTTCAAGTGGCAGCAGTGTGGAAGATGATTCCGTTGTGTATTTGGACGGAAAGGAATGCGTGTTGCTTTGAAGATAAGGAATGCACAATATCCGAGTTGAAGAATTTTTTTCTCCACACTCTAATATTTTGGTTTTCCACTATTGTATTACATGGGGATAATGTTCAGGAATTCTTGTCTTTAATTTACCGCTTTTAGAATGTATTTAGGAGCTCTTATGTACACTTCCTGTGTACAAGGGCTATGCATATTTCATTCATATATATAATATCTATCTTTTACTGAAAAAAAAAAAACTTAGCATATGCAGTTTCTTATCTTCTGATATTCATTAGGAATTTTCAGTGGCAAATCAAGGGAACAATCAGAAATAGGTTACTGTATTGATAATAGGGATCCGTACATAATAAAAGGGTACATGATACTTCCCTCATGAGCTATCTACCATCTTTTTCTTACACCTTAAACTTCAATTAAGTACGACTCGGACCCCCCCACTAGTAATTTCTGTCTGAATTTGGCCCCTCTATCAAGTGTCAACCAACATTAATATGGACAGAAATGTGTCAAAAAGACAAAAATGCCCTTAAAATTAAAAGCAAGCCCTTTAAGAATGATCTTGTCTTTTCTCACGTGTTTCATCTGAGTTAATGATTGTTTTATATAGATGAGGTAAAATGTCACCAAAAACTATGGCATAGGGTTGAAGTTGCACTGAATAAAAGTTTTTGGGTGTAAGTGAAAAAGGGATGATAGTTCATGGGAAGGAAAGTGCTATTTATCCTGAAAGAAAAGATAAGTTTATGTCATTGGGAACAGGTTAAAGTATTCAACAGTACTGGTTGGATTCAGGATTTTGTTGGCATAACATTGCAAGTTAAGTCTACAAGCATTTATTTTTGTACTGAAGCCAGTCTATATACTTGTAGTTTGGAGTTCATGACTGAACACTCCTCACTGGCAGTGAAAAATGCAGGGAAGGTTATCTGTCACATTTTTGTTTCTGCAGTGTTTAGGTGAATTACCATGGGCGATATTGCAGCTCTATGTACATTAATATTATCAGTGTTACATTGACATGAGTTTTGTAGGTGTGGTTAGTTATATATACTCTTTGATTGAACCCGGAAGGGTGTTGTGATCAATGTTTTGAATACCGTACCGGACGTCATACCGGTCAAGGCACTGGAACGAAATATTTCGGTACCGGTATCGTTTCGGGATAGTCGATATATAAATAAATTATATATATAAATATATATCAAAATTATATTCCAAAATAATAGTCTATATATAAATAAATTATATATAAATACATATATATAAAAATTATAAATAGTCTAGTCTGAATTAGGGGTTAAAAAATAAGTTTGTTTGAAAAAACGAAAAAAAAAAAAAAAAAAACACAGGCCGAAATGTAGTCCGGTATAGCCAGTACCAGCTGGTACGGCCAGTATGGAACAGATATAGTACCTGTACCGGACAGACGGCCGAAACGAAAAATTTCGGCGTGCCGGCCGGTACGGTACGAAATTTAAAACACTGGTTGTGATAGTAGATTTGGCATTTTGTTCTTTTTGTTGTCTTTCACCCAAAATGGATTACTGATCTAATTTGCACTACTGAGATAAGATGCAATGGGAAAGTTGTTCTAAATGTCTTAAGGAAAGAAAGAGCAATTTTTTTCTCTTCTGGACCTCATGAATAATAAGCAATAGTGGCAGCAAAGCCGACATGTTCAATTGCATCATGTTTATTTTGCTGACAATGTCACCATCGGAGACATTGTTATTTGTTGCAAAAATGCTTCTTTGCCTTGGCAATTTCATCAGCCTTTTTGACTCACTTCATCCATGCCTCGACCCCAGCTAAAATTATATGGAACTCTCCTTGATTTAAGTTGCTCTTTTGCTATTACACTGGTGAACCCACTCCTGTAAAAAGTCTACTCCGTCAAGGTTAATCAGTCTTTCGCTCAATAACACATCCACTATCTAATCATTTGACAGAAAATTTCAGCTCCTCGTCTTCTTCTTGGTAATTAGAAAACAACGCCTTCAAAATTCCAACATCACTACTTAACCTGATAATCATTGTGGATTCTTCTCTCTTTCCTCTCAATGCTTTTCTTTCTTCTTCTCTGCAACTTCTCAGAGAGATTTTGTATGCCTTATAATTGTAAGTTCACATATGGAAACATTTTTTCTGATAGTGTCTTTTAATTAAGCCATTTGTTTTTGCGTATCACTTCCTAAATTTATGGAGTACTACTCATGATGTGATGTCGTTACTTTTTTTTTTGTTTTTCCTCAGTAATATGGATTACTGCTATGCAAGTTTCATCTCTATTTGATATCTCAGTAACTGTTATTCTAATAAATGGCATAGTTATGTTCAGCTTTCTTTCCTTTTTTCTTTTGCTTTCTTGGGGGGCATTTTGATGGAAACATTTTTTTATGTTGGCTGAGTAGGGGACACCTGTAAGTGAGCGTGCTGTTCCTGTTGCAATATTTGAAACTGATGCAGGTAAAGTTCTTCCATTATTTTCTTCAACTTCATTTTCTGTTTGTTTGTTTATTGAAGAAAGGGGGTAAAATGTTCAAATTTGCAGAAATAATGAAGTTTTATGTACGAAAATGGTGCAAGATCTCATCGGATGTTGGCATTCGATCCATTATTGACTGGTCTTATTACAAGCAACGGCTTAGTTCAGCAATTCAGAAAATTATCACCATTCCGGCAGCTATGCAAAAGGTTTTGTTGCTTTTTCATTGTTGAGGTTATTTACCTCCCTTTCTCTTTTGCATGCCTTGTGTAATATTATTTGAATTCTTCAGGTTGCAAATCCTGTCCCTAGGGTTGTACATCCCGATTGGCTGCATAAGAAGGTTCGTGAGAAGGAGGACAAGTTTCGACAACGTAAATTAGTTGACATCTTCAACTCATTGAACAGAGATGATCTGTTAAGAAAGAACAGTGATCCTGTTGGCAGCAATGTTGTGAGGAATGAAGAAGTCATTGAAGATTTGGAAGACTTTCGAAATAAAAGCAGCAGTTCTGTAAATGGACTTAGACCGATTGTTCGTAGCTATAAAGTTAATGATGAACAGCATTTGGTCAAGAAAAATGGCCAAGTACACTCTGTGCAAAACAAAACTGGTCATGGTGAAAATGTGCTTCAAGAGTCTCCACAATTGCACCAAAATGCTCGCTCTTCTGAAAATATTGACAGGAATGTGGATTACCAACGATGGCTTGAACTGAAGAAAAGAAAGTGGAAAGATACTCTGGAGAGAAGGAAGAGGCAAAGGTATGCTGTTCTTTGTTACCTACTTATGAAGGCTTGGAAGTTTTCCATGCAGATTGAGATATGGTACAAAATGTCATCCTACGGATTCAGAGATTTTCCTAGTACAAAACTTCATTCTGAGAACCAGAGTTTTACATATAATTGTTTATAGAATGGGATGTGATTTATAGTTAGGTTTAAATATTTACCTAAAAGGTCACACTTATTTGTGCTCCATCTGAAAGTTCAGAGGGGTTGATTATCCTTATTAGCTTCAAAGGATGTTAGGTGGTTTGCTTTTGTGAAAAATCTATCATGACTAGTGACAATTCAAAAGTGGAAAGCATGAACATAAAAAAAAAAAAAAAAGGAACTTCCATAATTTATTAAAATCAATCCATACCATCAACTATTGTCAATGACTTCAAGATGGTTGATGTTGCTTAGGCTGTACGTCAGTATTACCATCCAAATTTCATGGGAAAACAGAGACATGCTTGCTAATTTATTTTGGATTGATCAAATATGTGGTTCCCCTCACCAATTGGATGCAGATCTGGATGACTGTGATTTGTTTGTGTGCCTCCTTATTGTGAGCAGATATGTTTTACCCTATGGTATTAATAATCTACCACATTATGTAATGGCACTGGCTTTGACAGATTGAGCAACTCAAAGACTCGACACTATGGTACTGGTGTTTCTGAACTCCTGGGTGGTGTGATAAATCAGAAAGATACTCTGGAAAAATCTGGTGTCAGTTCATATTTTAGGAGGCATGAAGTAGCCCTGACACGCTGCCACTGGCAGGTAATATGACTTTAATTCCTTTTGAATGTTTGGGCTGAATGATTAGAATGTGAAAGCTTGATCTCATCTTTCTATGGTTCAGGTTGTACAGCTAGTTCGGAGTTCAGAGAATGGCCAATTTTTTGCCTGGGTTGTTGTAGAAGGATTCATGCATAAGATACCTATAACTGTTCCCAGAGTATTTTACCTCAACTCGAAAGCACCTGTAACTGAAGAGTTTCTGGGAAGGCGTGTCAACAAGATTCTTCCTCATGGAAGGCATAGCTATAACTTATATGAGGTGTGCCTGGTGTTGTGGCTTTTATAGTTTTCATAATGGTCCTTTCATCTGATTTTATTTTTCACATTCAAGGTCTGAGGTTTTGATTTTCTTCTGCTTTGATGAATTTTAATAGGTTACAATCGATGAAGATCAATTTAGAAAATATAGTAAAAAACTTGCAGCCCTCCTGGCAGACCCTGAAGTTGAGGTTAGCACTCGGTAACCAAGTACATTAATCATTTCATAAACAAAAAAGATAAAAAAAAAAAGAAATATTTGATTCTTGTTTGTGTACCTCGTTTATATTTCTGGTCATAATCTACGGTAAATGTCACAAGTTTCTTGGACTTCTTTCATTGTATTTCTGCTTGCATTTGTCGTGATGGCTATGCATCAGTATGACATTTTTAGCAAATCTATTTTATGGTTTTTAGTTCATTGTTTTCTTATTGTGCATTGACAGTAATGTGGGGTATTATTTGTAGATAACAAACCAACCTTACTAGATTAGTTCAATATATAAGGGACTGTTGCAACTCTAACCATATTATCACATTACACGGATTTTCAGCTGGCCAGAAAAAGAAAAAAAGGGTACAACATTTTGTCAAAAGAAAAAAAAAAAGAAAAAAAAAAAAAGACTTTTGAGTACCACTCTTGACTTCATGATTAAGTTGCAATGCATAACAAGCCACAAAGGATGTGGCAAGTTCCACCAACCTTGGTTTTTTTAAGGTAAAGTTCGACCAACCTTGGTTTAAGATGACATGGGATTATGGCCTGATAGAAGCATTATATGCATTTGTTTAAAATTTTACTTTCGGACATTTTATTTGTGGAAGCTTTAGAGATGAGAGGTTATATGTAATACAAAATCTCCACCCCCAATGCTAGTTTTTAAGGAATTCTTAAATTTTATCTTAGACTTTAGAAACCTCGGGTGAAATTTTTGGTCGAAACAGTTTTTCATGCATCCTAAGTTGCCGTAGAATGTGCATTCCCAACTAGTATTCTTACTGTAACATTTTTGGAAAGGGATTTTGGAAAGGGATGGAGTCTTAGAAAAATACTCCTACCAACACATTTGCAAGGTGAGTACATTTTTTTATGTGTTCCATCTTTTGTTCTTTAGTTGCTTGTGAAGTGAGACTAAAACATGATAGCTTGTAAAATCTCAGATTAACTTATAAAAAACAACCATCTCAGATTGAGTATATGATGAAGGTGAATAGAATCCTACATTGCCTATGAGGGTGTCAGGAGATGTTATTGTGGTTTATAATGATTCAAAGGGGTTCCAATTGCAACCTTAAATAGTCCTTTTGGGTATAAACCCAAATGTGACTTGGACTTTTCTTAGTTCGTTGCTGACGGTATCAAAACTAGTCCTAGTAGAAGTGTGGGACTTGAGCTATGCCACCTATCTTTTGTTTTTTAGCTTCTTTTTTTTTTTTTTCAGAATTGGGAATGGTCTAAAGAAAGCATTAGGGATTTAAAGGGAAGGGATTGTAATGCTTAAGATTGAATATAGAAGGGTGGTGAATTGGAGTATACGTCCAATTGTGGCTTGGGCCTTTACTTTTTATTTATTTTTATGAATAATAAAGGGTTGGAGGGGAAATCAGAGGCAACCTCTCTACCAAAGCGTGACCATGGTAGCACCCTACTTGCTGGGAACCTGATTGGAGAGGCCTAGACGATGAGAAGCCATAGGGCTCCCTCAAGTCGGGTTTGAGCTATAGCCAGATCCCAACCCTACTGGGACATTCAATGAATCCCTAGGTGACTAATACTAACGCCCTAAGGCAAATCCATTTTCGGATTTGAACTCAGGAACTAGTACATGCCAAACCACATGGGGGTAAACCGAGGACCAGTGGCTTAGGCTTTTATTAAATCATTGTATAACTTCCCTGTGGTTCTTATTTATATTTGAAAATTTTTACTTTTTCTGTGCAAAATAATTAGTTTTAGGGTTGCAATAGTTTTATAGAGCTTTCACATATGCCAATAAAAAATATATTTCAGCCTTAAAAGCTTCCGCACATCGTTATTTTTCCTCCAAATGCTGGTAAAAACTATATCTGTGCTTAAAGCTTCCACATATTCATGTCATAATTTTCAAGCATTTTTAAAGAAATGAAAATTTTTCTGAGGACAAAGGAAGTAATTTTTTTGAGAGGATTCAACTCTTAAGGTTAGTACATTGAAATTTTGAACTTCTTATGAGTAGGGCTAGAATAACTTGTATGCTACCAATTGGAGTTTTAATTTGAAATATCTAATTGAGTGGTTTAATTGCATATGTTAGTTTGATTAGAATGCAATCCTTTGTCAGGGGATATACGAAACGAAGGTTCCATTGGAGTTTAATGCTATCCTCCAGATTGGTTGTGTCTGTAAGGTGGAAAAAACAGCCAAGAAACGAAATGTTCAGGATGGCTGGAGTCTAAGTGAACTTCACATGAAGACTACAACGGAATGCTCTTATCTGGAACAATCCATCTCTTTCTTTTACTTGTATCACAGCATCTCAGAAAGGCGAGCTATATGCATTGGGTATTTTCCTGCATCAAGAACAATATTTGTTGTGGTGGTTAATCCTTATCAAAATAAAGATTTATCACCATTATTTCTTGAAAAACAATTCCGTGAAGCTTGCCAAGCCGTGTCTGTTGAAAAGCAGCCTTCAAGTAATGGTGTCGTTATCAAGTTGGACTATGTTGGATATGTTAAGGATGCTGAAAATATTTTGCAAAGGGCAATAAATGAGCACAGACATCAGCACCCTGGGCCTACAATTGCTGTTATTGAATGCCCAAATCCTCAATCAATGAAGTCAGGTATACGAGCTCTAGATGATTTCCCATGTGTGAACATTCCTTCCAATGCTCGTGATAGTCACTATCAAGTTCTTGGGTGGCAACAAGTGGCTGCAAAAATAGGGATGCAGCGGTGTGCAGCTTCATCCCAGTGGTTGACTGAGAGAATTTCTCTCTCGAAATATGCCCATGTACCAGTAGGGAATTTTGAACTCGACTGGCTCATCTTTACAGCAGATATTTTCTTTTCAAGAGCACTACATGATCAGCAACAGGTACTTTGGATATCTGATGATGGTGTTCCGGATCTAGGAGGCATTAATGAAGAAGAGACCTGTTTTGTTGATGAGGTCCATCAACCTGTTATTACATACCCTGGTGCATATAGAAAAATAACTGTGGAGCTAAAGATTCATCACCTGGCTGTAAATGGTCTTTTAAAAAGTAACCAAGTGAATGAAATGGAAGGAGGTGCTTTGTTAGGATATGACCAGGACATGACTTCTGGAGTACATATTCTGAATGAACAAGGTGGCTTTGATGAGGATACTGCATGTGCACCTGCATTTCGTATACTAAAACAGTTGATCCAAAGGTGCCTTGCGGATGCAGTCACATTTGGAAATGTATACGCGGATGCAATATTGCAACATCTCTATCGATGGCTCTGCAGGTTGCAGTATCTTAACTTTGATTTGAATGGTTCTTGTTTTTGGTTCAAGTAATTACCTCTTTCCCTTTTATATTGCAGCCCTCAATCAAAACTTCATGACCCATCCCTTCACCGCATTCTTCACAAGGTAAATACTTGTTGGATTACATAGGGTGTTTCCTTGTGACATGAAAAATGTTCTAGGGTGCACAGACTATAAGGTTGCTCACTAGGTTTGTTTGTTTTTTTTTCCTTTTACTTTTTCATTCTCTTGACAAAATGTTTCATATTCCTCTTACAGAGAAGTAATCAAAAGAATGATTACAATGATTTAGATTCTGTTCTTACATAATTGGCCTTTTTATAACTATCTGTACATGTAAAAGCAGGCGTGCAATGATTTATGACTGCTTTCGATTCTTCTTAATATCTACAGGTGATGCGGAAAGTGTTCGCACTATTGTTGGCAGAATTTCGCAAATTGGGTGCCAAAATTGTTTTTGCAAACTTCTCAAAGATTATTATAGACACGGGCAAATTTGATCTCTCTGCTGCCAAGGCTTACTGTGATAGCTTGCTTAAAACTCTGAAAGCTAGGTAGGTTTCCAATTTTAAGTAGATTATTGCAATTTTCTTCCATCCCATTATTTTTTATCTTCGTTTACAGAGACCTATTCGAGTGGATTGAGTTTGAGCCGCTGAATTTCTGGCATTCCCTGCTTTTCATGGATCAGGTTTTGTCACCTTCGCCTTGTTTGTAACTTAGTTTGTGCTGAATTGGATTTTTATGAGTTTTTTATAATCTTTTATTTTTATAAGTTTTTATTTTTTTTATTTTTTTTATTTTTTTATTTTTTTATCGGTAAACAAATTTTTATTAATCAAAAGAGTAGGCTGGAGCTCAAGTATACAGGACATATACAAGAGCAATACCTAAGCATGCTAGTTTAGTGATACAAGAAATTCATGAAAGGTCGTGCCATGAAAATCAATTACGATCGACTAATGGAGGAAAGTATTAAAAAATAAATTTCTAATCTCATCCATGACCTCTCTGTCTTCAAAACTTCTTTCATTTCTCTCCCTCCAAAACCATCACCATAGGCATATTGGGACCATCTTCCATTGATGCAATTTGAGAGTTTCCTTGAATGCCTCTCCAAGAAGCTAGGAGGTTGCTTACCCTTCTCAGCATCATCCAAGCTAGTCCCAATTGATCAAAGACTTCATTCCACAAAGTCATGACAATCTCACAATAAAGTTGTAGATGATTAATGGGCTCTCTGCTCTTCTTGCACATACACTACCAATTCGTGACTATGATTCGATGTTTCTTCAAGTTGTCTAGAGTGAGAATCTTCCCCAAAGAAGCCGTCCATACAAAAAATGCTGCCTTTGGAGGTGCCGTTGTCTTCCAAATGCTCTTCCATGGGAATGGATTTGTGTTGTGCGTGGTCATGGTTTGGTAGAAAGTGCCGACTGTGAATGTCCCCTTCTTAGAAGGGCATCAAAAGATCTTGTCTTCAACTCCCCCCAACAAACGGGTGGAGTACACAAAGTTAAAGAATGCCGAAAAAGTGTCAATTTCCCAATCTTGTTCATTTCTGAGGAAAGTAACATTCCATTGGAGAATACCATTGGAGATGATTAATAGATCCGCAATCGAGGCTTCTTTCATTCTTGCTAAGCCATAAACTTGTGGATAAACTTCCTTGAGTGCCCTATCGCCGCATCATACATCATGCCAAAATTTTTATAAGTAACAATACAAAATTTCATTAGGAGCGCAAAAGGGTGCCTACCAAGTACACTAGGAGTATACATTGGAGAATGCCTATCTAAGAGGAGGAAAGAGAATGAGAGTTTTAAAAAGTCCATAAGAGAAGAAAATCTAGTAGTGTTGTGGATGGTTGACCATTCATACAAAGATTTAAGCATACAATTTTTAGCTTCAGTTGTGATCTCTCATGGTCTTTAAAATCGCAGCATTGAGTTCGTTTCAAATGCACTTCATCAAGCACATCGGAACCATTATCCATACATACTTTCCTTCCTATATGCCTCCCCAAACTGCCAATCTCTAGGAAGTGAAAATCTACTCCTGCAGGACTACATCACTTGGTGGGACGAACTTAGATGTTTCTTTTTTAACATCTTATTTTTTTGGGCTTCGGCCATTTTATTCAATGGATCTAGTGTCCATGATTTCCTTCTTTTTTTTTTTTTCTTTCTAGTTCTTGACTTGTAACTAGGTTTCTGTATTTGTATTCTTCCTGTATACTTGGGCTATGCCTATTTAATTGTCTCAATAAAACTTTTAATTGCCTATAAAAAAACATTTCCACCACCGATCGCCACATGTGCTCCCTCTCTGTTGCAAACCGTGACAACGATTTGCCTAGTAATGCTTGATTAAACACAACCAAGTAGGCCAATTAATTAAATGGTAGTTGTACCCGGCATCTACACCACCACAAACAAAATCTCGGTTTTCTCAAACTGTTTGGTCACATCTATTGGGATGGGGAAAAAGGTACAACAAATATGCAGGAAAGTTAGAGAGGATGCTCTTGATAAATGTGATCTGGCCTCCTTTAGACACATAAAGCCGCTTCCATCTCACCAATCTTCATTCCATCGCAACGATACTGTCCCTTTTGCAACAGCCAGGCTGAGGTACGACTTGAGGGCTCTGGGGGTTTACCATCTAATGGCTCATAGAAATTCAGCTCATTCCCATCAATAGGAATCAAATGAGCAGAGGAGGATGTTTGTTTTCTGCGGTCTTTTAACACAGCCAGCTCTTTGAGATTTTCTGGAACCACCTCCCCCAGCTGCTGCCTTCCCCCCATTCTTATTTCCCATTCAGTTACAGAAACCTTTTCTGTAACTTCATTACACTTCCCATGCCCATCAAAATCTTTGGATGCTGGAAAACCACCACCGGTGACAACGTCCCCAACAAAAGATACCTCTGTTTGGCACTTTGCGTTTGACTCTCACAACCTACCCCCTTCATATCAATAACTGTCATGCCTTCAGATGCCCCATGCATCACTTCAATTTCTTGCACACTCTCATTCCCCTCAGAGATGTTCTCGGGTTCTACGCTTATGATCCTTGGCCATAACTTCCTTGTCAGTATTCATTGAGATACATAGAGAGGGTTGGCGTTGACTTCCTCAACTTTGAGCATTACTTCCTTTGCACAAATAGAGCATTAATAGAGGATTTTTGGCATTTTCTGACCCACATGCCCTTGACCATTGTTATTGAAGGCTAGAGATTTTCTATTCTTCTCCATTGTATCTTGAGTCGGGAGAACTAGACCCAGAACCCTTGGGGCTGCTCCTAGCTGTGTTTTAATTCTCCATACAATCAGTTTTGATAAAAGCACGCTTTAGCACAAATTGCAAAGTCCCAAGGCTGAAATGTTTTGCTTACCAAAAGCGAACTGCGTTTACCAAAGAATTTGCCACCCTGTGCAGTTCTTCCTCTAAGGTTATCCACCCCTTACATGCGGGACCTTCTGGTATGGCTATTAGCCCCTCATCCCACCTCTATCATTCTCTTGAATGGCCGCGAAAATGGGCAATGAATACACTGTAACTTGCACGGATCCTTACCTTTGAGTTTTTCTAATATCTTATATCCGTATCCATCTCACTTGAGAGTTCACCCTACAATCTGGAATACCGTAAATTTTGGTGTAAATTTGTCATATTAATTTTTTAGGATTGTCTAGGCTTTAGGTTGCATGAGCCTGAGCTAAATACTAGCTGCTACAGTCATGCCCTGATATCTGTATCTGTTTGGGGATGGGTCAGTCCTGTCTGTTTCTAGACTTAACTTTTAAGAACCTTATGCTGGAGAATGCATCTTAATAATAGACATGTCTCGTCTTTTTGTTTAATTGGAGTGAAAAACTGAGTAAAATAAATTGTTTATATTATCATCCTTCCTCAGTTGATATAACTTAAGCATCAATGCCTTACTGGCAAAATCTTCCAACTTGGTGTGAAAATTGAGGATTAACAAAAAAAAAAAAAAAAGGCATTAGGATATTATTTGTGACTTGGAGCTGTTATGCCTTGGCTATTAAGATTGTTCTCTTTTTCTTTGTTCACCTTGATCATGTCCATCGTCCATCAAGCATATAGACCTATTAATATTTGGTTGTTTTAATTTTATAGTATAACTATGGTGGAATTCCGGCCAAAGCTGATGATATCATACATGATGATTCTCAAGTGGATATTGTGTCATGCTGGAATATCGCTGAATATTTGCCTAAGAAAATCCAGGTAAGTTTCTCAATAATATTTTTGCAGTCCAACGGGATGCAACCTTGATGAACTTCCCAGTAAAGTAATATGCTGTGCTTTAGTTCTATTTGTTAAATGTGATACTACCATTCAATTGTTTTTGGGGAATTCATCTTCTTCCCATGCTGAGTAGTTATTCTGTTCTTCCTGCAGGATCATTTTGTTTTCGTTGTCTCACAGTTCTTGTATATTCCTTGGAGTTATGCACAAAAGCAAGCTGCAATAAGAGCCTCTTTGCGGGATGGCAACTCCTGCACACCATCCGTAACTGTTGCAGCTAATGACACTTTTGAATCACATATGACCGAATATCTTAGAGAGCAGGTACAAATGGGAATGCTAGTATTCAGAGGTTGGACGACCCTTTGATTCCTCATTGTGTGTATATACTAATTGTTTTTTATTATTAAAATTCTGCAGATCAGCTCTTACTTCACAGACAAACTTCTGGGTACTGTTCGTGATACCATTCTTCATATGAAGGGAGTGAACAATACAGAAAATGACCAGCATACGTCTTCTGGCCTCCAACAATTCGCTGATAAAACCCACAAAGGGGATGCTGCGCTGGAGTTCATTAAGCATGTGTGTGCTGTTCTGGCCCTGGATGAAAATGTCCAACACGATGTTCTGGTAATACTTGTTCTACTGATCAAGTCATGATATTGTAAAAATCATATTCAGTCACAGTATTTCAATTTAATATAATTTTGAGGAACATTTGTGCAATATGTTAACATCTTTGCATTTGCAGAGAAACCTTGTAAATAGTTGTTTCATCCAGTGATTAGTGGGTTTACCTTTTCGCTATTATTTTCAACCTTTTTCATTGTTATTATTGCTCCCAACGGCAATCCTACTTCTAGTAGTAATTGCTCTTTAGAAAAAGTTTAAGTGGTACCTAATAGTTTTTTAGTATAATGCATGCCTATTTGATTTCTTTGGCTTTTCCTCGGGTCTATGACTGAAGGCATACACACACACACACACACACTAAAACACACATATATCGTACTTGCTCAATCTTATCTGCTTCACTCGAGGTTTTTAATTACTTGGAGATTTTCTTATATTGAATTATTGAATTTATTTTAATTTTAGAATCAAATGATTTTTATAGCCAGTATTGTAGACCAAAATATCTTATCTGGAATTCTGGCTATGGCAAGGTTGTTCTTGGACAATTAATGCATCGCCAAAGTATTTTTTTAAATGACCTGGAACTCACTAAGGTATGGCCCTTCAGACCCGTCCTGGGGAGTAAACCCCAGATACACAGTAAGGGCTTTTGCTGGCTGACTGGTTGGCAATTGACTTAGGTTGTGTTTGGGTAGTGGAGTTATCAGTACTTTTCACCTACTTTTCACTATTTTTTACTACTATTCACTATTATTCAATATTTTATCATTACTTTTTCACTACTATTCACAGATGTGATCACCTCACTATCCAGACGTACCCTTAGAGACAGCTCTAGAATTTGAAAGATTGAGGAATAGGCCCTTTTGAGTAGCTCATATATACCAAGGACAAAACTGTATTTATGAGTCAGTATGCATGTGATGTTGGACTGATTGGAGTTTTCTTTTCTCATGCAATCAGATTTTTGCCACTTCAGCTTCTAAATTATATATTATTTGCAACTGAAATCTTGTGCACTTTTCCCATCTTCAGAATATCAGCTCTTTCTGACAATTGGAACAAGTTGAAATGTTCTATTTGAGTCTGCTTGGACACTGAAGTGATATTTTGATAATCTGCCCCTATTCTACAGGTGATGAGAAAGAATCTATTAAAATACATTCGTGTGAGGGAGTTTGCTCCAGAAGCTGAGTTTCATGATCCTTGCCCATCTTTCATCTTGCCAAATGTCATATGCAGGTTAGATTTTTCTTAAAAACGAAGAAGAGAAGTGTTTTTTTGTTTCCTAAGTTTTGTGCTAATTATACTAATGGAAGTGTACACAACTCTTTCTCATGTTTATTGTTGCATTGCCTCAGTAATCCAAGTAATATATGCTCCAGATACTAAAACTGTATTATTGGTACAAGTACTCCTGGAGAAAACAATTTATGGGAAAAGAGTGAAATTTGTTAAATTACATTTGAAGGAGCCTTGAATAAATTCAACAGTTCAGTTTATCATTATTAATAGACACAGGAGACATTTCCTTAAGGGACTTGTATGACTCTGAATCATGGCAAAACTAGAGGAAGTATCGTAGCAGGAGGAACTTTGGATGGTTGGATTATGTGAATTATGTTCGATTTATTTGGGGGCTTGTTGATTTTAAGCTCATACATGCTTGATCCTTGTTTGATAAGAGTTAAAAAACAAGTTATTCTTTCCTTCACTCTCTTTTAAATCCTTGGATCCAATTATCACATTTAACCTCTTCCCAACTTTGAAGAAGTTGCTGATTAGTGATCATTTTTCTTGACAGCTACTGCAACGACTGCAGAGACCTAGACTTATGCCGTGATTCGGGTTTAGTGGATCAGGAGTGGCGCTGTGCCGTGCCACAATGTGGCCAACCTTATGATCGCGAGGTCATGGAGAACGCTCTTCTTCAAATTGTACGACAAAGAGAACGCATCTACCACTTTCAGGATCTGGTGTGCCTTAGGTGCCAACAGGTGAAAGCTGCACATTTAGCTGAGCAATGCGCATGTGCCGGCTCATTTAGATGCAAGGAAGATTTGAAAGACTTCCGTAGTAAAATGCAGATTTTCTTGAACATTGCTATTCATCAGAAATTTCAACTTCTCCAAGAGTGTACCTCATGGATTTTAGAACTTCGTTAGCTCTTCGAGTTTGCCTTTGCCTTTGTAGAGAATTCTTTTTATCTGATTGATCAAGGTTGGCAGTTACAAAAAAAAAAAAAAAGGAAATTAAAACTGGAATGGCGGAGTGTAGAATTGTAAACGGTGAGGAAGTTTTGGCTAAAGATTGTTGTCGCTACAACTTTTATTTCTTTGTATATTTTGTATGATGTAATAGAGCAGAAAAGTGGAGGGGATTTTTTTAGTTTTTTTCAATGGGAAAACAAGAAATATTAAAACGAAAGTGGAGGGGATTATGGAGGTTTGAAGATGTAGTTTGGGACCTTGGGTCAAGGAGTGTCACTCCGGGATGGAAATAGAATAAATGTGATTACTTCCGGCGGCCATATGCGATGGCGTGCTCAATGTAAATTATGTAATTGACATTTTTATGAACTTTAGTGGCCTTCCATTTATGCTTACGTCTTTTAGGGCTCCTTTGGATTCAGAGTATTTTGTCTCGTCCCATCTCATCATTTCAATTTTTCTAATTTCCACACAATGTAATAAACCGTTTAAATTTTTTCAAATCTCAATTCAATTTTTTCAAATTTTCATTTAAATAATAAAAAAAAAAACATAGAATTTTTAACGCTAATTTTGCAAGCACGAGTTTGATCGAGCTTGGCTCACATATATAATGAGCATGAAATTAATGTTTTAAAGTTGAACTGACGAAACAATGCTTCGAAGTAAAGGTTGAAGAAAATATAGTAAACAATTTACCTAAATTCTACTAAATAATATAGTAAACAATTTACCTAAACATTACATCTATAATTTTTTTTTAACGAACAAAAAAAAATCTGGTAGGACCAAAAAGGAAATACAATGAACAAACTCAAGATTTACAACATACATTAACAGAAAAATCAGCGAAGTATTTTTTTATTTATTACTCAAGTAAAAGCAATTAAAGTGAGAAGAACATGCAAGTCAACACTGTCTAGTCTCATATACGCCTATATTCATCTCCACAGTCACCAATTACACGAAGGAGATCTTTCCCTTTTTTTGTGACTTCTTTTATGCTGTTTATATCGTCCTCGTCAAGATCAAGAGAAAAGATAGCATTTGAGTCGTTGATGTGATCTGACAGCCCAAGTCTAACGCCAATCATTGATCCTGCCACTGTGGGCTGCCATATCCGAAAACAAATAAAAAAAAAATGGGGGGACTTCTCAATGTGGCCTATACAAAGAAAGGGGAAAAATTGAAAAAAAAAAAATTTGGAAACTGATTTTACCTGATCTAGAATATATTTCACTGCAACAGTTGGGATCGAAACCTTGTGTTTAGATGCTACTTTTTTAAGCGTTTGAAGCAGGACTTGGAACAGGCTCCATCCTCCCCAGGCATCAACCATCTGCCACATATTGCAAAATTTTAAACAAAGATTTGGATATATCAACATCATGCACAAAATTCAAATTCCACTAACCCACTCCCCCTCACCCCAAAATAATTTTACAAAATTTGCATTACCTAACAGAGTTTTACAATTTTCAGAATCACTATGACTGGATAGTTCTGTTAAAGGACTTCATACCCTTTTGTACTTCTGGAGGGAGGGTGTGTTTAATGGAGGGCCGGCAAAAGGGATTGCTAAGTTGGTGTCGAGAAACTTCTCAGATAACAGACCACCCATTACTGTTCCATACCTGCATTAATATTACATTAAAAAAAAAAAAGGGAAATGTGAAGGAATGTTTAGTTGTCTAGCAGGGACAATATAAAAAAACCCAACATCAATCTGAACATCTAAGTTGGACATCCCCTGAAAGGACTATATTTTGGTCGTCAGAATGGTGTCCTTTTGGCCAATGTCAGTGCAATGCACTGGAGAAGAACATTGTTTTGGGCAAAATGACTCATATTTAAATTATAGGATTGTCTTGATTTGAACCTACTGCAGAAGAGGAGGGGGGGGGGGGTGGGGGATGATTGACTAGATAATATTGTTGTGCGCGCATATGCATTTGTGTGTGTGTGTGTGTGTGAGAGAGAGAGAGAGAGAGAGAGAGAGAGAGACGTTATAAGTTTGACTCCTGTAAGCTGACAAAGCTCTGCCATTTTCTGCTGAGGACGCATGTCAACAATTGAATGTTGCACCTAAAAAGATTATATTCTAATAATGCATTAGAATATAAAATGCAACATAAGGGATTATAAAAACATATTTAAGAAAAGAAACAATATATTTAGTATTACCTGATTGCTTACAACAGGAATTTCATTTTCAAGGATTATTTGCAATCTTTCTGTATCAAAATTTGTTAAAGCAACTGTCTTGATTTTACCTGTAAACCACTTGCTGAAATAATCTGATCAAGTCGAGGAATGCAATCTCAGGTATTAATTGCAAATTAACGAGAGAAATGACACTACCTTCTGCTTTCAGATCAGCAAGGTGTTTTAGTGCATCGAGGTAACCAGGATTTGAATAGTCCCACCTATTTCAGAGTAGAAATACAGAAGACTACTATCAGACAATACACTGGAAAGAAACTAGCTTACTCTTCGCTGTCTATTATTTCATATACGTTGGAGTGCAAGTAAAAAGCCATAAATTGTCTTTTTTTTGAGTTAATCAAATCATAGAACACAAATAAACTATCTTGTATGGGGCAGGATAGTAGCAAGCAAAACAAATAATGAATGACAATCTATAGAGTGATGGTGACTTATACATGGCAGAGTATTCCATTCTGCACCAAACTAGATACTATTAGAATCTTTCAAAATCATTATCTAGATTTAACTTTGCGTATAAGTTAGTTTAACTATAATTGTGTAGGAAATTTATGTCATTATCAAATCTTGTTGAGCTTCATAGGGCTTGAAGTTAACAGATACTGCACTTCTGAACTCTTATTTTTTGTAGGATCAATTTAGAACACTTGTAGATTTTGTAACATGGGCACTCCAATAAAAATTAGTACCCTGTCATGCACAGCTGATATAAGCATTGTTACTTAGTCTACGTTTTTAATTTTAAAGCTATAAATAATAATGGTTGGTTCGGAATCATTTTCAAACTAGACAACAAAACACGATATTGGGTAATTGCATCACTAGAAAAACCATGCTACTACATCAATCAACTTAAAAAAATATGCTAGGAATGGAATATGTGTGTGTGGGGTGTGTGGGTGTGTGTGGGTACCAATGAAACTGAAGCATATCCAAGGAAGCCACGTCCATTCTCTTCCGCGAAACATTAATGTTCTCCCTCACATAGCTACTTGTCATCTTAACTGGTGGTGGCACCCATTTTGTAAGACTGCATCACATCGTAGAACAGACAATGAGGCAAACATACTGTAAAGTTTCATTTCTATATTGTCCACAACATGCAGAATAATGAATCAAAAGGCTTTAACTTCTTTCTATGCAACAAACGACGTAAACTGGATTGATATTGCTCCAATAAATATAATTACAGGATAATGATGGCATGTAATATCTGTGTCCAATATAATGGTAGTAACTCACCCTCTGACCTTATCCACAAACTCTGGCGGTCGCTCTCGACGAACTCGATTGATAAAGATGCCATATAGGTCTTCAGCAGGCCCATCTACAATATCATAATAACAATTAGAGACAAACCCTAATTCTTGGTCAAGCAGTGACTAACGAGAGGCCATGTGGTCTGGTTATTTACGCAACAATCTGTCACAGAAAGTTGGATACGGCCCAATCAAAATCTCCCATGTAAACAAAAATAAAGGTGAGAGCAAGAACTTTGACTATTTTTGCCTGAGAGCAGCAGTGAGCAGGATACATAGAGATCCTCCACTTACAGTGATCAGCCATGTCGAAGGTAGAGAGGCCTGCATCAGCGTATCGGAGCATGGCTTCGACAGCGTCATCTCGATCAATTCGGCCCCAACCACCACTAGTCTGCCACATCCCGTTCAGGACTCGGCATATATCCAGCGAATCATTCCCGTTCTGGACAGTGACTCGCTGGGCCTCCACGGTTCCCTCGAAGCACCTCACCGAGTTTGCTTGTGAGTTACGATAAGTTGCGGTCTTCGCCCTGGTAGTGGTGGATTTGAGATGGGTGATATTAGTGAAGATAGTTGGGCGTAGAGTCACTGCCATTGCCATCCGCACAAGTGGGGCAGTTGAAACCTGGAAACCACTAAACACATAACACTGAATAAGAAGAAACTCAAGAAAATACAAGTGCAAGAATGAATTTCAAAGTTTTTTCCTTTTTTTTTTTTTTTTGGGGGGGGGGGTTCATGACAGCATAGTTGGGTCTCTAATAACCTGTTTTAGTTTTCTTCTAAACAAAAAGTTATTGAAGCAATTTATTTAACAGATAAACGGCATAGCATAAACCCTGTTTAGAGAACTGCATCATGATTCAAGAAAACCAAGCCATAAATTCCGATCCTATAGTCGGGTCTCTAATATTGAAGCAATTCATTTAACAGATAAATGGCATAGCTTAAACCCAGTTTGGAGTACCGCATCACAATTCAAGAAAACCAAGCCATAGAATTCCAATCCTATATGCTTTGAAATGAAGCTGTTTCTACAGGTTTTCAACGTGACTGTGGATCACAGACACACACACACAGAGAATACCAGTGAAAGTGACTGGAGCGTGTGAGTGGGGAAAAGTAGTACACCGCCAGAAACTTAACTGAAGATATTTTCTTGAGTTTCTTCTTATTCTGTGTTCATGTGTTGTGTGTCTGGTAGTTTCCAGGTTTCAACCACTTGTGATTTAATTGAATCCTTGGGTCTCTGTAATAGGGTAATAAGAAAACAATCATGGATGGCACAGGAAACTTTCATCACATAATAAGATTGACCCCTAAACATCTGATGAAAATAAGTTGCCATCTTTCAACACCAAAACTAATGCCAGACAAAATAGTTAGGTGAAAATTAATATTTAACTACTGGTATAACTAAGATTCGTTATTGTGTTTTTGGCCTTCAGTGGATTCACAGCCTGCTATGGAGGAGACTATTCTGGTTGGTGATGATCTGGTGTCAGGCCCACCATCACCTCTCATTCGACCAGACTTTGCCTCTCTCCTGCTCGAAGGAGTTGTTTTTTCCTTTTTTTTTTTTTTTTGGGGGGGGGGGTTCATGACAGCATAGTTGGGTCTCTAATAACCTGTTTTAGTTTTCTTCTAAACAAAAAGTTATTGAAGCAATTTATTTAACAGATAAACGGCATAGCATAAACCCTGTTTAGAGAACTGCATCATGATTCAAGAAAACCAAGCCATAAATTCCGATCCTATAGTCGGGTCTCTAATATTGAAGCAATTCATTTAACAGATAAATGGCATAGCTTAAACCCAGTTTGGAGTACCGCATCACAATTCAAGAAAACCAAGCCATAGAATTCCAATCCTATATGCTTTGAAATGAAGCTGTTTCTACAGGTTTTCAACGTGACTGTGGATCACAGACACACACACACAGAGAATACCAGTGAAAGTGACTGGAGCGTGTGAGTGGGGAAAAGTAGTACACCGCCAGAAACTTAACTGAAGATATTTTCTTGAGTTTCTTCTTATTCTGTGTTCATGTGTTGTGTGTCTGGTAGTTTCCAGGTTTCAACCACTTGTGATTTAATTGAATCCTTGGGTCTCTGTAATAGGGTAATAAGAAAACAATCATGGATGGCACAGGAAACTTTCATCACATAATAAGATTGACCCCTAAACATCTGATGAAAATAAGTTGCCATCTTTCAACACCAAAACTAATGCCAGACAAAATAGTTAGGTGAAAATTAATATTTAACTACTGGTATAACTAAGATTCGTTATTGTGTTTTTGGCCTTCAGTGGATTCACAGCCTGCTATGGAGGAGACTATTCTGGTTGGTGATGATCTGGTGTCAGGCCCACCATCACCTCTCATTCGACCAGACTTTGCCTCTCTCCTGCTCGAAGGAGTTCTGAGGATTTTATTCCTCTGTAAGTATTGCATTTTTAGTTCATTGGCCGGGTAACAGATAAGCATTGTATCTCATAAAATCCTTTGTTATCCTCACATGTATATATACAATTCTTTTATATGTACCTTATATATGGAATAAAATCAATCGAACCTGGATTCTAATAGAATCAGATCTATCTCTATTCAGTGCAGTAGAATAAAATTCAAATGCAGTAGTTTGTAACTTGAGCACTGGAAGCTTCAAATTGATAAGGACAGATTCAATCACATTTGGATCCAAATTTTAACCATTGACAGCCCTATGCATAGAAGCATATTGAGAAGAATATGGAAACCAAAATGCCTAAAAGAAAAGGATAGCCACTCAATCAAGGAATGGAAAAGTGCTACTCTAATATATGGCCATTTGATAAATTCAATATCATATAACAATTGGGTTCTAACTCTATGGATCATCACAATCATGCTTATCAAGTAATACTTTTTGTCCAGCTACCATTACACAGAAACAAGCTCAGTTCTACTAACTTGTTTTTGCTACGTAACTCAACTTTTGTACACAACATACACTTTATCATTTGTAATAGAAACTTTGACGCTTCAATCTTCAAAATGACCCAACCAGTTGCTTATGGTTCTAGCAAGTCGTCTAGTCTCATTCAAGGAAAGAGTTTTAAGCCCCTGAGCAATGGCATCTGCTGGAGTATACACATAACCCACTTGCCACTTTGGTTCCAGTGCACATGGCGTGATGTGATTACCACTCAATTGCACCTTTTCCAGTGTCCCACCCATGAACTCCACACGAGGCTTCAATGCCTCCTCCAGAAGGTCCGTCTCGTCTATGGTGTCAGAGCTGAACTTCACCAACAGGGTGTGTTGGACATTGTATGAGCTTTTGCAACGATCACGATTCTCAGATGGATTTGGCCTGAACTCTGATATCCCTTGAGTGACCTGATTTAGTACTGATGGCAACTGATCAACAAATTTGTTTAGTGAAACTAAGGATTCCCGATCACCATCAGGAATCATTGCTCCAGCTACATCAAGTAGCATCTTCCATGCATCTTCCGAGGCACTCCTAGTCATCGCATAAACTGGAGATGCTTCAACAACTGGCATGATCTGACGAACCAAAGGACCCAGCTGCTCAAAGTAAGGCACTGCCTCTGTTGCTGGCTTGTTGTTGTACGAGATTATGACATTCGCCTTTGGAACCTTCTCAGAGAAATAGCTTCCCACAAGTACCTGGAGAAGTGCACCATTGCTATGGCCGACAGAAAAGAGAGGAAGGCCAGCAAGTTGGGCAGGTGTCAAATTGACATGAGGCAATCCAGAGGTGAGTACCGAGTCCAAGCAGGCATTGAACCTCTCGTAAACCTGTGCAGCAGCCTGGGCGTGGTCAAAAGTTACATTGTAAGGTACCGAAATGATGAGAAACCCTTCCTGTGCCAATTGCTCGATTAGGTAGCTGTAGGTGACTTCAGGAACAGCTCCAATGAATGCACCGCCCAAGAACTTGATAATTGCACGTGGCTTCGTACCTCTGGGTGGAGCACTCACTAAACAGGAATCTTGCCTCCTATAAAACCTACCATTATTGGAAGTAATTTGGGAGCTGCCGCTGCTCACCTCATAGACATGCCCATTGGTAGTCAGACCGGAGGAGGAGGAGGAGGAGGAGGAGGGCCAGCTTGCTGCTACAACCATTCCATTTCTGGGAGCAGTAGGAGAGAATTTGTGTCCATAATGCCGGGTGAGATTTTTTGGGGAGATGCTTCTGTATTTCATACCCATAGCAGAGCACATAGCGAATTCCATTTCTCGAATACAATCTAGCTCTCGCTTACTTCCTTGAACTCGGTTTGTATCTCTGATCTTGCGATTGTTGTCTGAAATAAGCCTGGGTTTAATCTTGCTTTGGTAGAAACTAGTTTCTGTTATTGTTTTATGTGTTCTATAGTGCTAAGACAGTGTGATTCTACGATGTCAAATGTCTGTATAGAATAGTTTGTGCCTAGAGGTGAAAACCATCCGAGCCAAGTATTCAGGATTTTCAAGTTCGGCTTGGATATGCTGGGGCATGTTTGAACTCAAATTGAGCTCAAATAATATATGAGCAGGCCATGTTTGAGCTAAATCAAGGGCATTTAAGGAGCATCTAAAGCTACTTGGATAGTTTTAAATTAGATAAGTTTCAGCAGTGTTCTAATTATGTTGGACAAAATGGTAAAAAGTGGACAACTGTTGCTATCAGTAAGGGTTTGAAAAGCATGGTTGTGAAGTAACTGAACGGTGCAGTACGCTGTCAGAAAAGGTCGACCGTAATCAGCCCTAGTCCAGCAATCGAAACCGCCCCCAGCCGCCCAGAGCGGGCAGGTTTTTTTTCCCATTTTTGTGCATGCAATCGGCCCCAAAGAAAAATAGCAACTCCCAAATGGCAAATATCATCAAACAGAAATATAGCAAAAATCAACGGAATGAAACTTTCGAGAGAGACAATGACTCAGAATGAAACATGGAGACAAGTTAGATCCGAGAGAGAGAGAGAGAGAGAGA
The DNA here is from genome assembly GCF_001411555.2 of Juglans regia. Taxonomy (NCBI): domain Eukaryota; kingdom Viridiplantae; phylum Streptophyta; class Magnoliopsida; order Fagales; family Juglandaceae; genus Juglans; species Juglans regia. The sequence continues at coordinate 22,126,892 of NC_049914.1, read as the reverse complement.
GAGAGAGAGAGAGAGATTACCGGTGGCAAGGCGTTGGTGGTGCTCGGCGTGAAGATTAACGGACTGAAATGAAGTGGAAAGAAGCTGAAAGGTATGAATGTTGTGGAACTGAAAAGATAAGCTAACGGTAGGATCTCAAAATAAGTAGAAGATATTAAATAAATTGAGATAAAATTAAATTTATATATATATATATATTTATATATATAAATTAGTCATTTCCTCTTTGGAACGGCCGACTGGTTTTGAGCGTCTAACAGCCTCTAATCAAAAGGCGCCACGTCAGTAAATCTACACTAAAGAATATAAAACCAAAGCACTCGACGATTCCAAAATTTTATTGTCTTTGTTCATCGTCCGTCGCTCAATATTCAGAGTGTTCCCTCTTTGAGTCCACAGCCGGGACGTTTCACCATCGTCCACAACAATAAGTTTCACATTAGTGTCCAGTGCCTCATTTGCCTCTGTCCATGATCACCATTCATCCTTTTTTTTTTTTTTGTTTGCCGTATAAACAAACATCATGGTAAAATAGTAAGATTAAAATTAATAATCATTTAAATTTTAACATAAGTAGGACTTTAAATTTTTTCATTTTTACACAAACAAACTAATTACTTGACCCAAAATGCATAAATAATCATCCAACCACTATAGAAAACCATTTATTTAATAAATATATATACATTAAAAAAATCCATTATCCATCCGATAAAAAAACAAACATCCCAAAACCAATCCATAAGTCTATCGATCCTGTTCGGCCGATTTTTCCGATCTGGACCAATAGTCTTCTAACCCTATGCAAACAATATGAAGCAAAAATGCAATTGCAATTCTTTCACGCCCAATCAACTAATGCAAATATTTCTTTCCACTAAATTTTTCCTTTTTTTTACTTTTATAACATTTTTATTTAATTAAAAAAGGCAATACAGTTATAAAAGGAATTATACATTAATCATTTCCTATATTTTTTTTATACAAGGGTCTCTTTGGGCTAGACGTTGTGCAAAATTGAGATTTGCACCCGTGATAAGACAACCACGGGATCTCCTTGATAAGGGGGAGAAGGATTTCTAGTGGGATCCAATTTTATTCTCGCGAAGATTAGTCCATGGTACGGTTACAGTGTTGATAAAATGGGACCCATACGTGGCATTTTCTCATTCGAGTGTTATTACTTGGAGAAAAATAGATGGATCGGTTGTAAGTTTTTCTCTAAATTAGTTAAAAGTGATTCATAACAAAAATAAAAGGAAAATGCAGATGGAACCGCTACATCTTACTGATGCAGTATTTTGTATCTTTTTTTTAATATTTAAAAAAATGATAAAATGTGTTATCGGTAAGATGCATCAATACTTGTGACGCGATTCAAAACAAAATATATTATTCACCGGTGTAATTAAGGGTGTAATCGGCCAGGTCCGGGGAGTCACGGACCGAAAATTTCGATCTATCATTTTTGTTGAATTGGACCGTTAGCTATCTGTCCATGAACATTTTTCTCCTTTTTTTTTTTTTTGTCAAAAATATTAATACAAAAAATTAATTAAATTAGTAAAATTAAAATTAAATAATCTCTTTAACATTTTATACATAATTAATGAATATTAAATAATTTCATTATATATATGGTCAATGGTAATCCCTTGAATGAAAATTACATAATTAACTTTTACAACTACTATATAAAATAATATTATATATATATATATACACACATTTGGTTGGTCTTTGTCCGATCCGATAAAAAAACAAACATCTCAAAACCAATCAATAAGACTATCGATCCTGTTCGGCCGATTTTTCCGATCTGGACCAATAGTCTTCCAACCCTATGCAAACAATATGAAGCAAAAATGCAATTGCAATTCTTTCACGCCCAATCAACTAATGCAAATATTTCTTTCCACTAAATTTTTCTTTTTTTTTTTACTTTTATAACATTTTTATTTAATTAAAAAAGGCAATACAGTTATAAAAGGAATTATACATTAATCATTTTCTATATTTTTTTTATACAAGGGTCTCTTTGGGCTAAACGTTGTGCAAAATTGAGATTCGCACCCGTGATAAGACAACCACGTGACCTTTATAATATTGTTACAAGAGAAAATCTATTCTGCCTCCCCAAGTGTACCGCTTAAATGTACTGTTTGGATATTTTTTTTTTCTAGTGATTAAAGAAATGATTTTAAATATATTAATAATTTTTTTATTTTTAAAAAATATTTAAATATATTAAAAAATGTGAATATAAAAATGAAAAAATAAAAAAAACTTACAAAACTGACTAGTGGTCAGTTTGAGCGGTGTTACTCAGGCGGCAGAGTAGCACCGCTCATTGTTACAATAGACACAAATGTAGCGGAGCAAATGGATTCATTGCACTCAAATGTCATTGCTCTCAAGCTCTCTCTCTCCTCAAAATCATAGGCCAAGCCACTCTCTCTCTCTCTCTCTCTCTCTCTCTCTCTCTCTCCCCCGTTATTAGTGGTTCTTAAAGAGATTTTGTTTTGTTTTTCCTTTTCAGTTGAAAATAATCAGAATCAACAACAAAAAATGGTGAAGAGCTTCTAAGCTGTTAGTATTAAGAAACCAGTTGTTTGCACTAATTTGTAGTGGAGGAAGGGTTATGTGATAACCAAGAAATTTTTTTATAGAGGGCTTTGTCCAAGGAAAAATTAAAATCTACATGACTAGTATAGAAGTTTCTCTTTCCCATTCACTTTTCATTATTTTGTTTTTTTAGCAAGCTAATTTATTTAAGTTTTGGAAATTTTTACTTGTGTCCCCCATTGCTTCTCATTTTTTGATGCAAATGTAAGATCATTTTCAAATCTATGATGTTATTCATTAGAGAGGTTAACCTCTCTGTTGCAATTTTTGGTCCTTAACATTATTGCATGGTATGTGATGTGGGACTCGATCGATAGTTTGACTAAGGTTTTTCGACAAAGAGAGAGACCGAGGGAGAAATGGGGTTGAGGAGAGAGAGAGAGCTTGGTAAGAGTGAGGAGAGTGAGAGTGACTGAGACAAAATTTGTGACCAATGGGTTCTCAGCCTCTCACTGAGGGAAAGTGAAAGTGAGAGTTTTATTCGAGTCTCTAGATCTACAGTAAATGCATAAGACCACTGACGTGTCCCCCTCCTATTGAAGGGTGTAAAATTCAATTTTTCACTAATCCAATTTTAAGATTTTCTATTTTTACATTGTCCACGCTAGAATTTACAGTTGATTATTATTATTTTTTCACTTCGTACACTCAAAATAGAGAAAAGTTATTAGGTACTTCTGGAGTACGAATGACATAATACTCTTATCCTATCATAATATGTTATGCACTTAAAATTTCTAGTGGAAGTATTAATTTTAATTGACATGACATCCTATAATAAGATATGAATACTATATATCTATACTCTGCAAGTATCTAATAATTACTATAAAATAGATTATACAATTGAATCAAATCATCATGATATAGATGAAAAATACCTAAATTCTACTCAATCACATTGAAGCTCCAACATTGTAGCTATATTGTTTTTTAAATAAGAAAAAGGAAAAAAAATGGATCGAGCCAAAAAGAAAAGTCAAATTAACAATTAACTCAAGGAGATCATTCCCCTTGTTAATGCTAAATTGGCATAACAAATCGGAACGGAGAAAAGAATTATTCATAGCCTATGATGGTGATTCGGGCGTCGATACGAGGCTCTTCACATTCATCTATAAAATAATAATAAATGACCAAATAAAAATAAATAAAGAGAGACACAAAAGTTTACGTGGTTCGGCATAAAAGCCTAAGTCCACGGGTTGTTTGGGGGTAAAATTCACTATGATTGGTATTTTACAATCCCTTATGACCTCACATATCACTCAATACAGTGAAGAAATTTGGGGTTTCATGAAGTTGAAGACGATGCCTCCCTTAAGAGAGATATGGTGGATGCACTACGTGTAGTGGAGTTTTGTATGTAGGGAGCTTCTGTTGAGATTTGGGGGATCTCCTCATTATATAGTGGTCTATTTCCTTAGAGTGATTGAGTCCTACTTGCCTTATGAAGCCTTTTCCTTTTTTGAGTCTTTATTCTTTTAGAAGTTTGAATGTCTTTTCTTTTAAGAGTCTGAGTCAACTTGTCTTATCTCTTCTAGGATTTATCTCTTAACTTGATTTTCGACCTTATCTTGAGGAAATTATAGGCTGCTAATTTGACCCCTGTAGATGTTCACGATTCTTAAGGTTGACTTGTTTGTCAAGAAGGCCTTGAGAATATTCAAATCAATCGTGATGGAGGCAACCTGTAAGAAACTACGAAAAAGAAAATCTGGGAGCTGGTCCATAGTTTGTCAATGTCATGCAATGCAATGGTGATCTCCATGAGTGGTTCTCAAGAAGCATTTGTGAACTTTGTAGTAAGGTCCTTTGAGGATGGACTACAGTGAAGTTTGTAAGAATATTTGCGTGATAATTGAGTGTACTGATGATTGTATGCAAATGATAGTGAACTGAGCATATTTTTGGGCTCATCGACTTGTTCTCGAAGGAAACCAATGCAAGGTGGTTGTAGAGCTCAGAGGTTTGTTCCCAAAGGTAACCTGCTGGCAGCGGTTGTAGTGAGTGGAGACACTCGGCTTGTACTTGGCGGGAAGAAGCCTTGACTGTGCTAATGGTGAGTGTAGCAGACCGCGTAACTCTAGCGATGTGAGTGTAGTGAAAGGATCCCTCAACTACGTAACTCTGGCGATGAGTGTAGAGGCAGAATGCCTCAACCGCGTAACTCTCACGATTTGAGTGTAGCACGAGGATGCCTCGACCAGATAACTTTGGCGATGACAGTGGAGCGGGAGGATGCCTCGACCAAGTAACTATGTTGATGTGAGTGTAGTGGGAGGATGTCTCGATCGCTTAACTGTGGTGATGTGAGTGCAGCGGGAGGATGCTTCGACCGCGTAACTCCGGCGATGTGAGTGTAGCCGGATGATGCCTCAACCGCGTAACTCTGGCAATGAGAGTGTAGCTGGAGGATTCCTTGGCCTTGTAACTCTGGAGATGAGAGGGTAGCGGGAGGATGCCTCGGCCTCGTAACTCTGGAGATGAGAGGGTAGCGGGAGGATGCCTTGACTGTGTAACTCTGATCATGATAGCATAGTGAGAGAATGCCTTGACTACATAACTCTGGCGATGTGAGGGTGGAGAGAGAGGATGCCTCGACCGTGTAACTCTGGCAATGAGAGCGTGGCGGGATGATGTCTCGCCCACGTAACTTTGACAATGAGAGTGTAGTGGGAGGATGCCTCAACCGTGTAACTCTGGCGATATGAGTGTAGCAGGAGGATACTTCGACCGTGTAACTTTAGCGATGAGAGTGTAGAGGGAGGGTGCCTTGACTGCGAAACTGTGGCGATGAGAGTGTAGTGGGAGGATGCCTCGACCGCATAACTTGTGGCGATGAGAGTGTAGCGGGAGGATGTCTCGACCGCATAACTGTGGCGATGTAGGTGTAGCGGGAGGATGTGTCAACCGCGTATCTCTGGTAATGTGGGTGTAGCGAGAGGATGCCTTGACTGTGTAACTCTTGACGATGTGATGTAGTGGGAGGATGCCCCAACTGCTTAACTTTGACGATGAGAGTGTAGCAGAAGTATACCTCGGCTATGTAACTCTGGTGATATGAGTGTAGTGGTAGTATGCCTCTACTATGTAACTCTGGCGATGTGAGTGTAGCGGTAGTATGCCTCTACCGTGTAACTCTAGCGATGTGAGTGTAGCAAGAGGGTGCCTTGACCGCGTAACTCTGGCGATGTGAGTGTAGCGGGAGAATGCCTCCACTACATAACTTTGGCAATGTGAGTGTAGTAGGAGGATGCCTCGACCGTGTAACTTTGGCGATGAGAATTTAGCGGGAGTATGCCTCCGCCACGTAACTGTGGCAATGTGAATGTAGTGGGAGGATGCCTCGACCACATAACTGTGGCGAATGTGGGTGTAGCAGGAGGATGCCTCGACCGCATATCTTTGGCAATGTGGGTGTAGCAAGAAGATGCCTCGACAGCGTAACTCTGGTGATGAGAGTGTAGCGGGAGGATGTCTAGACCGCGTAACTCTGGTGATGTGAGTGTAGCGAGACGATGTCTAGACCGCATAACTTTGGCGATGAGAGTGTAGCGGGAGGATACCTCAACTACGTAACTTTGGCGATGAGAGTGTAGTGGGTGGATGCCTCCGCCATGTAATTGTGGCGATCTCAGTGTAGTGAGAGGATGCCTCCACCGCATAGCTTTGGCGATCTGTGTGTAGCAGGAGGATGCCTCCACTGCGTAACTCTGGCGATGTGAGTGTAGCGGGAGGATGTCTTGACTACATAACTCAGGCGATGAGAGTGTAGCGGGAGGATGCCTCGACCACGTAACTCAGGCGATGAGAGTGTAGCGAGAGGATGCTTCGACTGCGTAACTCTGGAGATGTGAGTGTAGCGGGTGGATGCCTCGACCGCGTAACTCTAGCGATGAGAGTGTAGCGGGAGGATGCCTCGACCCCATAACTCTAGCGATGAGAGTGTAGCGGGAGAATGCATTGACCGCATAACTCTGGCCATGTGAGTGTAGCAGGAGAATGCCTTGAAAAAGTAACTTTGGCGATGAGAGTGTAGCGGGAGGATACCTCCGTAGCGTAACTGTGGCGATGTGAGTGTTGCAGGAGGATGTCTCGACTGCGTAACTTTGGCGATAAGAGTATTGCGGGAGGATATCTCCGCCATGTAATTGTGGCGATGTGAGTGTAGCAGGAGGATGCCTCGACCACGTAACTCTGGCGATGTGAGTGTAGCAGAAGAATGCCTCGACCGCGTAACTTTGTGGATGTAAGTGTAGTCAGCAGATGTCTCGACCGCATAACTCTGGCGATGAGAAAGCGGGAGGATGTCTCGACCGCGTAACTCTGTTGATGAGAGTGTAGAGAGAGGATGCCTCAACCGCGTAACTCTGGGATGTGAGTGTAGTGGGAGGATGCCTCAACTGCTTGTAACTCTATGATGTGAGTGTAGTGGAAGGATGCTTGGACCGTGTAACTCTGGCGATGAGAGTGTAGCGGGAGAATGCCTGGACCGCGAAACTCTGGCGATGTAAGTGTAGCGAGAGGATGCCTCGATCGCATAACTCTGTCGATGTGAGTGTTACGGGAGGATGCCTCGACCGCATTAATGTTAAAGTTGATGTCAACCGCTTTGTTGCGGTGGGAGATAGAGCTCGATCGTACCAACAAAAAGAAGCAAACTGGTTAGATTAAATAATCCAAATTACAAGTTTGAGGTTTGCAAACTTAAGCCATCTCACTTGAGTGTGGGGAAGACAGGTGACACACGAGCGATGCCCATAGGCAACCATGCTTTGGTAGCATTGAGGACAGGGGATGCCCGTGATACTGAACAGTCTATTCTAATGATATGAAATTAATATGCATGAGTGGTGCTTGCGAAGGGCTTTGCAGCTAGTGTTTCGTGCCATGCAGGTGATTCCCATCGAAGTGTATTCTTGGGGCTTATAGCCACTAGGTTTCTTGTGGAACCTTGTTGTTGGGAAAATATTTGACAACCAATTTTTTTAGTAAAAATAAAATAGGAAGTTTGAAAGAGATAAACCAAAGTAATTTAGTTGCTACTTTCAATTCCTCTTTGACTGAGATCGTTTGTTGTTGAATAATTTTTGCATGGGAAAATTGTTCATGCTTGAGTGCTTTGTAATAATGAAAATTATTCTGTCTCGGGATATTTTTGTTTGTTCATTGATCTCTTGGAAGCAAGGTGAGTTTCAACTCCGAGCCAAGTAGCTCGACTTGTTCTTGTTCTTCTCTCTCTCTCTCTCTCTCTCTATTTTTTTTTTATCGAATTGTATCACCGAACAAAAATCATGTGTATGGTGCGGAAAATACTACGTATGGCTAGGGGACACTCCGAATAGTTAGCAATTGGCGAGGAACATTTCATGTGGTGAGCAATTGGTGAGGAACACTTTGTCGTAGTGGAGTGTTTTGCTTTTGGTATCATAAAACAGGGGATTGTCGTGGATCACTTTAGCACCATGCCGAGGGTTGTGGCCTTGTGGTGGCAGCTTCACGGTGGTGTAATCATGGCGATTTGTCCTTGAACGTGGCTAAGTGAGGTGGTGCGGTGGAGATGCTGTGGTTGCGCTTCATCATCTATTGCAAAATTGCAACTTGTATGATTCACGAACAACGATGTAGGCGAGGAGCATTGATGGCGGTGAGGAACGGCGAGAGCCGCCACATCGGCGATAGAATATGTTGGCGATTAGACCTTGTAGCGAGCTACAATCGAGCAAGCTTCTCGTGGTGTGCATTGGTGAGAACGGCGAGGGACGGTCGACGAGCAGCACCTTCTGGATTGTGACCTCCTTGCTAGTGACAGAAATCTTCGGCATCTCGGGTGTTGATTGGTGGTGACTTGCCGGCACACGAACGCTTGGTTATCATGGGTCTTCAGCAGCGTGATGGGTTATCATGCTATCAATGGCATTACGGGTAGGTTAGACCAACTTACCGATAGTTTTCGAACTTTAGTAGAACATTAACAAATTAATTCTCTTCCTAGTGGTTTTGGTGGGGGTAGAGAAGAGAATCATGAAGAAGGGTTTTATGGGAGGAGTTTGTATCATGAAGAGAGGTTGCCAATGGGAATTAGATTAGACTTTCCACATTTTGATGAGTCTAATCTTGCTGGGTGGATTTTCAAAGCCATTTAGTACTTTGAATTTCATTAGATATCGACGAATCAGAGGCTCTTGATGAGCTCATATCACATGGATGGTGAGGCCCTTGTGTGGTATCAAGATGCTTTTGATTGTGGCATTTTTACAAGTTGGGATTCCTTTGTGAAGGCCTTTCAAGTCAGATTTGGCCTTACGACCTATTATAATCCTATGGAGGCTTTGACACGTTTAAAGCAATTGTCATCTGTGGCTGTTTATAAGGCACAATTTGAGGCTCTATATAATAGATTGAAGGGATTGTCTGAAAAACATAAGCTGAGTTGTTTTATAAGTGGGTTAAAATATGAGATTTGATTGCCTGTTCGGATGCTCAATCCCATTAATTTGAATGTTGTCTTTAGCCTTGCTAAGATTCAGGAGGAATATTTGTTGGCTTCATGGAAGTCTTGGAGGAACAATGTAGTGTATGCGAGTAAAGGTCATTCTGAAGTTGGAGAGGACAATACTAAGATACAAATGAGTAATGTGCCTATAAAGAAGATTTTCTCATCTCAAATGGATGACAAAAGGGAGAAGGGTCTTTGCTATCATTGTGATGAGAAGTGGAGTCCAGCCCATTTATGTAAAAATCCCAAAAGTGTACTTATTTCAAGTTGAGCATAATGATCTGCAGTAGCCTGTATTAGAAGAGAGTGATGGGTTGGCTAGTGTTGAAGAGTTACATGAAGATGAGGTTGGGGGCTTATAGGTTTCTCTCAATGCAATTTCAGGTTGTTATAATAATAATGTTATGAGATTGCATGGTAGAATTGAGACATGTGTTGTGGAAATTTTGATAGACTCGGGTACACACAATTTCTTGAATCCTTTAGTGATTCAAGAAGCTAAAGTGAAGATTGAAAGAGATTCTAGCTTGCAGGTCAGGGTTGCTAATGGGGATAAGATCTTGAGCCAAGGGAGAGGTAAAGAAATAATTAGAATCCAAGGGTCCAAGTTTTCAGTGCCTTTTCATGTGTTAACTCTAGGGGCTGTGATATAGTCCTTAGGGTTCAATGGCTTAAAACTTTGGGCTCTATCCAGTAGGATTTTACAGATATGTCTATGAGTTTCAAACTGGGTGGTGAAGCAGTGAGATTGCAAGGGCTGAAGTCTAGCAATGTGGATGTGTTGATAGGCAGCAGAGGCTTGAAGTCTGACTTTGTGAGGAAACAATGGTGGTTTTTACAGTTGATGCATGTGGATGAGAAGTTAAATGATGAGAATCCTAAAGGTGTGATGACTAAATTACTTAGTGAGTACAAAGATGTCTTTGCAGAATCTGTGGACTTACCACCAAGAAGAGCCTTTGATCACCCAATCAACCTCAAGGAGGGCACTGCTCCTGTATCAGTACAGCCATACAAGCACCCTCATGATCAAAAATCTGAAATAGATAAGATAGTCCATGATTTGTTATAGTCTGGGGTGGTGAGACCCAGCCAAAGTCCATTTTCTTCACCTGTGTTTACTGGTGAAGAAAGCTGATGGGACTTGGTGTATGTGCATAGACTATTGTACACTTAATCAAGAAATTATCAAAGACAAGTTTCTAATACCTATCATTAATGAGTTGTTTGATGAGCTTTTTGGAGCTAGGGTGTTTTCTAAGCTGGACTTAAGGGTTGGTTACCATCAGATTCGTGTTAGATAAGAAGATATCTAAAGAACAACCTTTATAACTTATGAAAGCCATTATGAGTTTTTGGTTATGCCATTTGGACTCACAAATGCTCATGCAACTTTCCAATGATTGATGAATGACATTTTTAAACCCTTTTTGAGAAAATTTGTGTTCCTTTTTTTATTTTTTTATAATGATATATTAGTGTGTAGTCAGAATGTGGCTGGCCATCTTTTGCATGTAAGAATTGTCTTGGAGGTGTTAAAGCAACATACTTTATATTTTAAGATGCCAAAATGTAAGTTTGGTGTTGAAGAGATAGAATATCTGGGTCACATCATTTCTAGAAAAGGGGTGCAAACAGATTCTTCTAAAACAACAGCTATGGTGCAGTGGCCTGTACCTAAAACCTTGATGTCTCTAAGAGGGTTTTTAGGTTTAATAGGCTACTATAGGAAATTCATAAGGGGCTATGGGTCTATAGTGGCTCCATTAACAAAATTGTTGAAGAATAATTCTTTTCACTAGGGTGAAGAAGCTGCTACAGCTTTTGAGATACTGAAGAAGGCTGTCAATAATCTTTCTGTTTTGAGATTACCAGATTTTACTAAAGCATTCACTATTGAACAAAGTTCTGAATACCGTGCCGTACCAATCGGTACGACTGGTATATATTGTGCTGGACTAGTAACTGGCACAGGGGAGATATGTGTTTCATACTGGGTCAAATACAAGTCATTTCGGTGCGTTTCGGTCAATACTAGCTAGTTTTTAGTATACTGGCCAATTTTCAGTGTATCTGCTAAAATTGTGTATTTTTAGTGTATTTTCATAATTTTCACTCAAATTCTCATATCTGGAGACCATTATTTTAACTTTTTCTTAAATTCCCTTTTCTCGAGAACTGAAAATCCAATCCCTACTCCTCTTTCGTGATGAAAATGTGTGATTATTTTTTTAAATAGTTGTATTGGGAACTTAGAAGTATTATTGAGTTTTATAAATATGTGTTTTAACTTTTTAAGACTTGCATTGATGTTATTTTGAAATATAATTTATATATAATTAATTTATCTATATATAAACTATTCTGAAATGGTACCGATACTGGAATATTTCGTTTTAGTGCCTTAACCGAAACGATCACCGAAACGGTATTCAAAACTTTGCTATTGAATGTGATGCTTTTGGAGTGGGGCTTAGGGGCAGTATTGATACAAGAAGTTCGGCCTATTGTCTTTTACAACAAGGCTCTGAAAAGGAAGGCTTTACTTCTGTCAACATATGAGAAAGAGCTGCTGGCTCTAGTTTATACAGTTTAGAGATGGAAGCCTTATTTGCTGGGGTATCCTTTCAAGACTAAAACTGATTAATAGGCCTTGAAATTTTTGGTAGAACAAAATATTGGAATTGAATCGCAGCAGAAGTGGATATCCAAACTGATTGGATATGATTTTACAGTTGATTACAAGAGAAGGAAGGAAAATCTGGTGACTAATGATCTTTCTAGAAGGAATGAGGAAGAGCCAACAACTCTTGCACTCATCTCCTTTCCAAACCCCTTATGGATTGAAGAATTGAAGGGTAGTTATTCTTTATGTCCTTAAATTTTTTAAATTGTTTTAAACTGCAGCGGGGACAAGAAGGGCCAATGCATTTTTCTATGCAGCAAGGCTTGTTGCTGAGGAAGGGTAGATTGGTAGTTATTCCTTCTTCATCAATTCAAACTAAGATCTTGCATTACATTCACCACAACCCACAAGCAGACTATATGGGTTATCATAAAACTCTATAGAAGGAAAAGAGGGATTTTTATTGGGAATGTATGCGCAAAGACATTAGGAGATTGGTCAGAGAATGTAAAGTATGTTAGACTAGCAAGTATGAAACTATCCATCCACCTGGATTGCTACAACCACTGCCAGTTCCTGAGTCTCCATGACTGGACATTTCCATGGACTTTGTTGAAGGGTTGCCACTTTCTAATGGATATTTTGTGGTTTTTTCTGTGGTAGACAACTTGACCAAATTTGTATAGTTTTCCCCTCTTTCTCACCCTTATACATCTAGTAAAGTGGCTCAAGTTTTCTTTACTGGAGTTTTTAAACTTTATGGGTTGCCTAAGTCGATTATATCAGATAGAGATCCAATTTTGACTAGTTCTTTTTGGAAGCAGCTATTTCAATTCCAGGGAGTCTCTTTGGACTTTAGTTCAACATATCACCCTCAATCTGATGGCCAAATAGAAGCACTGAATAAATGCTTGGAGAGTTATTGGAGAAGCTATAGTAGTCAGAAACCTAAGGAGTGGAGTTCATGGTTGCCCTTGGCTTAGTGGTGTTATAACACCACAACACATTCTTCTATAAGAGTTACCCCTTTTGAGGCTCTTTATAGGTATGACCCTCCTAAATTGCTAACATACATTCCAGGCACCTCCACTAATGATGCAGTGGATAGTTAATTATGATCAAGAGAAGAGCTAATGTCTTTGTTGAAGGACAACATGCATAAAGCCCAACACAAGATGAAATTTTATGCTGATAGAAACAGAACTGGGAGGAGCTTCTAGGTGGGAGATTGGATTTTCCTAAGACTCCAACCATATAGACAGAAGACTGCAGCGATGAGGCATGAGATGAAGTTGGCTCCTAGATTCTATGAACCTTTTCAGATTGTACAGAAAATTGGTTCAGTGGCATATAAGCCTAACTTGCCCATCTCTTCTAGGGTACACCCAGCTTTTCATGTATCCTGTTTAAAGAAGAAGATTGGCTAGAATTTCACTCCCTTGCCAACTTTACCACTAACAGACTTGCAAGGACAACTTCAACCAGAACCTCAAGAGGTTTTAGACAGGAGAATGAGGAAGAAGGGGAACTGTGCAATGACAGAAGTTTTGATCAGGTGAGTGGGTGCTCCAGTGGAGGATTGCTTATGGAAATTGAGGAAACTTTTCCAACACCTCGTGGACAAGGTCCTCTGAAGGGGGAGAAGTATGTTAAGGCCATGTGGGAAAGTCCTTTAATAGGGGGAGAATGTAAGGGGCTCTGGGTTGTAAGGCGGGAAGAAAAATAATGTAATGGAATAAAGTGCTATTGGCAAAACGGTGTGTTGAGATTAAGTGGAATGGGGCGTTTTGGGATTAAAAGAAGCAAGAGGCCTTTGAAAAAATGATGCATGGAAGGGTTTTAATGAAACGGTGAGAGGAAGCGTGGCATGGACGATAGTTGTTTTCACTAAATACGGCGTCGTATTGAATGTATTCTTGTAATAAAATGATGCGTTGTAATGAGAATTAGCGCGTAGGTATAAAACATACTTGTGGTATATTCTGAGGCTTTGCTTTTGGATGTTAAGTGTGAATTGTTTGGAGTTTGGGAGATTACTCGAAAATCTCTTCCAAGAAATGAGAATGGTTTCTTAGTTTTCATCTTGAGTTCTTGAGAGGGTTCTTGATTTGTTCTTGAGTTTTCTTAATAGTTCTTTATCAAAGTTATGGTTACTTGGCTGGTGGAGAAGCAGATACTTAACACCTGGTGCTCGACCGAGTGGCCGGGACTATGCCACACCACACACAGAGGTTGCGGGCAACGAGCCTGTCATGCATGGCATGGGGACGTGTAGGTGCACGATGCCATGCACGACGCACGTTACGTGCTTGTGTATGGGTTACGTGCTTGTGTATGGGGTACATCGCAGACATAGCCAGTGCTTGGTGCACGTTGACAGTGCACCCCCTTTTCCTAGGTCCCTCCACATATACAATATATATATATATATATATGTTCTAATAGTACTGACAAAATAAAATAATAGGTGCAAAATAATAGGTGCGGGGTCGAGGAACTTATCTGATATTTTCTAGAGAAGATCTTGTGAGTCGGAAAATATCATTCTCCCAATTTTGGTGCAGAATATTAGTTGATCCCACAGATGGCGCCAGTTGTTAATGTCTAAATTCGCATAACAGACCGAAATGGAGGAAAGAATTATCCCCGGCCAACGATGGTGATTCAGGTGTCGATAGGGGTGAAAACCGATGGTTTCAATTTGGTTCGGTTTTAGTCCAAAACTGAAACCGAACTGGTAACCACTACACATGGATAAAATCGGCCGAAACCGGCCGGTAAAAGGGGAGGAAACCAGCGACGTTGGTTTCGGCGTGATCCTGGTTGGTCGTCAGTGTCCCTTCAACATCTTGAATGGTGCGAAACTCAGAAATGGAGAATCAAATATGTGAATCATGATGAGAGAGAGATGGCTCGTCGTGCGAATCGCGACTGTGCGATGTGTGTGTGTGTGAGAGTGAGAGAGAGAGAGAGAGAGAGAGAGAATAGAGGGAAGAAGATCTGAAGAAGAAGAGAAGGGGGGTGGAGGGATTAAACCTATATTGAAACGACGCCGTTTGGTGTATTAAACCAAACATCGTCGTTTCATTCTAATTTTTGTATCTAACCAATACGTGTAAAACGGTGAAACGACGTCGTTTTATCTAAAATATATAAAATATAATTTATATAATCGGCCAGTTCAGCGGTCCATTCCAGCTTCAAATTGAAACCGAACCGACCGACAACGGTTTTGACATAATTCTATCGCCGATCGACTGGTTCTACACCAGTTTCGTGCTTCGGCGGCCGGTCTGAGGCAGTTATGGTCGGTTTTAATGGTTTTTGTACACCCCTACTCTTTACGTTCATCCATAAAATAATAATAAACGACCAAATAAAAATAAATAAAGAGAGACATGTTCGACATAAAAGACTATGTCCACGAGTTGTTTGAGAGAAAAATCCATTATGATTGGTATAAAATGGTCTCATATATCGCTCAATATAATAGAGAAATATGGGATTTTAGGAGGTTGAAGATGATGTCTCCCTTGAGAGAGATCTGGTGGATGCGCTATGTGTAGTGGAGTTTTGTATATAGGGAGTTTCTGTTGAGATTTGTGGGAATCTCCTCAGTATATAGAGGCCTATTTCCTTAGAGTGATTGAATCCAACTTGTCTTGTGAATTATTTTATTTTTCTGAGTGTCTTTCCTTTTAAAAGTCTGAATATCTTTCGTTTTAAGAGTTTGAGTCAACTTGTCTTATCTTTTCTAGCTAGGCTTTATCTCTTAATTTGATTTTTATTCTAATATCGAGTCAAAAAGTAGTGCTTGTACCTAACCCTACATTTTTTTTTTTAATTATCCATCGTTATGAGTTACTCTACAAGAAAGCATTACACCACACTTTTATCTAACTGGCATATGATTTATCATTTTTATCATTCTATTCAAAGACATTTAATCATAAGTAATGCTACTCATCATCTCTTTTACCATCATCCTCTCACCATCCTATAGTGTGATATTAAATGATTATAAACTATTTATTATATTTTATTGAGACTATAATACCACATTAAAGAATGTTGAGAGGATGATGATAAAAAAAAATGATAAATAGATTTATCCAAAATAAAATGATAAAAATAATAAATTTTTTATTTAAAATTTATCGTGCATTAATTATCCATCTGAATCCCTAACGGCAAAGTGCTGCATCAACGAAATGTTGACGTGGCATCCATAGCATCTCGCTTGTATGATAAAAAAGAGAGAATTTTGCTAACTTACATTTTCTTAAAAATAAAATTCTGTTCACATATCAATCTTGCTCTTTGAAGGCAAGCGCTTTTCGTCGTAATAAAACAAAACTTCCTTGTGATATTCATGCATGCATTACTTAGCACCACAACATCTCTGACTCAGATGTTTTCAAAGTGGTCAAAAAGACTTTGAAAAAATGGCTAATTATAACCATAATAAATCCCCAATTATAACCAATCAACATTGTAAGAGCAAGTCCAATAATCATGCCAAAGATGTGCCTGTTGAACCTTCACCAAAAAGACCATCTTTTGGCAGTCGACCCACCAACAGGCTCATCCTTTTTTCTATTCCCAATTCCCTGATTCAAGGACTCCAGTCTTCTCCTGCACAGAACACAATACAGCTAAAGGATTCCACGCAATGACTTTGCATTAAATTGAACAGCATGCAGAAGAGAATAGTGAAAATCTTCAGGCAACAACATTTATTTTTGCAACTCAACAGCAAATGCCAGATAAAATAATCCTTCAACCGTCCATTGCTATGCATGTATAGCAACATTGAATGTAAGCGTTCAGATCATTTAATTATCTGGTAAACTATAAAAAGCACTTGAAAAATAGTAAAGCTACTTTTCATTGTAGTTCACCATTTCTCACGTCTAAAGAAAATTCTGTCTCCTGACCTATAGTAGTCAACTCCAAACAAACAAGCCTGAACGAGTTAACCTAACTAATTGAACTTAGCTTTCACCGTGAATCCTTTACCAACTAATTTAGGCGGGCTACTTGTGTCTTCTCTATCCCATCTACAGTCACATATTAATCAACTTCCCATTTATCTAGTTCCATCATGTTATTTTAGGTTTTCTTTTATCTCTTCACCCTCTCTCATTGATGCAACAATTTATTTTTAGGTTTCCTTTTATCACTTCACCCTCTCTCATTGATGCAACAATTTGTCTCTATTTCCCACGGATAATCCATTCTAAGCAATTCTCCTTGTCTCATTTAAGGTGGTGTTACCGTCACCTTTTTAACCAGAGATCTTCATACCTTATTCTTTAATACCTTTTTTTTTAGGTGAAAAAAGAAAAGAAAAAGAAAACAGAGAAGTGAAGTCTCACCAAAATGTTTAGGAGTGAGAAACCCAGAAGTATAAAGAGCTAACAAAACATGCTTCTCATGCATCTCCATGAAAACATAAGGATGTGTATTATAAATATTACTAGGTATCTGCTCTTCAAAAGAGGAAAAACAGCATTACTTGGTATCTGTGAGGCGACCATGCAAGCTCCATCTCTGGCGAAATCCTTCCATGCCTTCAGTTCCAGTAGCAAGAATCAAGCGCCTACAAATGTAGAAACATGATATATTTGAGAGACTACCAAAGATGATTACACGATTTTTTTCTGATGGTTAATAATTACATGATTCAATGCCATAAAACCATATGTTAGCAAAAAGAAAAAGGAAGATATGTCCATAAGCGGAAAGCAAAGTTTATAGGAATGTGGTTCCAATAAAATGCAGGTAATATAACTTTGGGAGACCAAAAGGCCTTGTGGGTGGATAATGTAATTAGAAGAACAAACTCAGGTATGTAAATATGATTGGCAAGGTACTCCATTTCTTGCCTTGGGCAATTATCTTCCAGTGTAAAACTTCTAGTCAACATCATTTTTATCCTCGGAGGTATCATTGTGCCAAAATCAAAATACATGTAACAGTTAGGACTTGAGTCTTGACCTGCATTTTTCTGTTTCCGGACAAGTAAACTTCAGACCAGACCATTGCAAAGTAAAATTGATCGCCCCATAATTCAGTCTACCCCTAAAACATGATGAGAGAGGTAGCAGTAGAAGCAGCAAATGATTACACTACCCCGTATAACTGTTTAAAACCCTAGTAACATGTGCACAAAAGCTTATCCCGGTAAACCTTTATGGTTTGAGGAATACAGAGACTTCACTTGTAGCGACAGTATCAAAAGTAGGCTGAAGAATCGAAAAGACGCCATTTGCATTTTATTATATTTCATTCAGGCAAGTTGAAAAAACTTCTTTTGCATGCATCTACAATACAATTAGCAGACATGAAGAAGTTTGATTCCTAATTTAGGTTACACCATGCCAAGGAACTGCATATAAAGTTAATGGGAAAGATATTAAATCTCGTTCAATGCATCTGAGGAGAAGACAAATATAAAACAGACTCAATAGCCCATTGCAAGAATAACTATTAGTTGCATCAGAACATGTTATCAAGAAAAAAATCACGAGACATTAATCACTAGCACAATCAATTAAAAAAATACCTCTCTAGTGATGTAACTTCTGATTCGAGTTGAGCAGCTCTCTCCTTTGCTTCATCTAAAGGCATTGATGACCCCAATTTGTGCTCACTATCTTGAAGTCGTTGTCTTAGTTCCTTATCCTGGAAATAACAAACATGAAGTAGTGAAGTGAAATACCGAGTAACAGTTCAACTCATTTACAAAATAAACAACAAAATGGGAATATAAAAGAAGCAGAATAGAAAAAGTCTCACCCTTTTGTCAGTGCACTGTCGATATAAAGCAATCTCATCTTGACAAAAAGGCTCGATATCATTGATTTGCAAGCCTACAGAGAGTGTTAAAAAATGTTCGTATAAAGCCTCCTTCAAATGACTGCCTCAAAATGAAAATGCATGATCCAAGCTTCCAAAGCCATACAATTCATGCACACATGTGGTTTCTAACTAAAGCTACTGATGTCATTACCTAATCTGCCACTTTATTTTTCACCAGGAAAGTATCTGGGATAATAGCCCCCCTCCCAACCCTGGCCACTGAAAAAGGTGTTGTATTCAACTTTTAATATGTAGCTTGTGAGGCCCAGCATTGTTCACATTTTGCATAGTTTCTCAAGGCCTAATTACAAAGGCCAACGTTTTCTATGAGTTATTTAGGTGATGAACTGAAGAGCTCTGTGTGTGTGTCTTCTTTCTTTTATTCTTGGGGGTGCAGGAATGGGGGAGGGTAATTAAAGGATGAAAATGAGCTCAATCTACTATTTAGGAATGTGGATTGAGTAAATGGTAGATTGAGCTCATTTCAGGAAAATTTCCATCCTTAAAATGAGCTCAATCTACACACTCTTTTGTGCACTGTAGGTGGAGTGTGGATTGCGCAGCGTGCTCATTTTAGGAAAAATTTCTTCCTTAAAAAAGCACCACATTCAGAGCACAAAAGAAATGGGACAAAAATAGGCTGTAAAATGAGCTCAATCACACCAATTCAGCTCAAGTTTAGTTCAGTTGGAGCTCGATGGGGCTCATCATCCAGATTGAAAAGCTGAGAATTGAACATACAATTTCAAGCTCATTACATTTGTGAGCCAATCTTGGTCAATTGTCTGCTTGACCTGTAATGTTCATGAAGAGGGTACAACTGATTTGCAACAGACCTTGTGCCATTTTAATTGGCCAAATTGAAGTTATATGAATTCTTAATGTCTATGAAATATTCTGACAATGTATTGCACAGGTCAGTTACTTCATAACCACACTTTTAAAACCATTGACCTTTTTTTTTTTTTTATAAGTTTAAACCATTGACTGGTAACAACAGTTGTCCACTTTTTAGCATTTAGGGCTATAAATGAACAAGACCACTTAACAGACAGCTCAAATTTGGCTTGATACTCGAATTCGACTTGTTTTGATTATTGAATAAGTTGTTTGCGAAAAAAAAAATAGACTCGATTATATAAACTCGTATAAAACTCGCCCAACTTGATTATTGTTCTTGACCATGCTTATATGAAACTCAGCTCGAACCGTTAGCTCGGTCATATATTAATACACAACTATATATTAATAATAAAAACACATTACATATATGTATATAATTCACTATATAGATGGCAATATGATGAATACATATGTAATATATGTATGATATCTCGCTTTTTTTTATAGGTGCATGTGTGATATATTCTTATATAAATAGCTCACTATTTTATGAGTATAATTGTATAAATGTTAATAAATATAGCAATATCTTTTACAAGTATAATTCATTAGAGTTGGATAAGAGCCAAGTAGCCATTTAATTCAATTTGTATATAATTATGAATAATTGTGATTGTAAGAACAAACTTGTATCTAATTATACATTGTGAGTAAGAATATTCTGTTAATTTTTTTTTAAATTAAATATTTTTTAAAAAATGATAAAAAAAAGTAGAGTTAAGAACCCGGCTTGATTTTTAGTCAAGTCTTGAGGCAAGTCTGGCCATAAGAAAGTCTTACTCGAGTTGAATTCGAACATCCAAAAAAGCTCGACTCGAGTTCAAGTCAAGCTTGAGCCCGATCTCTTAATAATCTAGCCTGGTTTGACTGGATACTACTAGCTCGAACTTGGCTCGATTCTAGCTCTAATAACATTTGTCCAACATGATTAGGACACATGCTGAAACTTATCCAATTTAGTATGTACAGTCTTGGGAGGCTCTGTCCACATTTTGCATAGTTTCTGGAGGCCTAATTTCTTTTTTATAAGTTAAGTCAAGGCCTAATTTCAAAGACCAAATTTACATTAAGAGTTACTTTATCGATGAACTGAAGAACTGTGTGTAGGTGTGTGTCTTCTTTCTTTTATTCTTGGGGGTGCAGGGGTAGGGGAGGCTAATTTAAGGAAAATTTCAATGAAAATTGTGACTCTCGCCAATAAGTAGGTGCCATGTTTAATACATGGACTCTATAATGTGGTTCTGTAGCATTAAGGGCAAAACCAATGCACCCTGCATGTTGACATGGCAGACTTATTTGTTACAGCTGAGATTGTCACTAGCAACCTTCTAGAAAGAAGCACCACATTCAGACACAAAAGAAATGGGACAAAAACAGGCTGTAAAATGAGCTCAATCTACCCATGTTCAACTCAAGTTTATCTCAGTCTGAGCTCGATGTGGCTCATCATCCAGATTGAAGAGCTGAGAATAGAAAATGCAATTTCAAGTTCATTACATTTGTGAACCAAACTCGATCAATTGCCTGCTTGACTTTGTAATGTTCATGAACAGGGTGCAAGTAATTTGCAACAGATCTTGAGGTGTTTTAATAGGCTAAATTGAAGTTAAATAAATTCTTAATGTTTCTATTGTCAACTTTATATTCTGACAAATGTTTCCATTAGAGAGAGTTGAAGACTTTTTCTGGGTTCTCTTCATACACTTACTGTCTGTTTCGTAACTCACGTCGCCGATGGTGGTTGTGGGCACTTGACGGTGGGTTTTTTGGAGTATCCTTGGAAGGAAAATGCCTCCCATGAGATGTCTAGCTATTGAATCGAAAGTGTTTGAGGTGAGACAAGATGGGCGTGATGTGCTTATTAATGAGAAAGATTGGAAAGTTGTGAAAAACTTGAGGTTGGGGTTAGCCACTACCCGAGGGTTTCAAGAGCGCTAGAGGAATGTCTAAGATTGGGAGCAAGGGGTATTACACTGCCCATCGGGAAGGGGACAGAGGTTTCATTGTCCAGCATTGCTCCAACTCTTGTGGTATTTACATGGCTCTGGTAGAGTATGGTGGGGGAGGTCACTGAAGTTTCATCTTCATCCCTGGGGATAGGGATGGAATGGGGTGGAGGAAGCTTGCGGCGGCGTTGAAGGATGTTGGCAGAGAAGGTGGTCAGGGGAGATTTTTACCACCAACGATAGCGGTAGCCACCTCGTCGTCTCGGTCGTACAGGGAGGTCTTGGAGATACCTCGAGACGTGCGACAATCAGCTACGGCAGAACTGCAAAGGTCAGGTGGCACATCCTTTTAGGCAGCTGCTTAGAGACAAGAGGGAGATGGCAGGGGGGTTGCTGGGCAGAAAGAGGAAAGAATTCTGAAGGAGTTGTTTGTAATGCAGAGTACGTTGGATGAGATGTCTGATAAAGGAAAGAGCTTAATACGGTGCGTTGAGGGTAAAGATGAGGTGGGTTTGGGTTTGGGCTTCGGCTTGGGCTTAGGCTGCAGTCTGGTTTCAGACCAAATGAAGAGAGGGTCCGGCTTGCTGGAGCCGTTGGGTTTGGGTCAATTTTGTGGGCCTAAAGGGAAGGCCCAGGCCTCGGTTCAGTCTAGCCCAGGTGATGGGCTTCAGCCCACGGGGAGGTCTGAGTCCATACAATAGAATGGCCAACGGTATGGCTCATTCTGGAGGAAAAAGCTACAGCACGTCATTGGCCCATCGGCGAGTGGGTCCTTGCCACTGTCGCCGGCGAAGCCTCAGGTGACCTCGCTAAAGGTCGCAGAAGCATCGACGGAAGCCCCGCCACCGGCTGCAATACTATCGAAGTCTGGAGGCGGGAATTCAAGCATTTCTTTCGTATCTTTAGTCCCCGACAACTCGATACCGACACAAACCAAATCGACGGTGGCTGCTGGCACATTTTTTACGACAACCTCGTTGAGAAAAGAGGAGCTGTCTGTGAGAAAAGGCAAGGTTACAGTCAATCTCGATTTTTCGGTTGTCTCGGCTAACTCTAACGATACTGTTTCGGCACTGATGCTTGAGCCGACGGCTCCAACCATCAAACAGAAAGTTCTGACAGATACTACAGAAGCTTCTGAATGTTAGAGGTGGTGTCTCAGGCGCCAACAATCAAGGAAGGGGAAATCGTGGAGAATTTTGTAGGTAAAAAAGATTTTCTGGCTTCCACGGGTAATGAGACAAGTCTGGTAGATGAGGGCACTAGTTTGTTGAAGCATTTTTTGAATTTTGAGGGAAGTAGAGAGTGGGAGGTAGATGCAAATCTTCATGTCAAATATGAGTATGAGTTGTTTGACATGGAAGAGAAAGAGAGGTTAGAATTTGACCTACAAATGGATGTAGTTGCAGTAGATAGTGAT
Source organism: Juglans regia (assembly GCF_001411555.2). Taxonomy (NCBI): domain Eukaryota; kingdom Viridiplantae; phylum Streptophyta; class Magnoliopsida; order Fagales; family Juglandaceae; genus Juglans; species Juglans regia. The sequence continues at coordinate 22,104,006 of NC_049914.1, read as the reverse complement.
GAGGAGGAGATGGGGTAGTCTGTCACCTTTACAAATGCTTCCCCCTCAGATTGCGTCTAAAGAAGTTTTAGACTGGGTGTTAAAAAAAGTGGAGGAGATTCAAGATTGGGTGAGACTATCTTTTTTTTTTGATAAGTAAATTAGGTGAGACTATCTTGTGATGGTTATGAAGAATAATTTATGGTCCTCCTAGTAGCCATTGAAGTTGGTCATTCCATGGCCATGAAGTCAACAGTTAGAAACGAGAGAGAGTTGAAACGATTGCAATGTCCTATCAATTATGACAATAAAGAGGGAACTTTGAGGAGGGACAGATTAAAAGGGAGGGATTTTACTTTTGTTAATGAGCCTAAAATATTTTCTTGGAATGTAAGGGGGATCAATGACATCAATAAACGTCTTCGCATTAGATCTCTCATTCATAGTTGGAAGATTGATTTTGTTTGCCTCCAAGAAACCAAACTGGATTTTGTTGATAGGAGTATAATTTGTAGTTTGTGGAGAGGTTCATTTGTAGGTTGGACATATTTAGCTTCTTCGGGTGCTTCTGGTGGAGTTTTAGTAATGTTGGATAGTAGGGTTCTCGAGATGGTAGAAGATTGTATTAGTGTTTTCTCGGTGGCCTATGTTTTAAGAAATTTGGAAGATGGGTGGACATGGGCATTGGCAAGTGTATATGGACCCAATAGGGATTGGGATAGATACTTGTTGTGGGATGAAGTGTCAGTATTTTATTCTTTGTGGGATCTACCTTGCTGCATTTGCGGGGATTTTAATATAATTCGTTTTCCAAGTGAGGGAGGGTTTATCTTCTATGACTACAGCTATGGAGGATTTTTCTCAGCTGGTTTTTGGCTTGGAACTGCTGGATTTGCCACTGGTGGGGGGTGAATATACGTGGTCTAATTCTAGAGGTGGCTCAAGACTGAACAGATTCTTAGTCTCTTCTTCATGGGAGGCTCACTATCCGAAGTTATGCCAAAAAAGATTGTCAAGGGGGGGTATGTTCAGACCACTTTCCTATTTTAATTGATAGTGGGGGTATTCATGAGGGTAAACGTTATTTTAAGTTTGAGAATATGTGGCTTAAAGTGGAGGGTTTTGTTGATAAGGTAAGAAGCTGGTGGCTTTCTTATCATTTTGAGGGGACTCCTAGTTTTGTTTTGGCAAGTAAACTTAAAGCTTTGAAAGCTGATTTGAAGAAATGGAATAAGGAAGTTTTTGGGAATGTAGAGTAGCAGAAAAAGTCCCTTTGGGATGAGCTTCAATCCTTGAGGCTAAAGGGGAAAGTGAGGTGACTTCGTCTAGGAAAAAAGAAGTGATGGCAGAAATTGAGAGGGTTCTTTTGAGGGAAGAAATAGCATGGAGGCAAAAATCGAGAGTTCTATAGCTTAAAGAGGGGCATAAGTGTACTAATTCTTTTCATAAAATGGCTAATTCTCACAGGCGTAACAATGCCATTGAATTGTTAAATCTGAGAATAATTTTCTATCCAGACCTGATGAGATTCAAGAGCATGTTGTGCAGTTTTATAGTTCTCTCCTAAGTGAGACGGAAGCTTGGAGACCCAAAATTGATGGCTTGAACTTCAAAGCTGTGGATGCATTTTCAGAAAACTAGCTTGAGAGGCCTTTTGAAGAGCTTGAGGTGTATTGGGTGGTTTGTGGGATGAGGAGAGACAAAGCTCCTGGTCCGGATGGGCTTTTTATGGCTATTTTCCAGGATTGTTGGGAGACTGTGCGGAAGGAGGTGATGAAGGTACTACATGAATTTTATGAATTTCAAAAGTTTGAGAAGTCGTTGAATGCCACTTTTATTGCCTTAATCCCAAAGAGAGTGGGTGCTTTGGAGTTGAAAGATTTCTGTCCTATTAGTTTGGTGAGTAGTGTTTATAAGATTATTTCGAAGGTTTTAGCAAATCGAATGAACAAAGTGATGGAGAAGATAATTTCTAAACCTCAAAAATGCTTTTGTTAGAGGTCGACAAATTTTAGATTCTGTGCTGATTGCAAATGAGTGTTTAGATAGTCGTATGCGGGAAGGTGTTCCGGGGGTTCTTTGTAAGCTGGACATGGAAAAGACATACGATCATGTAAACTGGAATTTTCTTTTATACATGCTTAGAAGATGTGGTTTTGGTGATAAGTGGTGTGGCTGGATAAGACATTGTATCTCAACTGTTTGGTTTTCTGTTTTAGTTAATGGGCAGCCTTTTGGTTATTTTCAGAGTTCAAAAGGCTTAAGGCAGGGGGATCTATTATCTCCTTTTTTATTTGTTCTTGTTATGGAGGCTTTGAGCCGTATGGTGGAAGCAGTGGTAGGAGGAGGTTTTATTTCAGGTTTTTCGGTAGGATCTAATTCTAATGGCTTCATTTCCACATCACACTTGCTTTTTGCTGATGATACTCTTATTTTTTGTGATGCTGTTGGAGAACAGATTCCAGCGTTGAGGGCTGTCCTGTTATGTTTTCAAGCCATTTCCGAACTAAAAGTAAATTTAAGTAAATTGGAGCTGGTCCTGGTGGGAGATGTTCATAATATTCATAATTTGGGGAGAATTACTGGGGTGTAAAGTTGCTAATCTGCCCATGAAATATTTGAGACTACCGTTGGGGGCGTCATTCAAGGCTAAGCATATTTGGGATGGGGTGGTTGAGAAGATAGAGAAGAGGTTGGCGGCGTGGAAAAGAGTTTATTTATCTAAAGGGGGTAGAATCACCCTTATAAAGAGTACCCTTTCTAATATCCCAACTTATTTCCTTTCTTTATTCCCTTTACCAGTCGGAGTGGCTAACCATATTTAAAAGTTGTATAGAGCCTTTTTGTGGGGTGGTTTAGAAGAGGAGTCTAAGACTCCCTTAGTGAGCTGGAAAAAAGTTTGCTGCCTGATTGTTGATGCAGGATTGGGGGTTCACAGCTTGTGTAGTTTTAATAAGGCGTTGTTGGGGAAGTGGTTATGGAGATATAATGGGGAAGAGGAAGCATTGTGGAGGGGGGTGATCGCTCTGAAATATGGAAGTGATTGGGGGGGTTGGTGCACCAAGGAGTGTAGGGGTTCTTATGGAGGAAGTTTATGAAAGTTTATTAGAAAAGGATGGGATTATTCCTCGAAACAGGTCAACTTCATGGTTGGTTTTCTGCTGTTGTACTCAATGGAGGGGCTGTCAATGAGTTTTTGTCGTCGCTTTTTTAGATTTAGAATGTAACTAGGTGTTTCTTTTGTATACTTCCTGTGTACATGGGCTTTGCCTATTACTATTTTGATGAATAAAATTTTTACTTATCAAAAATAATTTTTATATTCTGACAATGTACTGCCCCATTCAGTTACTTCATAAGCACACTTTTAAAACAATCAACTCGAAGCAACAGTTGTCCACCTTTTAGCATTTTCCAACATGATACTTGCACCCTAATTTAAAACTTATCTAATTTAAAACTACTCAGGTAGCTCAAGATGCCCGTTAAATGCCCTTGATTGAGCTCAAACATGGCATACATTAGTTGAGCTCAAGATGAGTTCAAACGGGCCCTTGCATATCCAAGCTGAGCTTGAAACATTGAATACTAGGCCGAGCTGGTTTTCACCTCTTGGCACAATGATTCTATACAGACATTTTACTTAGTAGAATGAGGCTATCTAGATAAAACCCATAAAACAAGGACAGAAACTAATTTCTACGAAAGCAAGATTAAATCCAGCCAACGAACTAAGAATGAAAAACTTACAGAGGAATAGATTCCTAAGAATCCCATCACATAAATCAACTCCTTCGAGCACGTGAGAGGCAATTTCTGGTGGAATGAGAGGTGATGGTGGGCCCAGCATCAGATCATCACCAACCAGAATAGTCTCCTCCATAGTAGGCTGTGAATCCACTGAAGCCCAAAAACACAGCAATGAATCTTAGATATATCCTCAAAATCCTTTTTTTTTTTTTTTAGGTTAAAGAAGCTGTATCATTGTCACGAGTGTTCTTAAGATGTGCAGAAGAAATGAGGTGACATATTTAAATGTCAATCGATTGAGGTGTAAAAGACATTGGCTCTCCTTAAACACTGAATATAGGTCTGTCATAAGAAAAATTTATAGATTCAAGTGTATGGCTGTGCTCTGAGTTCAGCTGCTTTAGAACGTTTAGTAAATGCTGAAATTACATCACTACTAAAGCTTATACTGCAATTCTTGAAAATAACCCTACAGAAATACACTAAAACCAAAAACTTGCACATTTTATAAATACAAATTAACCTGACATGAGGAACTATACTATATGTGTATCGGTGTATGTACTTCAAAACGTCCCACAATGAATAATGGGATAAACATGTCCATTGATCTGCAACAAACTTGCAGATTATCTTAAACATCAGGTGAATATCAATTAACATTTGCAACAGGATGCTTTGGGCACTCCACCACTAAAATTTAGACTTTATTTTTATTTTGTTTTATTTTTGTTCTTCCTCTTTTTGTTTTTTTGGCCAAAGATACTTTCATCGCATAATGGATGGACTCCTACCTTCTGATAAAAATAAGTTTCCATCTTTCAAATACCAAAACCATTGACACACAAAATAACCGGAGAGCTAGCATTTTGGAAGTAGTTAAGTGTAAATTGATATATAATTTTTTTGATAAGTAAATTGATATATAATTCAAAACAGAGCATAAAGAAAACTACATAAGGGAGTTGGTAAGTTTCCCTTACCATCCATGATTGCTTTCTTGTTACCCTTCTTCCACTATCACGATCCAATGATTTAATTAAATTGTAAGTGGAGAAATTGAAACCTGGAAACCACCATACAGAATAAGAACTCAAGAAAATACAGGTGCAAGAATGAACTTCAAAAACCTTTTTTTATTTTTTTGTGGGGGGGGGGGGTTCACAACAGCTGCAGTCGGCTGTCTAATAAGCATTTTTAGGCTCCGTTGCTAAAGAGTATCTTAGATAATCTGTGAATAGTAGTGAAAAAGTTTGTGAATAGTAGTAAAATAATTTGTGAATAGTAATGAACTGTAGATAATAGTGAATTGTTTGTAATGAAGTAATCGTAACAGCTGTGTTAGTACTTTCGAAACAAGTTACAAAAATAATTTCCAGAGTTATTGAAGCAATTCATTGAACAGATAAACGGCATATTATTAAACCCAGTTTAGAGTACAGCATCACGATTGAAGACAACAAAGCCATAAAATTTCGATCGTATATACTGGGAAATGAAGCTGTTTTCACAGTTTTTCAACGCGACTGCGTATCAAAATAACGTAAATTAAGACCCTATGCGGCACAGAGAGACAGAGAGAGAGAGAGAGAGAGAGAGAGTGAGAGAGAATTTGCTAACCGTGCAGTGGTGGTGGTGGAGGGCGGTTGCTAGACCGGTGGGTGGGTGGTTGCCGGCTGGGTCATATGTGTTGGAATATTGGAGAGTGTGGCCTCTAGTCTGGTGGCTGGAATCACTAAAATTGGAGCTCGATAGCGGTTGCCGGCAGTGAACAGAGAGATGAAAATCTCGTGGGTTTTACGTTTATGTGATTTTTGGCAAGTTAAAACCCCTCTTAAGTCTAAATCAAACCATGATTTTTATTTTTTAGTTAAAACTTTTCGTATATTACTATATACATAATAATAATAATAATTTTTTAATTAATTTAATATATCATCCAGAAATTTAAAAAATTCTTACCCCTTTGTAAAACTCCGAAACATCATCTATTTTTTTTTTTTTTTATGATTATTCACACACTTTAAAAACTCTTATTTTGACCAAAAATAAAATCTATTTAGGTCTCTTATGGCGAGAAACCCAAATAGTGGGATAAATAATTTCTTCCAACTCTTCTTAAAATATGGTAAATGTAGGTTGATTAAAATAAATATTTTATACATTTGTTGAAAAAAAAAAAAAAAAATCAGTTTTCAAGGATAGATGTGCATTTTTCTTCATTGGTTGCACAAAAGGAAAGGGTGAAGGGTTGAGATTCTCTATCTACAATTAGGAGTGGTTTGAATTCAGAAATAAGTTGAGATGGATTGAGATGGTTTGTAAATAGTAAAATAAAAGTTAAATTATTTATTATATTTTATGTGAAAATTTGAGAAAGTTGTTTTAAAATTTGAAAAAGTTATTTTGAAATTTGAAAAAGTTGAATTGTTTATTATATTTTGTGTGGAAATTTGAAAAAGTTATAATAATGAGATGAGATGAGTTGAGGTGGGTTACGAATACAAACGAGGCAAGAGAAACACAGTCACAATCTGTAAATTTCACAAGATTAAACACAGTTAAATATATTAAATCTCTAAGTTTGTGTAATTGAAAATAATGCTACTGCACATATAGTATCCCTTTAAAGGTAGTTACAGGTAGACAAAGAAGCTACTGTTCATATAGTATCCCTTTTGAGAATACATGCAACCATGTAGATGAAGCAGTGACTATCACAAGTTTTAATACAAATTATTCTAGACCTTCATTTACATAAGGAAAACATTACATTCTCAGGAGCTTCATCCCATAAAACTGAAAGAGAGTTTGATACCACAAAAAGCTCTACTTTTTCTGTCTGCTCTTTACTCTGATAATCCTCCGCTCCATCTGTGCTCATAAATGTGTTAATTTAAATTAAGAACATAAAAAAGAAATAGATGAGGTATTACTCAAATATAAAATAAATGCTGCAGTAACCTATGCCTTTCAAATAGTTTCATACTCATATGAATTCCTTCATCTCCTGGATTGCTTTGATTTGAAGTTTCCCCCCTTTGGGTTTATGTTGTGAGCGTCTGAGTTTAAGACACACATACACACACAGTATTTTTTTTCATCTGAACAAAAGAAACAGTCGAGTTTGGGCTTATTGGGACATGGGAATAATCTGCCCAGTAAGTCTTATGGAAGATCATGACTAGGTTTAAGATCATAAATTATCAATTCCTCCCAGTTGGCATGTCATCTTAGTTCTTCCCAGTAATTTTAGCCAATTTGTTTATGCCATTTGATTTTGTGAATTAGGTTACAAATATTTGAAACAAAAAATAAAATAACTGGGAAAATGAAGTCTTGATAAGTTCCACCAAGAACATATTTATGTACCGTCACTAAAAGCCTTCCTATCACTAAAAAATAAGCTATATATCATCTGATTATTAACACTCAAAAAGATTTTACAACTCAAAAATTAATTTCATGAGGTCATAAAGGAGCAAGAGCGCACTAAGAAAACTATTATAAGAAATGAGATGTAAGCCCGGATATGTTGATATAGGATCAACTTCTTGTGGATTTGCTATGTTAAATCCTATACGAAAATCCTTTATGGGACAACATAGAAATTAAGAGAGGATGATATGAAGACTCTTGAAGTATAAATGCAAGGGTGATAGGAGCTCCAACTAGTGCATTGAGAGGACTAAAACTCCTCCAATTCTCAGAAATTGCAATGATTCTTTGTTTTCTTAAATTATTTCCTATTTTATTTATCTTTGATTTTTCTCTTTCTTCTGCTTTTGTTGTGTGTGGGTCCCCCCTCCCTCCCTCAACCTAGCTTTTGTGGTAACACTTTCTGCTTGCCAAACCAACATATTCTCAAAGAAATAACTTTCCAGGCTACCATAAGCGGTATATCAGTTTACAGTGATGTCATAAAATTATATGAACGTGGAAATTCTTTTTCTGAACTCGTGAAATGTTTTAGTGCAAACTTGTGCCCCAGAGTAAAGCCAGCCCCCAATTCCACTCACCAATAGCTAAAATTCTTATAGTCCTACATATCAAGTCTCCACAATTTTCTCCCCAAAGAAGACTTAAATTGGTAAAGGAAAATAAAGTCATATATCCAAAAGAACACAGAATATGTAGGTTCTTTCCAATCAAACCCTAGCTTGGAAGTGCATAAGACAAAATGAATGCTGTTTAATACCTGAGCATACGCCTCCAGCTTGTTTCGGGTTTGTGCAAAATCATTCTTTACCCAAATTAAGGCTTTGGAGAAGCTGAAACGTATAGGTTTTTAATAGAAAGAGGGCGGGGTTAGAAAGTAAATTATGCAAATATAGAAAATTTTGATACAGAAAGAATAAATCAAGAAAGAGAATGAAGAAAAATATTCTTACGTAGATGGCATATAATTAGTTAATACAGAACTGAATAATATTGACATCTCCATTCAAATAAAGGACCAAAAAGAACAATGGAAAGATAAACTTAGTTTAAATTAATATAATCAGCTATGCCTTGATTCAAAATGTAAGGTTTACCATATAGGCGGTATGCTAAAACTGCTCAGATGTCATTGAGCTTCTAGGTTGAACGTGGCTGAAAACATATGTTAAATGTTGAATGTGGATGAAAACATTCGTTGAATTTGATTGTGGCTGAAAATCATGGCTGTGATTCTACATGAACAAGTTTTTTTCATGAAGAGCAAAGCCAGGTAGTGGGGTATTCATGCACATGCCAACATGGTAACAGAGAAGGTAATTGCCGATATGGGATTAGCATGTCTTAAGTCTTCTCTTTGTAAGGTTACATTGAAATGATTTGTTTGATCAAGTTGGCTGCCTTATTGTAAGCAGTAAGCATCATATTGAGATCTTCTCTAGTTATTTGTCTGAATTTGATGGTCTAGTTCGAAGAGAAACAGACCAGCATGTGGATCCTATAACATTAAATGTTGCCTGTGCGAGGCTTCCGAGCTGTGTGGGCCTCACATAGATATTTAATATTGTGTCTCTCCCTTTGATTTGGATACTCCAATTTGGGCAGAGAATCAAAGACGATCTCCATCCGTCAAGGTCACTAAGATAGTTGAACTGATGGGGGAAAAAAGAAAAAGAAAACATAGTAGTACATACCCAGTAGTGGTGTGCATATTTTAATGGAGCAGAATCTCTGTTTCTTTGTCATTTATCTGTTATAGAATTTACTTATCAGCTGAAATGAAAACATATTAGTTACCTTCTTGGATGCATTGCAGACTAGATTTTCAGCCTTTGCAGCCAAGTTGGAATCTCCTTCCCTTTAAGAATAGAGGGATTTAGGTTCAACCCAAAGGAGAAGGATAGCTACCTACCTTGTGTATCATACATACATACATACATACATACATACATACATGCATACCTGCATACAAATATACATATGCATGTATGTACGTGTGTGCATGCCCTATATGTCAAGTAATGAACTTAACTAGGCAAAAAATAAAGTTGCTTTACATATTTGAGGATTAGGTAACTTGTAACCTAGTTAGTGTAGTATGCACAAATATGTCAAGTAATAAGGTAGCTGAGGTTCCCAAGTAGTGATTCCTAGTTCATAGGAAAGAAGAAAGTGCAGTATGTGGTAGCTAGTATTCAACTTTGGACAAAATTACAATAGATAAATAAAAGTCAGACCTGAGGTTGAACCAGAAAATGAACTTAACTAGGCAGTTTATGATGGAAATTAACTAAAACAAATTAGTGGAAAAATGTGAATGAGCGCTTAAAAACATCTCTTGTAATTTAGACGATTGTTATTATTTGGGAATATATGGAAAGGGCTAAGCCCATGGGACCACATGAATACAAGAAGAACCGCACAGAACAATTGTAAAAGGAAGAAACTTGGAAAGAGAGGAAAAAACATAATGAAAATTATAAGAATTTAAAAGGCTTCACAAAGTGATCACATTTATCTAAACTTCACCCAGAGAGGGAGGACAAAAAGATTTTCTTCCAATACATGCCTTCCAAATGGATATCCAATTAGAAGGCTTAGACAAAGTAGTAATCTAGGTCACTGGTAAACCACTTTATATTATCAGCATTTTGATGAAAACGAACTTCTTTAGCAACAGATGAAGTCTGGGAGCATACACAAGCATCAGGGTCATATTTGATATTTGGATGGTCAAACATCCAGGTCTAAGGCATGTGAAAAGACGAACACAGTTATATTAACTTCCAAAAGTTATTGGCAATTTCTCTTGATTACTTCTCAATAGGCCATCATTAATCTATTACTTCTTAATAAGCCATTATTAATCTATTACTTCTTGATTAGACATCATCAGTCTTTAGGCTGTGTGAATAACTGGAAGCCTTACTTTTCCTTGTTCATCTGATCACAAGCGTGAATGAGATCAGCACATGCAAGTCTCACATGCTCGGCACCGATGCTGTAACACCAAACAAAAAGGTAAGATCTTGTCTGTAATCACTAAGAGATGGAAGGACAAGATTAATCTTCCACATCTCCTTAGGTGCAACTAAAAATCATATTGTGAAGTTTTCCAGGAATTCATGATTAGTTAAAGCGAGTTGCTACGCCCACAAAAAGAATCACAAAAAACTACCTCACAAATTGAAGTGACTTGATGTGGTACGTCACATTCTCTTTACAACAAAGCAAGCCTTACAATCGAACGTATCACATCAAGCCACATTACTTTGTGAAGTAGTTTTTTGTAATTCTTTTTGTGGACCAAGTATTTCTCTAAGTTATATAAACACTAAAAAAAATGACATAAAAGTTTAACTACTCACATAAGTATCATGTTGAATAGCCGATAATGTCAATAAGATGATCATAAGAGCAAAAGCAATATTATTCAATCTCAGAATACTAATTTTGTAGCTTACAGGATCCATTTAAATTAAAAGTAGCAGGTCACTTGGCATCACATCATTTGAATCTTAAAAGTTCAAACTACAAATCATGAGGATTTTTCATATTCAATACAAGTAATGGAAGTCTATTCTGCAGAATCCCACTAAGATGGAAATCTATTCAATACCAGTAAACATAAAAGTACCAGGTTACTTAGCATCACATCATTCGGATCTTTAAAGTTAATGATCGTGTGTTTACATGCCTTGCCTGTCCACTAAGATGGATGTCTAGTCCCAAACCTTAGATAACTAGACTAGAGCAAAGCAAAGGATTTTGTGAAAACTGGCCAGATTTTAAACAATGTTACAATCAGATTTAAATATAACCTAATAGATCTAAACTGCCTTTCATAATATAGCTGGCTTGTCGACATACCATCTTTAACCTTCACTGACTTTCTCCATTTATCAGACATTAGTGAACATCGTTAAATATTGTATAAATAAATTATTCTTTCATACAACCTTGAGCTTCTCTCCTCTACTTTGTGAGAAAGTGCAGCCAATGTAGAGAAGTCGGCTTCAGGACAATCCCTGCAGATATAGATATACGAACAAGAAATAACCTAAAGTAGGTGTAACATTGATAATCAAACTAAATAAACTTGATCGAGTATGGAGGTACATGTAGCTTGTTAATTCTGATAAAATTGTTTCGACATCAATGAGGTACGTAACGATCACCTGCACAACATGCTCAGGTTCCTCCAAACTTTCCAAAGACTGAATATGAGAAAACTGATTGCTTATTATTCCCTGCAATTAATGACATCAATCCACCTTGCCAAGCACCTGAACATTCTTTTCTAAACGAATATTTGAGGCAGAATACATGTTGCATCTCATTCAAAATTAAATCTATATATTTTTCAAATAAAATTGAACTTGTATTACTATACAAATATTATTAAATAAATGAATTAATGCATTACAAGGTGTCGGTATCCAATTATAAAACAGATATCTAAGAATTCAAAGCCTAGACAACTGAGAGAATCCAACTCTGAATTCATCTTATACAAGCAGATGATATCATTTCAACACCAAACAATATATAAATCCCAACGGAGTAAGAGCAAAAGGGATCCTTGGCAAAGAAGACATCACAGCATAACCAAAAACAAAATGAAAAAGAATATATCACCTCATCAAACAATGATTGCACATATCCTTGGAGCAGTTCTTTAAGGATAGACAAGGCCATTCTGTATAAAATAGTGGCAGACACCCTAAACAACTGAAGCTAAAAGAAAATTTTAAGCAGAGGTGAGAAGGAAACAATTATGCATGAGACATACTTGCTTCAGCGTGAGGCTTAAAAGGAAAAATGAGTTGCAGATGACAACAATGTGCGTCAGACTGCCATGAGTTTAGCATGATGCCTTGTAGATATAACACCTACAACTTTTAAATTAACATCTTTGCCATGTCGATGACAAATTGACCCTTCTCAATATTTCTGTCGAATCATCACTCTGGACTTGCATTATATTACATACCTAGATATAGGGAGTTAAGAAAAGAGAAATCGCCATAAAAGCAATCATGGAATAATGTGGTAAGGATAAAAAACTCCTGTAGCAGCAGCTCAATAGCAGCTTATTCCCCCAGCGGCACTGCCCTTCAGATGATTCAAACTCCAAACTGTCGGGCATTTACAACAACGCCGTCAATGGTAATCCATTAGAATGTCACAATCCATAAATCAATAGTGTTATTCTTATAATAATCGGCCAACGTACCAAGTCATGACAACAAACTACCCTGGTGCAAAGCATAAAATCGAATATCTATCTTTTCTTGAAGGAAATGACAAAATATATGCCTTTTCTGGAATTGATATCTAGGTGGCAAAACTTTATTGGATGGCTTCACAACTGCAAATTCCAAAACTTAGAAGAATCCTATGTAAAGCCCTGCTCAGTTGCAAACAAATGTACGCTTACATGTTTAGGTTCTAGAGAATCTAATTTGAACAACATTACCATAAAAAACTTGAAAGAATTTACTGCTCTCAATCAATACATTTAATGATTTAAGGCAAGTGCAGATTTACTATTGCATCAAAAGATTTTATAGCAGTAAATAACATTCTAGTATGTAAAGCACTTAAATTATATGTGCTTCCAATTAGGTGCACTCCCCGTTCCACTTAACATGATAAGAAATTGTTAGTGTATATCTGAGAATGACATACATTGTTGACCCACCTCTTGATAATTTAAGCTTTTGGCTTAATGTACCATAAAAAAGAGGTTGTGTTGGGATTCTATATTATCCCATTTAAGTTTGTAAGTGCACATAATGACCACCACCCAATAAAGGACTCAACACCCCACGAGAAAGGGAGAGGAGGTATAGAAAAGGAACTAAAGAAACAAAAGTAAATAAAAGAAGTACACTTGTTATAACTATAACCACCATTGCCAAATATTCTGGGATGTGACCAGATAACAAAATCTATCAAGTCAATTCTGATAAAATGGCTATTTATATTAATAAGGGTAAGGTTTAAGGAAAATTCGAAATTATATTTCCTGTCTTTGGAGCAAATAACCTCCAATGTAGTGCCAACTATTTTGTTGCAAAAAAAGTAAAATATTTGTCAGTTATTCATGTTAATACTGATAACAGACGTAAATTCCTTAGTTTCAATAATTGATTAGTCAGAAATCTCTTTAAAATTAAATTCATTCACTTTTTATCTAACAGTACAGAATTTCAAATGTTTGCTTCTTTTTTTAGCTGAGCATTTATTTACTTACCTCATTAGAGGGTCACCATATAAGGCAAACTTTTATATTGCCTTTCTAACACATAAATAGAATCCACTACTTTTGAAAACAATGTAAAAATGACAAATATTTGTTGAAGTTGGAGATTTTGAGCTTGGTAGAGGTGGTTTTTTGATATAGGGGTGCCAACTTCCAAATATGTCTCGATTATGTTTCTGTACCATTATTGGTAGTTAATAACTATAAACAGCATTCGTGTTGTACAAAGATAAGATGTCCTGCACCATGGCTAGTCCATCAAATGTGAATCACACTTATATGATCTCCATCACCTCATATTTTCAAATGAGAAAAAAAAACACAGTTTGAGGGAAGTGGAGATGTTGAGAAGAACCCGACTGAGTACACCAGCATATATGAGAGAAGAGCAAATGACAAAACTAAACAAGAAATGAAAAAGAATTTAAGGATTCAAAATGTCTAGAATCTATAAAATATTACACAATTCTACTAAATCCCCAGAGAGCACTAGTAGACTAGATATTAACTAACTCAAACCGAACATATGAATCAGAATATCTTATGAAAAGAAAACAATGGCCCAAATATACTCTGTAGGTACATTTCTAAATTTATTAGAAATGAGAAAAAAAAATCCATATAGGACAAAAGGCAGGACTCCACAGTGAATGATTGAGAGAGAGAGATAATAAGGAATGTGTACATAATGAATGGGCAGAGGAAATGACAACTGTCATCTTTATGAGCTTTTGCTCTTTCCCTCCTTAGCTATCTTATTTGCATTCTCTTTGACCTTTCTTCAGATTTCCTTATAACTTAGTACACGTTACACATCCTGCCGAAAGATTTCTTATAAAACATATCTTTTCTCTAGAGTCCTTCACACACACATGGGCCATTTCTTGAAGAGCCACAAATGGAACCCTAAAAGGCAATTGGAGCAGAAACAGATAATGGACAGCTGGCTAGAAATATTGCTGCTAGGATTACTCACAATGCAAACATTAATAGGATAAAAGAACAAACAGGTATCCTCAGAAGATGCAATGAAGACCAAACAATTTAATAAAGCCTCAATATTAAAAGGAAGAAGATTACCTAATATAAAACCATGACTAAAATACTTCACGAGTAAGATTATGAGCTTTGCATTGGTTTTGTTTTTTTTAATAAGTAAAAATATTATATATATCAAACGGAGTAACCAAATACACTGGATGTATACAAGAAAACACCTTGCCCATATTAGAAGCCCCTAATGACCCAAAAAGCCCATGAAAAACAATCCAAAATACACTAAGCCCGACCCCCATAGAACTAAAACTCTACCGGAAAACCCAACCCCAACCCCTTGTTTCTAGTCTTCACAATGCCCTCCCTTTAGACTTCCCTCTAGTTGAGCTACCACCCTTAGCGTCGTAGTTGATTGCCCAAGAAAGACGCTATAACTCCCTGCTTTTCTTGAAACTTGATTTGGTTTCAAGCGAGTGACTTGCCTCAATTGCAGTGATTAGTTCTTTAAATTGGTCTTCACATCCTCCATGTGAAATTCCCATTAACTGCTGAATCTCGTTAACTTTAGGCAGAATCCAATCCGCTATTGGAGGAAGAGAGACCAGGGGAGCAACATTATCCCCAGATGCAGTATCCAACTGAGATAATGAATAACAAAAATCATGAAAAATGCTGTTTTTTTTTTTTTTTGTCAAACCAAAGTTTAGCAATAGAAATCAAGAATCATTTCTTCAGCAATGAGAATCAAACGAAACCAAAAAGATTCCCGTAGTAATTTATTTTGGGTCCATGGCCAGCCCATTGAACCACATAGCAGGAGGCGGTTTTACTCCCCAAATAAAGGTAGAATTAGGATTTGATCCGAGCCTCTAGAGACAGTCCAAAGAATTGACTAACAAGGTTAACATTTGGTGGTTTACCACTGTGCAAGGACAGCATCTGCAAGCAAAAAACCTCAGACCATACACACTTTGGCATCAAGTTTAAAAAATTGGTTTGTGACAGGACACAAATTTGATTATGTTGAACTCTATGGTTTCTATTGGTTAGCTCGAGAACATTAGAATGTGAAAAAAAAAATCACCATTTTCTGAGAAATGTAGTCGTCTGTCAATTTTTCGATAGTGTTAAAATCACATATCCCTGCAAGAGCACAAGGTTACGAAGTTCCTTTTTTCAACACTTGAAGTAAGACACGCCACCTCCCCCCTCCCCCATCAAAATTGGGAACAAGTAACAAATATAGGATCATAGGAAACACAATTTTAAAACCTTTCTATTATTTTTGTTTTTGAATAATTGGAGCTTAAAGAGTGTTTTATGTAAACATGGAAATTCCTTTTAAAAAAATCAACCTCGACCAAAAGAAAGTAAATAAAGGAAGATGGTGAAACCCCAACATAAGTAGTTACAACAAAGACCCCAAACAAAGAGAAAGAAGAAAAAGGCAAAGGTCCATATCTAAGGCTTAGAACTTCTAAATGGTCCAGAGAAGAAAGGGAAATCTCAATTCATCTCCCCCCATCTCTCTCTTGATGCCGGAACATAATAAGAAATTATTCTGACGGCTAGTTAAACAATGGAAGCTAGAGATCGAGAAAAATCGCAAACAGAGAGAAACTTTGAGATTAGAGTTTTACTATGAAATAAATCAATGATAATCTTCTGAAGCCCACAAACCGAGCTTAAATAGCTAACAAAAAATGGCAAAATTGTAATTAAGGCCAAACAATAGAATACGGAATAAGATAACTATGGTTAAAATCTAGCCTAAGAATTCGGAATAAAATCGTTACCAAAGATAAACATTACCATAAAAGAAAATTGACCAAAAATGGAAGAATTAACTAAAAGTGATGATTCAGAAGGGAAAACGGCTGATTTTGGGGTCGACAAGGGGGCCCAGGCAAAGCATGGTGACCACAACGAGTGTGCCGAAGAGAGCTTTTCGGATTAGGGTCATATGCGCGATTCTGACACTTATAGCCAAAGTTATAGTTAAGATATTGATGTTGCCACTTCTCCTTACCCAACTTCGGGCCCGTTTGGATACAGAGATGGTTTGAAACCATCTCACCTCACCTCATCTCATCTCATCTAATTTCAACTAATAATCTCACTGCTATTCACAAACCATCTCAACTCATCTTATCTCATTTCACTATCCAAACAGGCTCTATCTTCTCGCCCAATCGAAAAATAAGTCGTTACTTGCCCAAATCCGACGAATACCGCTTCTCACCCAAATCTACCACTCCTCGCCCAAATCCTAGGAGTACTCATCTCTTTCTGCCAGTTTTGTGCTGGTCTACATTCTCGAAGTAGTCCAGTGCTTTTAACGTTGCATCTGTCAGCTGAGCCTCATCGGACTTGGATTCGAACTCAAATCCCCCTACATCATCTCTCCATCCAAAGATCCAACACACAAAAAATGTCCTTTCAACCAAGTCACTGAGAGTCAAACTAATTATAATTATTTGCTACTAGGCATACACTTCTTCTATTTTCCATTAATTTTCAGTCCAAATTCAGAGAAGCATCAAGGGAACCCATTAAGAAAAACAGCTGGGTCAAATTCGTTGCATAAACTCTGTTTTCAAAGACTAGTGATCCATAAATCCATAAAGGAAAATGAATTGCATCTTTCATACCCTATGTGGTTCACATATTGTGAAACACCCGACTCCATTATCAAGGTGATACCAAAAACATCTTGCTAGTCCATTGAATTTCTCGTGTTTCTCTCCAGCATTAGATTATTTTCATGCCCACCCACAACCGACTGAATGAAGAACCAATTAGCAAGAATAGGTAACTGAATGAAACAACAGATATAGGATAATCATATTGGTTACTTCTTAATGATTTGTGATGCAATCACCAAGGGCATTTTATGATATAGACATTTTATGATATAGACATAAAATTATGAGGAATGACTCTCATGCTCGAACTGACCGACTGATGACCATATAAGACAAATAAACTGAGCAGGTCGGTAATATTACGTACAAGGCTAAGGCGTGGGTATCCACCAACATTCCAGGTTCAACCATTTAATGGGATTGTAGAACTGATTTCTAATGTTCCCCATGAAATCTCCATGGGCTGAGCACATTTGAGGACAATGCCACTATTCTCTCGCTCTTAGTAACATGACTAACGACCATATCAAGACAAGAAAGCTAAACAGCTTTCTAACCTTACATACATAGTTGGGGCCAGGGAATCAAGTAACATTACTGGTTCTAACACTTTGAGGGCATTCTAGAGTAACTCATTGCAAATATCAACAAAATCTCCATGGACTTAGCACATTTGAGGACAAAACAATTATTATGAGCAAGTTATTAGTTGGTGCAACTAGATTTTAACCAACTTCCCAAACGTGATGTCAAGTTAACATATAGATATAGATAGACCACATATAACAAAGTTGATGTATCCATCAAATTCTCTAGTCCAAACCTGAGACTACATTTCAGATTTTCACTCAAGACATTATTTAGCTGGGAATATCATATGGGACCCCTTCAGATAGGTTTCAGTTTCCTTCAAGGTGCACTTTCAAGATCAATGATCTTCCTCTCCATCTGCACTTGAAATTGGCACAGAGATGAACATAGTTAGAATATCCAAACACTTAAAAAGTACTGGCTCCTAAAAATCCATTTAAATAGTTTTCAGCCCAAAGAAAGTAGAATGAGGAACAGGAAGATGTGAGGGTTTTGGGAGACAGTACGTAAGATCTTTGAGGAAAAGTTCTATGGGAAACAAAAATACTGAGATTTTCTCTTATCCGAGCACATAAATAACTCAAATAATTATCAATATATCTCTGCTAATTACCATAACTCCAAGTAGCTATAACTTAAAAGTCAACAGATGCATAATAAAATAACCAATCAATCTAATTAAATCCATGATCTTACCCTCCATCCCCTTCGTCAAAGAGAAGTTAATCAAATTTGAACTAGAGCTCATTGGCAATAGTTTTTTCAGGCATGTGGACATATCATCTTCCATTTGCAGAAACGCATCTATTTTTTGTAAGTTTTATCTAGTGTATATCTCACGTTTATTTTAAATAATATGTTAATATCAAGCAACCATTCTTCTTTATTCTTCTTACTAGTTCTTTCGGAAACAAAATGTATTAAGGAAAAAAAGAGCTTTCATTTGCTTCCAAATATTTTGCAGCTCCATAAGGTTCTATCTAAATGACATAAAGTTGTTCCTGCATGTTGCATGTATATAAGTACACTGAAGGCAGCAGAAATTTCACACTTAATTCACAAATATTCAACTTTAATGAAAACAGTGCATCCCGATATTCCCTATTTGCAGTAATTCTCTTGTCATTACAGAAACACATTCCAATATTGCAAATTCTTTTTAATTTTGGATGAATGTCTCTAAAAAATGTATTGAATCATGGCTGCATTCACATATCTAGAAATGAATTATTCCTGCTTTTTTTATAAGTGAATGATTATATTGATATGAATAGGCATAGCCCAAGTACACAAGATGGTATCTAGAAATGTATAATTCTGTTGGTGATATAAGAGATAAAAAGATTTCCTAATAACACTTTGTATACAAAAAACTTCAAAAGTCAGAAAACATTTTGTGTTTCACATGCTTTCAAATAGAAAGAGAGAATATACTGAATATGCATACTAGTGAAATTTATTATACATGCTTTTTTTCTATGAGGTAGCGTAATACCTAGTACTTATAAAGATTTCTAAAGTCTTACTCAAACCTTTGCCTTCTATAAATAAATATTTACAATGCTTCAAGCCTTTGATGAAAGCTTCTTATCTTTGACAAGGATTAAAGGGAAGGAAATGGTGATGAGGGGAATGTCTATTGTTTGATGTTCTTACCCAAAGATAGGCGAAACAACATTGAAATTGTAAGATATAATTTCCCATTCACAGTTCTGGTCCATCAATGATGAAGATGTACCACAGCATAGTTCAATTAAGATTTTCAGCATCTTCTCTTACAAAATCTGAAAATAATTATCTTTTGTCATTGTAGTTCAA
Organism: Juglans regia; assembly: GCF_001411555.2. Taxonomy (NCBI): domain Eukaryota; kingdom Viridiplantae; phylum Streptophyta; class Magnoliopsida; order Fagales; family Juglandaceae; genus Juglans; species Juglans regia. Next base: position 22,084,521 of record NC_049914.1, on the reverse strand, counting down.
TGATATTATAGATTTGGGCACTTTTAGTACCTATGTTTATGGTTTAAGTTTTTTCTATTAATGTTTTTTTAAAGATGGAGCTCATTTAATTATTGTGAAGTCCTTTCCATATTTGCATTAAATGTTTCTGTTTTGTGACTTGTTTATTTCTCATGAACAAGTATTTGTGTGAACAATCCAATAAATTGAAGGGAAAAAATAAAACTTGAAGGGAAAATATACTTTGTGTCCTCTAATAACCAAACATTTCACACTTTGCACCCAAACTAACAAAACCAATACATTGCACCTAAATTCAAACTGCCAAAAAGTTGCCATGTGCAACCTCTGTTAAGATCCGACTGTCAAGATTGTTCCATCCCGCCAAACTTGGATGAGGGTGCTATATTTTTTGATTTGATAGTTTTGAAGGTGCAATATGTTAGTTTTGGTAGTTTAGGGTGCTAAGTGTGAAATGCCTGATTTTTGAAGGATGCAAAGCGTAATTTTCCTAACTCAAATGTGTACTACCCACAAAATACTACACTTCTTCTATTGGTAGGATACCATTTTTTCTTCTAAAGTATACTCCTAGAAGGATTTAGTTGAGGTTCTAGAGTTCCTATTTTGTTTCACATCATGTTCTCTTTAGTTTGTTATTTTTCTATTTTCTCACAGCAACCTTGCAGCCTCATCCCACTTTAAGAACTGTTGCACACCAAAATACTACCCTTTTATCCCCAACCCTCAACAAGTTTTATGTTCCTGAAACATCTATAAATTCTGCGGATATAAAAAAATAAAATAAAACCTGCACTACGTATATCCACTCTCTCTCTCTCCCTCCTTATAAAATGAGGTACACGATGCAAGAATTTATCCACTAAGAAATGCTTGGTATACAAAGAAATCTTGTACAAGTAAGTTTACAAATAGATGTGGTTTGATATGATATGTTAGATTGTAAAGCTATTTTTATTATAAAGTAGATCTAACGTATCATATTATACTTATGTAAGATCTCTTTGTAAATCTAGCACTTTTCTTATCCACTTCGCAAAAATAGTCCACTAAAAGTTTGCAGATAATGATGCAAGAGTACTTAATGCAGATAACGCAACAAGGAGAACAGATTCAACCAAATCTACCAACATGCTACAATAAGAACCTACTCCAGCTCATGCTAATAAGAATCTCCCTGCAACTGTCTAACAGCACAATAAAGCGATCATCACAATACACTAATTATTGGATCAGATTGTTTTAAGCTTTTAGCTCAAATTTGCTTTCTTGACCTAATATGAAAGTTATAACCCAAATCTTGGGTGAGCTTTTATGATCATCCAAAGAAATATCAATGTAAATTCCATGCTCAAATACCAGGATGGATTATATTTGCATCAAGTTTGCACTGACCTTTTTCTTTAAAAAAAGAAAGAAAAATAAATAGAACAAAGGCCAGATATAATATGCTATTAGCCTATTCCTATCAAGAAAAGAAAAGGATGGTACAATGTTCATATATTTCCAGAATGAAAAAGGAGAATCATCATTAGAAGCCTAGAACCTGAAAATTCATAAGATATTTACCTGGACAAGAGTCTCAAATTTTCTTCTCAGGTGGGCAAATTCATTCTTAGTCCAATACAAAGCCTTGGAGCAACTGAAATATCATTCAAACAATGAATGCACTTTAACAATTCATATATGTAGAAATACTAAGAAAATAATAACCAAATAAACACATGTATAGTCATATTGTAAGGATATCTTAAGTCAATAAGTGGTGTGTAAATTATAGCAAATAAAAAGGAAAGAAAGTCGAACAAAAAGAGCTCGTGTTCATTCTCCATAGTGGATATGTGGTTATGAAATTGAATGTCAATTGGGGGAATGATACCAACGGTAAACATCCAATAAATAGAAAGAGGAGTTCTGACTTCTGAACTTTCATCTTGAAACGTAAAACTATTATCGGCATAAAACAATTAGTCGACTTTATCAGCATTGTTCTCAACGTTTGATCTATTGACTGAATAGTACTTTTCTGATCATCATATTGAGATATTTCTCAAGGACTGATCACTAACTCATGTAACTTTTATATTTCCAAATGAAACTAATTATCGTTACATTCTTCTCTTTCTTTGATTTGTTTTGGATAAGAAAAAGGAAATTCAAAGAGAAATCATAACAGGGTTGGAACCCTAGTAGGCGGAGAGGCACATAACAGAAAATACAGAAAAAAAAAAGAAAAGGAAAAGATAAAGAAAAAGAAGAGAAAAAACAATGACAGAAATAGTTCTTGAATTTCAGAAGATCTAGAAACTCAAACAGAAGAGAAAGCTCAAAAACTCATCCTTCCACTATAGCAGAGAAAGCTCTTTTTTTTTTTAATAAGCAATAATTCTCTATTAAAAAGCGAAAAAGGCACAACTCAAGTACAAAATATACCGAAGAAGATACCTACCCAGAAGAAACTAACGGTACAAGAAAGTCATGTAGATTTAGCCCATTAACGTCTGTAACATCAATTTATTTGTTGAAAACCCCACAAGCTTTGAATACACATTCGAAAAAAACTTCCAATTTCTCCTATAGTCAAAATAATATCCACCTTCCAATTTAATTCTACGACGCTTGTTAGCTTTAATCATACCCTTAATGTTCCAAGATACTAATTTAGGCTTCATATGGAAACATTCTTCACCTCCCCTTGTCTCTACAGCCAGCTTCGATGGCCGTCAGCAAAGCCATAAGCTGAGCTTCAAATCCCTCATACGATAGCCTCTTATAATGTTGAATTTCTATAGCTTTTTGTATAACCCAATTAGAAGAATTACACATCAATTACTCCATGTTCTCTTGAAAAAAGTGATCTAAATGGAATAGGCTTTTCCCCTGAATAAGCATCCAGCTCCAAGCTAGACATACCTCTATATCACTTCTCCTGTTACCATCTTCACAAGATATGCTCCCTCATACCTCTATACTACTACTACCCACCTCATGGCTCATCCCCATTCCCCACTGCTTTTCCTCCCCAAGGACTCGATATACAACCCCTCACTTCCTTTCGTAATGTGTAAAGTCAATAGGCCATGTTCCAATGACACTTTCTTCCGTTTTTTAGCAAGAAAGTACGCTCATCCGCAAAATCACCCCCTCAAGTAGTTTTCTTTGTCACCATTAACACCTCCTGTCCCACCACAGTAACTCTAGCAGAATCAGATGATGGATGAGTCACTGGGACTACCTGCCATAATAGAGCTCGTATTAGATCCATTGGCACTTTCATTTGGCGATGGGTTTTTTTCGGAGTCACCCAACCCAAGTCTCCCCTCCATCGGATATGAGTAAAACTCCGGCAGGATATCGGCCGCCACACCTGCCGGAGGTGCAATACGGTGGCTACGAACCGCATGAAACCGACCCGATACATCGTTTCACTTGCCACTAATGAGCATTGGGCCGGGTTCTAACAAATGTCGGACCGGTTTACGAAATCGATTGAGTTTTGGGTCTGGAAATTTAGGTCCCAAGTATTTGTTTTCCTTCGGCCCGTTTGACACTCGTCTACTCTTGTTTTCTACAACGATCCCCTCTAATTTTAATCCGGCCCTTTATACGCTTTAGCCCATTTTTAATCCGGCCCAATGCCAAGTCCAATTTCTTTAAATTCCGGTTCACATCTAATCACATATAATATCATGCACTTTGAAAATCTTAAAGAAATTAGAATTAAAAAAAAAAACCCGCAACATGAATATACAAATTCTACCATATATACTTATTAGGCCCGTTTGAAACTTGGACTGAGTTTAGTCTAATTTTAAAATAGTCTAACATTTAAATACTTAACTCTCAAATCACTAAACTCATCTCAACTCAAAACTTCTTTACACGTGGAACACACAACTTTTTCCAACTCAACACCTTTTTACACGCGGGACCCAAAACGTTTTTTAACTTTTCATAAATATATCTAAACTCATCTTAACATTCAAATACATTTAAACTCATCTTAGGTGGGTCCCACAAAACTCACTTCACAATTTCATCTCACTACTATTTATAAAGAACTCAACTCAGCTCAACATTCAAACGGGATCTTATAGCTAGGTTGATTTGGCAACAGAGTTGAAGGAGTATCGACCATCATTTTACAAAAACAAAACCCCCCATTCATTTAAAAGAGTTGTAAAAAAGTTATAAATTAAGAGTTGAAGGAGTATCGAGCAATATTGGTTATGAATTGTAAAATACAGATCAGTTAGTAAGACATGAATACAAAGTTCCTGAAACAAGCAGATATAAATATGATTGGTAGACGAATGCAATATTCATAAATGAATGTGTTTTCTTACTACTCTTTATCATGCCCCTCACAAGCAACAAGAAGTTCAGCACATGCAAGTTTGACATGCTCAGCACCAACACTGTACAAAGCAAGAAATTAAGGAAAATATATATAAGACAAATCATCTTCTTCCTAGCTTACAATTCATATGGACATGCATTATTAACCCAAAGAGTCATGCTACAACCACCAAAGATTTCACGGAATTACGATACAAGAGCTAAGCCGAAAATAAATTTCATTGTTCACATAAACAGTACTAATGAACAATAGCGCAAACACTAATGGACTGTAACATTGTGTTATTACTGTTATTAAGAGTTATTTTATTCTTAAACCGATGTGTAGAATACACTATCTATATTACTTAAATGATAAGATTTGATTTATAAGATTTAAATCTTAAAATTTATCTTTCAAATCAAATTATACGTATCATATATATAAGTACTTTATTGTATATACTCTACGCACCGACTCGAGACTATTTATGTTATTGCTTATTACTGTTTAGTGAACAATATATATATATATATATATATATTTTGTTCCATGTATCCTTCCAATGAATTATGAAATCTCCCGTGCACTAATATTTCTCTAACCCAAATTAAACAGATAAATGCATGACCTCATGATCACTATATAATGAAGTGACGACCCATATCATGTATCTTTACCTGCTCGATTTGTCGTACAATTCACGAGCACTAACCTTGACTTGTAGAAAATCAACATTCTCTTGGTTGCTGCATGCATGCAGATCAGAAGCATATATATATATATATATAAATTAATCATCATTCATTACTAAGCAATTATGAATAAAGCTGCAGGGAAATTAAAGTTAGAAATTAAATTAATAATAATAATAATAATAATTACATGTGATGGGTCAACTGAGAGAACAAAGTTTGGGCAGACGAGCAATAGGAAGTGACAACTCTGACAACATAATCCGGTTGATTACGGCTGCTCTTCATCATTTGAAGTTGCCAGAACTGGTCATTTACAAATCCCTGCATCCATCCAAACAAATCACACCAAAACCCATTTTCCAAAAATTCATCAACATTTCATTTTCTCTATCTCCAAACAAACATATATAAACCATTATTCAAAACACGTACGTGCATGCTGATCATGAACATATATACAAAAAAATAATGCAAAAATGGTGTTCAGATTCAAAAAAACAAGAAAAGAGACGTCGACCATGGAACTGATCGATCAAAACAAGAGAGATCAGAGTATATATGTTACGATTTCATATGATATTTTATTAGGAGAAAGTTAGATCGAGACAGTACTACTGATCGAGGCGGAGAGGATCGGACAAGGAGGTTACCTCGTCATACATGCACTGAATGAAACCTTGAAGCAAACCTTTGTGAATATGCAACGCCATTTTCACACGCACGCACAGACAGAGACCTAGATATGCATGGAGAATGGGAGCTGCGAGTGTGGGTGTTTGTTATATATAGAGCTGGCCGCCTGGTTCTTTGTTTAAACGGATGTGCAGCTTCTTGTTTCTTAGCAGATCAAAGAGTAACTGTCGAAAGACATGAGCACCTTGGGACTCATTTAGCCATAAAGTTGAAAAAAACCACGAATATGCCATATATAATTGCAACAATCTTTTTAAGTCCCTATATATAATAATTCACAAGAAAAAAAAAAAAAACTTATGAAGAAAACTCTAAAACTTTAATTATTTTCTTTATTGTATGACCATACACGTTCTGATCTTATTATTAATTATTTTCCTAGTCACTTAATTAATTCATGTTATTTTGTAACAAGTTAAAAATAAGATGATAACAAGTTAAAAATAAGATGAAAGCTTTTGGTTTTTTTTTTTAAATGAAACTAAATTTCATTGATAACAGAAGACATTACATCAAATCACTAATCACAGTGGATTGAATACATAAAACTTGAGCTTAGACTAATTTCATTGATAGTCAACTGCTCCCATATATCTCGAAAATAATCACTTTGAGACTTAAAACTTAAATGAATAACTTAAAACTTGAGCTTAGACTAAATTTTATGAATCATAAATAAATATTGATTGCACTATCGAATTAATAATTAGGATTTCGACAATGCAAGGGCATGAATTGTTCGTTAACTAGATTCCTAAAATTATGATAACCGTAAGTGAAATAATATTGTTCGTTAAGCTGACAAAAATTATGATAAGTTTTGTCGTTTCCTAACCTAACCGAAAACTCATCAAAGACAATAATGAATCATAAATATTGATTGAGGAATACGAGCTATGGAAGGTATAATAAACATATCTTGTCTCCACATTGGATCAAGAATATGCCTAATCGGCAACTAAAGCTGCTAACTTGTATAAAGCCGTCGAACCGGCCCAATCAGCAACTAAAGCTGTATGCATTATATGGACAGAAAGCAAACGACATAGACTATTCAATACGACTCAAAGGTAGGGAATGTTTCGACTATTCAATACGACTCAAAGGTAGGGAATGTTCCATTTTTATAGGAACTTCTATACCGGAATAGTTATCTGATTAACAACATTTTGATTATTGAAATTTTAAAGATACTTGTTAATTAATTACATTCTAATAACATAATCACCAACAAAATGATTGAGATGCTAACTACCATTTTTCCCATCCATAATAGCAACTCATGAACAATATTTGTTTACATACATATTTTTGAAGGAGCTCGATCATCGATCTATTTGAAATAGATTTAAACCTAACTAGTTGTTGATCACCATGATATTTACTTATATATAATGTCTCATTTATGTATTCTTTTTTTTTTTCCCAATAGGAGAAGAAATATTGCTAAGCTTCAAGACTTTAATCCTTATACGGCATAATTGACATATTTATTTTTTCCTGTTCAATAATGGCAGTTCATAGTAATAAATTAGGATTTTTCTAGTTATTTCGCCCTTAAAGGAAATGCTTAATTTGTGGTGCAAAAACGTTTCTTCTCTTATGAGATTCAACCACATGCATTTTGTGAAGTGAGTCAGGTCTATTTATGGTATACAGACAAATTAATTTAAAAGGTTTACTAAAGTAGATTCTTCCATTTCTTTTACTCCTTTTCAAGAAGTAAAGGGTCAAGAAAAGGTATTCATTTCTCAATTAGATAAGGAAGAAAGTCCAGAACTTTTTCTAAAATAATATTGAAAACTCAATAATATAAGAGCTTGCATACATGAGTATGTTTGGTTTAATAAAATTTCTAGAAGAGTTTTAAGTTTTGCTTTTTCAAAATCAAACTAGACATTTTAGATCTATAAAAAAAAATCCAATTCATTTTTTCATCCAATCATTACTAGAAAAAAAAATAATATAATTTTTACAGGTTTCAAAAAAAATGTTCTTAAAGAATAGTAATGTTAAATACAATCGTGAGTTGTGCTAAACATCAAAATGATGTATTCAAATAATATCATATCTAAAAATTTAAATCTAAAATGACAATAAGAAATGAGGAATACAAAAACCTTGATCAAGAAATGAGACTTTTGAAAACCTCTTTAAAAGAAAATTCACTCAAGCTATTCACTACGTAGGGTGAACATCAAACAAGAATCCAATTGAATATGCACTAGGAGGCCAGTAATATTGGATTCTTTATTTTTGTGTTGAATATGCACTTTAAGTTTAGAATGTCTGAGAAATTTGTTTCTTGGCAAGATAATATCGAAATTTAAGTACTCCCATTTTAAACTGTGGACTTGTTCCGAAGAATACATATTTGCTGTGTGACTTATTCTGAGTTAGTATAATGTGGATGTGTTATATTTTTTTATGTATTAGTGAAAATTTTCTTTCTTTCTTTCTTTCCTTTTCTTTTATTTATTTATTTATTTTTTTTGTAAAAGTCCTTTTCAAGCGAGCAAAATTCACCGAAAACATTTTTTTTGCCATATAATATTATTTCGAGTGAGACTTACTCGCCGCAAAATATATATTTTTGGCGAAAAAAGATCGCCGGAAATATCTATTTGTGTCGAAGAATGTAGTCGTAAATTATTTTTCGTGGCTCAATAAAATTTTCAGGAAAATAGTAAAATTTTTGGCAATAAATCTCCTTTTTTGGTAGAAATTTTTCGTTGAACAATAAGGCCTTTTTTTGGCAACATATAATAGCCAGAAAAAATTAATAAATTGTGACAACCGAAAGAAATGTTGGAAATTCATTTTCTTGGCTCAACTATTGCGACGACATTTCAACGATAGAAAAATGGCCGAAAATATGTATTTGCGCCAAATTTATAGTTTTTTCTTGTAGTGTCACTGCGAGTGAACCACTTTATCTCTAACCACAACTGATCTAAAACTCTAAATTTATTATACAATACCACTTGAAACCCTAGCACACTAATGAACTCACTAAACCTTTTTGAAGAACAAGATAACCAAAAAATAATGTGTAATGATTTGTATAAGCAAATAAGGATTTTCTGAAAATATGCTCTCTATACTAAGAAAATCATATGTAGGAATTCTTATATTGGTATGGCTCAAATTAGAGTTGAAAACAACTTCTTAAACTTGAAAACAAACTTTGCCCAACCCACTCAATTGAAATGTGTCACACGAGTCTACCAAATTTTCTTATGTAACTCGCTTGACTGCGTATCCTATTTATGTCTAGCAAACAATAAAATGTAGCATTGCTTAACTGACCATATGACAAGCTAGCAAAGTCTCTATGGAAGTTTTGATCGATCGTGCTACTCATGGGAGTCTATCGAAATCATTAGTTCTTTAATTTTCAATACGATTTCATATGAAACTTAATCTAAACAAATAACAAATGAAGTTATATTATTTTTACATTGAAATATGTCAAAATATTATTTCTACACTAAGAAACTTAGTTTTGAAAAACAATACGAAGACAGATAACTTACAACATCGAATAAATATCTTGAACTTCAACTCTATTTTATTTAATATTTTATACTAGAGTCATAGGAAATGAGTATTTTGGAAAGTTTACAAAATATAAATCATATGGAGGGAAGGGTACAAGATGTTATAATTCATCATATAATACTCTCCAACGGGAGGGTGTCACGTCAGCGGTGCATTGAGCTAAGCATAGGAATGGAAAATATAGGATCACTCAACAAAAAAAGGAAACCTTATTCGAAATTGAGCTTCCCCTCTCCTAGCTGAGGCTAAGCTTGACCCCCAAAATCATTGTGAACCTTGAATCGATGAGAACTCACCCATTTCCATCGACGAAGAAGCCCCTCGATTCTGAAGAGATCTCCATGACCCTCGATTTCGACAAGAGCGAGGCGCGACACTACCCTCGACGATGAAGAGGAAAAACTCGTGGCTTGGGAAGGCAATTATGCCTGTGCACATGTCAAATGTGCTCGCTTGTGAAAGCATTACACTTTTTAATTCAAAAGTAAAATCGATAGTGTAAGAAAATATAAACTGTATAATTTTCATGGGTTTCGTTCTCTGTAATTATCTTTTTGAGTTTCGTTTGCTTGTTCAGATTTGGTATTTTTGGAGCTTTTCCATTTCTGAGTTTTGTGGGCTTCATTTGCTTGTCCCCATTTTTGTTTCTTTTTGAATTATGAATATGATGATCTTTCATGTTGATATGATTTTTTCAAAATAAAGCAATATGCAACTCAAACCAATAGAAAGATTGGGCATGACAGAGATAAGAAGCAAGGATAAGAGGAAGCTGTAGAAAAAAGAAAAATAGAATCAAGATCCAATACGGTTAAGTTACGGAACTTGGTAACTCAAATGTCAGGATAGGTCGTGGTGGTGACGAAACTTTTGGGTAATAGTGTGGTGCCCTAATAAGGCAGTCTAGAGGTCACTGGCTTAATGGCTCACAAGCTCACAAAGTAAACAACCCTCTATTTTCAATGATGCCCCTATATTTTTTCTTTTTCACATAGGTCATTAGCTTTTATCACCTATATCAAGTCTTATGATTTTAATCTATGGAATGTTGAGGTGACCGACTTTTATTGAAAGGTGTTAAACCCACAAAAATGGAAGGTCCGTTTTAAAGAGGAACTAAAAGATAAATATCTATATAACTTCTTATAGTTATTTTAGTGAAATTGATAACTTCAACCCTTGAAATTTTACTCTTTTCCCAACTACGACCTGGGTTTTTACTTTCATCAAATTAGGAAATGAGGTTTGTTCTTTCTAAACAAGAATTAGCTCCTCTTGTTCATTTTTCTATTCAAAATTTGGTAGAAGTAGTCATACGTCAACTTTTACACGTCAAGCCAATTATTATTTGCCATTTGAACTTTTCTACAATTAAGTTTTGGATCAAAAGGGGTAGATTGTGCAACTAAACATGAAGAAAACTTGAAGATTGATTGGTCAACTATGTTGTTCTATATTCTTTTAATAGCTTTCGTTTTAAGAAAAGAATAAATGTATTTGTAGACCATTACACCACACAACATCCAAGTGCCACAATTTGATTTAAAAAATAAATTTTAAAATTTGAATCTTACAAATCAAATTATACCATGTGAATGATATATAGTGTAAGGCATTCAAATAATATTTTTCTTAGAAAAATAAATGCAAAAGCTTCTACAAATGTTGTGTGCAACTATAAGGCTTGGGCCCCAAATGATTCCAAGTGATTGTCCTTAATAATGCTTGGGTTTTATCATCTTTAGCTATAACAGTTGATGTGTAATATTTGAAGTAAATTTTCATTAAAGTGGTTGACCTATGAAGTCACTCAAAATTAGGTTAGGTCTTAACTTTGAACAAAGTCTAAAATGTCAACTTCCCAATTCCAACTTTCAAAGTGGGTCTCTATTTTAGGCTTTTTGAATTTTATTTCATATTGCATTTTCCAAACCATATACGGACTTTATTTTGACTTTGATAGTTGTGTTTTGAGCTTCTTTTGAATTGAATTTTTAAAGCTATGACCTTTCTTTGTATGACATTTTTCATCATGTTTGTGACAAATTCTATAGGTTAGAACAAGAGGGAGGTCTATATGAGCTTATAGATTTAGGTTTTATAAAAAAATTTCAAAACTTGAATAGACTTTTATCCAAAAAAAACTCTAAACCATTTAAAATTAAACCATCTATTAAACTACCTAACCGCATCTAATAATGAAGTATGTGAAGCTACATACATAAAACTCTAACAACCTATAACACAATGGACAATTGTAACGAACTATAATCACATCAAAGCTATCCTAAGCAAGCAATAAATAACTAAATAAACAATGCACACTAATTGAAATATTACTCTTTGCCTTTTGGCATTTATGACACGTTATGCCACCTAGACAACTAGATCCACTACAACATAACTTTATTTAGAAGCTAATTATTTGTAGCCAAATGATTATTGTCATCACATCTTACATTTTCTAAAGACAACTAAAGTGCCACTTTGCTCGGTTTTGAAAAGTAAAAACAACAGATTTGGGAATAGTATTGACCACATCTTGAATGATTTTCTCACTAATTGAAGCGACATTGCAACATTGCAATGTTAAGCGGCCATCTAAATCACAAAACACAGCTCCCAACCATTTTGCACCCTTAATCACTGAAACCCAACAATCTCACAATTTTGATTATTAACAATCAAAGCCCTAACTATGTCAATACTAAATTTTGTAGTTTCATCCTCAATTTGAAAATATATTTCACATGACCTTGTGACAACCCTAATTGTGATCATATCCTTTATGCAATCAGTCCTCTCTGCTGCAAAAGTAAGTCCTCTTCTCTCTACAATCAAAATTCAATATCTTGTGTATTAAGGATTTTGATTTCAACTCCTTTGATGTACTAGTCCCTTCTTTTCTCTGAACTCTTTTTATTCTTACACACATATGTAGACTTTGTTATTTCTCTGCATTAGTTTCTCAATTATGATCACTTCATTGAAAGGACTACCAATAATGAGAGTTTGTCAGATCTTGTTGTCGTTTCCATATGAGAAGCTTGATGAGATACAATTGACCACAATCAATCTCTCACTTTTCCATTTTTTTAATATTTAAGTGGTTGCTTGCATAAAAACAAATTGCAGCATGCTGGAAACAAATGCATCTTTTACACTTAGCTCCTGTCCATTGTGAAGTTCTAATGATTATTCGGATTAGTACAAATTAACCTCTTGGAATTAGGCTCAGGAAAAGAAAACCACCTTTTTGGGGCTGGAAAGAATAGGAAACAGAAGCACATTATGGGTCTGGATAAGTAAGAGAACCTCTTTAACTACCTCTTATAAATAGATATTGGTTTAACAAACCCTTTGCTCAACGTCGAAGTAAAAAGAAGGTGCATACATGTCTACTCTAACCTAACAAAACTTAACCCACCTAGCTATTTAGTTAAAATTTGTAATCGCTCATGCTTGTATGCTCAAGCGTAATTTCTACACTTAGCTTTCATCTATTGTGAAATTATAATTCAGAAACCAAATATGTTTTTTATGTGTTGTACATAATAATGAATCATAACTTAGAGTTGTTTATGTTTGATTAGTTGAAGTTTTGAATTGCAGTTTTAATGATTAGGAGTTCAGTAAGTCACAATTTGTAAAGCATTTATCTGAATTATTCATAAAGGAAACTTTCTTGGCCATTAAGTTCCATTTTTTTCTTCTAATGGGAACTGCCAAAAACATTGTTGAAAGCATAAGAAAGATTTTTCAAATGTATCATGTTTATATTTCTAACTAAGGATGCTTAGGTATGAGAAGTAATAGTTCACATTTAGCCAATAGAGTTCTATTGCATGTTTTTTGCTATTTTAAAGATGGATCATTTGGCCAAATTGATGAACTATTTTATGTCCTATATCATCATTATTTCTTAAATCTTTTAGCAATTTTTCTATAAAAATACATCTTACTTGCAAGCATATTTGTTTTCATTCTTCGTCACTAAGCATCAACACAAAATCAAGAGCATGTAATTATTCTAAAATAAAGCTCTTGTCCCTGATGGGCTTGTTATAAAGGTAAGAAGTTGTGAACAGTGATAGAACATCGTTTTTTGTATTCTTCAGTTTTTAAATGCTATATCTTTCTCTTATTAATTAAGTTTTTAATTGAAAACATTTTCATTCCAAAGGAAGTGAACTTTGTTATGGTAGCTTTTAGATGGTTTTCAACATTGTTAAGTAATGTGGCACAAGGATTTCTATATTTAAACATTGATATATAAGTCATATATTTTACTATTATTATGTATACATTCAAGTTTCAAGTAAGCCTAATTTAAATTTTAAATTATTAATTTTCCTATGATCATTATCGCAATTAATGTTGAAGAAATTCTAATATATGACTCAATTGTGCTACAGTTTAGATATTGGCATTTATAATAAGTATTCATAATGGTATTTATGTATACATATTTACACAATATAATTCATGCATAATGGTTTTCTATATTTCAGCGTGATGCCCAAAGATTATGTCTCACGTATAGATTGTTGATTAAATGTTCTTTTGTAGTTTGTAAAATTTTAAATACTTCAATAATCTTTTGGAATGCAGTTTCTTTATTCATGAAAACTATTCACATGGATTATGTGCTCTTATAGTTATAAGACAATGTCTTCTATATTTCCCTTCACAGAATAAAACTAGCATGTCCTATTATTGTTAAATATGATTTTTTGGATTGTAATTGTGACAACAATTTGCTGTCTATGTCACCTGGTTGAACTGAGTGTAGTTATATTTCTTCTACAATATCTAATAGGCGGTCAACCTTTACTTGCAGGATATAACTATTATTGAGTCTAATCAGTACTTGTACATGTATTTTTAGTTTTGCACAATGTCAAATTATGATCCTATAAGATATTAATCAAACTCATAAAATATTTACAAAAATTCTCGCGTATCTCAAAATGTGCTACATTATTTTTATTTAAAGTTGAGGCACCAAAGATTGTGTTTCAATGATGATAGCACAAGTAATGACATAGAGAACAACATGATTATTTACTTTCTATGAGACTTTGTTTGGAGGCATGCTTGGTTTTCTAATGATGCTTGTAATCTTAAATTTGGGCTAGTTGGGGATGGTTTCAACCCATTTTATAATGTGTATACCCTACAATATAGTTTGAGCTATATTTGTATGTACAACTTGCTCTCTTGGATGTGCATTAAATGCACATGTTTCACGATACACTTGCAAATTTATGTTCCCAATACATAGGAAAACGATATCAATTTGTGCTTGTTTCCTTAATTTGTTGAACTAAAAGATTTGTTAAAAAATGGTTTGGATGTATTATACACGTCTACATGAGATGTTTTGTTTGCATGTTGCATTGCTCTAAATTATTAATGACTTTCTCACATGTGCCACCAAATCTGATTGGAGGACCAATTGAAAACTAGCTTGTTCTATATGTGATTTTCAAAGGAACTCAATGTAGTTGTGTGTAGGTAAAAGCGTTGTTATATGAATCATCTTCATTGGTTGGTACCAAAACATCCTCGGAGAAGAGAAAAGGCTTCGTTCAATAGTCGAGAAGATTTTCAAAGGAACTCAATGTAGTTGTGTATAGGTGAAAACATTGTTATATGAATCATTTTCATTGGTTGGTACAAAAACATCCTCGGAGAAGGGAAAAGGCTTCGTTCAATAGTCGAGAAGATTTTCGAAGGAACTCAATGTGTAGTTGTGTATAGATGAAAGCGTTATTATATTAATCATCTTCATTAGTTGGTACCAAAACATCCTCGGAGAAGGGAAAATGTTTCGTTCAATAGTTGAGAAGATTATTACCATCTACCTTAGACCTTTCAGTAGAATGTATTATCAAAAAATTAGTTCATGTTAGAGATATAATCTTTAGAAAATGAATTAAAAAGAGGAAACACATTAACAGAGTTGAACTAGATAAAAAAAAAATATATTTTTTAAATATATTTTTGTCAAATCGTTTAAACCAAGATGTAATGCACATTGAGAAGAACATATGTGATAAAACTTTAGGGATCTTAATGAATATTGAGGGAACAACCAAGGATATAGTCAATGCACATAGGGATTTGGCCATCCTTAACATAAGAAAAGATTTACATCTACAACAAGTTGTTGATCGTTCTCTAATGAGTCTTCCATGTTAGAGTTAAGTTAGAGGCAAGCCTTTTGAGTAGTCACAATTTGAATTCCCATAAGACTTTGCCGATGTTGCTAGGTGCATTAACTTTAGTGAGTGAAAAATCTCAAGAATGAAGAATCATGATTATCACATTTTCATGCGAATATTGCTACTTATAGTACTTGGTGTGTAGTTACAACCTGATACATGCATACCGTTGATTGAGTTGAGTCAATTTTTCCAAGAATTGTGTTCAAGAAAATTGACCATATTCGTTTTGAACCGATAGTGATTTGATAATTGTATCATCCTTTATAAACTTGAAATGATATTCCCATATGCAATCTTCAACATAATGGTGCACCTTATAATTCATTTATGACATTAGAAATGCATGTGGGGCCTATGCATTACATGTGGATTTATCCTTTTTAAAATTTCTAGACATGTTTAGCTATTACATCCAAAACGAAACCTAGCCAGAGGGCTTAATAATCGAGATATATGATCATATTGAGTATTTGTCTTTTTACTCAGTTTATCTACATGATATTGATACCAAACATCCTTGATGAGAATCAAACACCAACCATAATCAAGATTGGGGAGAAGAAGATGTATCTATTTTCTCATAAAACATTTGTCTACTACGTTCGCAAACATTCCATCAATTAGATGATGACTTATTTGTTAGGAATTGGTGGTATATTGTTAATAGTTGTGCAAAAATTGAGTATTATATAGAGTAAGCATATCATTTTTCTCAACAAGGGTTCCTTCTGAATTCTGACACTTAGTCATACTCAATCTAATAATCAAAATATTTTATCCTATAGAAAGTATTACAAAAGATATAAGAAGAATGTCTTGCTAAGATTAAGCATAGGTACAAAAATGGATTGCCTAAATGGTTCAAGGCACTTGTAAGTTTTCTCATTTATATTTTTCTCTTTTCTCTATCATAATACATGAAAAGATGCCATTTGACATGACCTTAACAACTATGCACAGGTCTGAGAACTATGGGAACCAAGCTTGAATGATGTTAGTGGGAATGTCTACTCATTAGTGTGCAGCTCAGATTTATGTGTTGCACCTTTTCCTGGTATATAATGAACAAAATTAGGTTCCATAAAAATAATTGCAAACAAAATCATTACATCTAAAATAGTAGTGTGGTTGTACGTGGGGAATATTAGTCACAAACTACTAATTTCTGTGGTGTGATGCTAGATATCTTGAGATTACAATACATTGGATGACGATTGGCCTATGTTTTTCAATGTGAATGGTGGAAATAGATGATGGGAAAATGGTATAACTGTAGGCGACCACCTAACTAATGGGAATACATCTTAAAATATGTATATAGATGATTCCGCTACCCTTACATGTCGGCCCAAGCAGGTCATCTATCTAAAAGATGCCAAGTTTGGGGTTAATTGGAAAGTGGTGTAGAAGATTATGAACATAAACTTGTATGAAATTTCGCTTAGACACATATATTTGGAGAGCAAGATAAAAATCCAATTCATGAACATGCATAAAGAGGATTGCTTCCATTAGAAATGATGACAATGTCATTCTATTTCATCGAGCTGTAGAAGAATGCCTCCAAGTCAACATGTCAACATTTTACAACAAACGTCTCCGTGCAAAGTTGAAAGGGTACTTCATTGATGATGAAGGCTCTGACAACATGAAAAATAAACATAACAGTAGTAGCAAAAGAGACCTGTGAATACCAACACCGACTACGGTAAAATATTCTTTATTTGTGACAATCTAATTTCATGTGTACTACATCACACCGCTAACAATAAACTATCTATGTTCATGACAGGTTGAATACCATGTTGTCTAGACTGATCGAAATAGATGGAAGTTTGTAGAAGTTAATTTAATTGAACCATGTATTTAAGGCATGTACCATATTTGAGAGGCAAATATTTTTTTTAACAAGAGCAATTTTTCTTAAATTTTCCTTAATATTAACTCCATTACAGATCTCTGCATTGTTAGCATTGTTCAAGGCCTTCATGTTGCTAATCGGCTTGTGCAAATCAACCATGGGCCCGATCTGTCCGCGCGACCTGATTCGGCCTACCCCGATAAAGTCAGTTTAACCTCAAATCTTGGTCTGAAGATCATCCAAGCTGATGAATGTCGGGTGTCAAGTGCAACTTGACTCTTTAAGTTAAAGTATGATTATCTTTGGTTATGTATAAACCTAGCCCCCGCCCCTAACTTCTCTCATTTTATCTTCGTTCATCATCGCCTTTGTTCATTATTGTCGTTTGTCATCAAACCCTAGCCCTGAGTTCTCTTTAAGCAAAAACAAGAAGCCGCAAAACCAATTTTTTTTTTTATTATTAAAGAGTTGAGAATCACCTATTCACGAGTGACCCTGTAAAAATTTTATTAATAAACCCTCACTTTTGGTGGAGGAAAACCTTGATTACAGACCAATACCTGGGGATACAATATAAAGTTCCGAAACCAAGTATAAAAAAAGCATAGATTTTGCTGTCCAAAAAACAACAAGCCAAAGAAAAAACAATAAAAAAATCCCACATGCAAAAAAAATTCAGCACAACAAAAATAGACACAACAACCAAGCTCCACATGATGGATGACTCTAACAGCAATGCAAAGATGGTAAACCAAGTTTATCCAAGCGAATTAATCATCGAAGGATCATAGGCAAATCCCACATCATATTCCATTCCGTGTTAAGACTAGCCGCCCTGCTCCGAGCCAACTAGTCAGCAACTTTATTTCCTTCCTTATAAACGTGCCAAACTACGCAAACCATGGAGTCCATAAGGACAAGTATATCCTCCCAAAAATCCTCCAAGTATCATACTCCACATCTCCGCCTATTCCACTACGAGATTACCACTTGAGAATCTAGTTCAATTTCCACAAAGTTAATCCCCAGATTTTTACAGGCTTTAAGACCCTGCATCAGAGCTAACAACTCAGCTCTATTATTTGACCCGAAGCCAATATGAGAATTAAAAGCATGACCCAAATGTCGTTGATCATTTCTAATAATACCGCCCACCCTTGAAGAACCTGAGTTTCCTAGACTACTCCCATCTATATTCAATTTAACTCCCCCTTGAGCAAGCTTTTGCCAAGCCACAAGCTTTAAATATTGCCTCGCGGGAACTTTAGGCGGAATTTGCAGAGTCTGTAAAATCTACATTTGTAATTAGAACATTTATTAACCTTTTTCATGTCTTTACTTATTGAATCCATCCAATTCTTAATAGTATACCAAACCTCTCCATAACTGCATGTGAAATTTTTCTCACTTTAATCTTTTTGTTTTTGGGTCTACAGGAACTTCCATGATAGATCGATATGGGATCAGAACCTATTTTGGTTGGAAGCCCTTGATCCATTTGGTTGGTTTGCTAAATTGTTTTTTTCTTCCAATCCCTCTTTGTTTTCTTTTACGGATTAATTTTGTATGTACCCTAACACTTTTTGTATAGAACAAGGGGTATTTTTGTTCATTGTCACAAATTTGGGTCTCTTTTGGATCTGTTGTTTTCTTAGTCTTTTGGATGTTAGATTATGTAGTGAGTTTCGTCCCTTGACATAATTTCTTATTGCTTGGTTTTCTTTCTTTTGGTTGGAATCGTGTTGCCTGAGAAGGTTCTTTGGTTTGTAAATTTTAGTTTGGTGTTTAAAGAATCTAGATTTCTTTAACTTTGAATGGTATTGCAAACTTTTAAACTTCTTATTGGAGTTTTGTCTTGGTATTAATGAAGAATTTTTTTTTAAATGAAAATCACTTAAAAGTTAGATCTTGTTAGTTCATGTCTATTGGTCTCACTATCAAGAAATTGGGTCTCCTTTGGATTTATTGTCTTCCTCAATCTTTTGGTTTGGTAACAATAGTTTTATTTTTCTTTTTTTAAAATGAGTTGCTCATTTTGGCTAAAAGAGAAGACTCCAGTCTCTTTGGTTTAACTTTTGGACTTTGGTTTGTATAATAATGGCCATGCATTATATAATTTCGGTTTAAATGTGAACGTGAGTTTGGCTGTGAAGAGCTTGAGTTAGAATTGAAGGTTTGGTCCACTTTGCAAATACTCGACCGACAAGTTTATTATTGAATGCTCACAATTTTAAAGAGATGATATTGAAAGTTATATGCTTTTCTTTTCTAATTATAGACACACTTGAGTTTAGGTTCATGAAAAGAGTTCATTGTTAATACTTGTAGCTCATCATTTTACTTGAATTTAATTATATTTCTTTTGTTGTATACATAAATTTGAACTTTTCTTGTATTTTATTTTGTTTTTCCTCATTATATTTTCCAACATGTACCTATAAATACACCTAGATGTTTAATATTCTAGCCCAATCAATTAAACCTAGTGGCAACATGAAAGCCCTATTTTACATGGACCTGTATGTCAAATCTTATTACATGTTCATTGTTAATACAATCTCACTTGTTTGCAGTGGTGTTACACTATTCAATTGTAATTCTTTGATAAGAAGAATACTTGCATTGGTGGAACCTATCCTTACTAGCCAAGGATCTTCTTTTATAGTTTCATGAATGGCTATAGAAAAAAGGTTTTATGACTGGTTGTTGAGGGATTGTATTATTTAATGGTTGCTCAGTGGCTTATAATAGGTTGTTACTTCAGTAGCTAAACAAATCATACCTATTTAGAATTGATAGAGTTAAGTTGAAGGTACTTGAAAGGAACAAAGAGATGCAAATAAAATATTTAACCACTTTTATAGAGAAAAGAAAATCACAACTTATAAAAGTGTTAAATAGCATGTAGTTTTGAAAGACTCTTTGAATCACAACTTAGAGATTCATGTACTTAAATGTAAATCAATTAAATGAGGACTTTTGTGGAAGATTAACAATCAAAAATAAGATTTTAATTTATATTTTCATCTATTTCATGTCAATTCATATATGGATTGCTTTTGTAGTGACAATTCTACAAATTTAAGAGATGACGAGGCTATTACTCATTTGAAAACCCGATCACATATGAGTTTAAATATTAACTTGTGCAGTATTACAGGTCTTACTCCTCCTAAAAGGAGAGAGCAAGTAAGGGGCCTTTAGCAGTGTGAGACCAGTTCACAAAAATAAATAGAGGCCCTTTAAAAGACCTAAAAGCAGAGTGTAGTTATTGTCACAAGAGTTATTTTTGTTATCCCAAAAAATATGGTACATCAAGTATGATGCAACATCTTAGGGCTTGTAAGCAACATCCTCATAGAATTAGACCAATGGATCAATAAACTATAAGTCGTGAGGGAGCTCTTGAGGTAGTTGGAGATAGTGATGTGAGTAGCTTGGCAATTGGACGTAAGTTTCTTTTGAAAAATGTAGGAATGGTGATTGTAGAGATGATAATTTGTGATGAGGTTTCTTTTAGGGTAGTAGAAGCCTAGGATTTAGGAATGTTTGTAAGTCACTTGAACCAAGATTCCAAATGCCAACTCAAACCATTGTAGCAAGGGATTGTATCAAGAAATATACTCAAGGTAGTTTGGCAAATTATTTTAACCACTGACACATGGATATTAGTTCAAAACTTAAATTATATGTGTATTATAACACACTATATTGATTGTGAATAGAAATTGCACAAAATAATTATAAATTTTTTTATGATTCCTAATCACAAAGGAGATGCTATTTGAAAGCATGTATATTTATGTCCACAAGATTGAGGTGTTGATAAGATATTTACTGTTACAATTGACAATATTTCCTTAAAAAATGTTGCCATCAAGTATTTGAGGAAGTTCATAAGAGGTCATTTGTTGGAAGGAAAATATATTTAAATAAGGTGTTACACCCATATTATGAACCTCATTTTGAATGATTGGCTAAAAGTTTGTGTTCATTCAATCACAAGAGTGCGCAATGCGGTTATATATGCTAGATCCTCTCTAGCAAGAATGGAGAAATTCAAAAAGGGTATAAAGAAGGACAAAATTGGTTGTTCAAAATTAGTATACCTTGATGTTCCAACATGATGGAATTCAGCTTCTCTCATGTTAGAAGTAGTAGAAACATTTCAAAACCATTTTTACAATTGGGAAAGGATGACGATTATTTTTTTCCATTATTATCATAGTATGAAGTTGTGCCCCCAAGACTTAGTAATTGGGAGAGAGTTAGAGTATTGGTAAAGTTTTTGAAATTTTTTTTATGATGTCATTGTGAGACTTTTTAACTCTTTGTATATCACATATAATGCTTATTTCTAAAAGTTTTGTGGCATCAATAACATTTATAAAAAATGAATTAAAGTGATGATCCAATGTTGAGACGTATGGTGATGAAATGAAGAGAAAGTATGACAAATATTGGAGATCAATTGAAAAGACTAACTTGATGATATTCATCGTTGTTGTTCTTGATCCAAGATGGAAATTTAGTCTTTTGCCTTTTTATGTTCAAAAAGTATATGGTGGTAGTTTAGTAGAAGAAATTATTGTACAAGTGAAATAACTAATGATTGAAATGTACATGGAGTATAGTGTTATGTACGTGAGTTCAAGTGGAGTTATTCCCCTATTTTGGACCTCCTTTCTTAGTTGATCCTAATATGATTGATTATAAGTCTCATCAAATTTTTTGAGTTGAGTGTAAGCAAGGAATTATTGAATCTAATTTGATGAAAAAATCATAGATCGATCAATACTTGGAACATGGTTGTGAAACACGAGCTCCAAAATTTGATATTTTGGATTGATGGAAGATCGATGAAGTAAAGTATTCTATTTTGCACAAGTTGCATGATTTGTGATGGTCATTCTCATTTTCACTGTTTCTTCTAAGTGAGCCTTTAGTGAAAGGAGTCGTGTGCTTGACCCATTTTGTAGTTCACTATCTCCAAGAATAGTAGATGTACTTGTTTGTACGCAAAGTTGATTTAGAGATTCAATAACCATTAATCTTTGTGCCTCCTTGGATAAAGTTGAAAGTTTTGAGGTGTAATTGGGTAATAGACTTATTTCTTATTTACATATTTCTTATTGCTTTTTTCATAATGTTTTTTTTTAACATTTAATAATTATCAAGTGTTCTTTTCTTAGAGTTTGATCCTAAATCAAGTTTTATTTATGTTAATGAGGAATGTCCCAAGGCTTTCACCTTTTTTATAGTTTCTATGTTGTATTGAATGTCTTGTAGTAGTTGCATCACATTTAAGTTTTTACTGTAATATATAAAAGTTTCTGTTTAGATTGCATGTTCTAAGTTTCTTATGGATATGTAGTGGAATACTCATGTATATGCTGATGTGGATATTGATGAAGTATGCTTGTCCATGAGTTGTTGAGGCTTAGGTGTCGAAATATTGAGGACACAACACATATATGTTTGATGCCTCCGTATTTTGTGCTTCTTTGTATCTTTATAGCTACTGCATGTGAAAGACAAATTTGAAGCTCAAATAGAAGTGAGCGGCTTGGAATTGCAATTAAATGTACTAAGAAGGTAAATTTGGTCAAATACTCCTTGTGCTGTACCCAAATTTGTATAAGCTCCATGTTCTTTTTTTAGAAATAAGACATTGGTTTTAGTTATTTAAAAATAGGTACCGCCATCAACTTTTCTGTCCATCATCTTTAACGGGAAACACGTGGTCCAATCACAAATTGCCACGTGTCATTTATATTATTTTATAAAAACAAATCAAATTTTGTTAACAAAAATTGATTTTAATAATAAAAAAAATTATATTATTCTAAAATATATTTTTTTAAAAAAGAGGATAGCCAACCACTACAGCCACCAGGGTGGCCAAATTAGGTTGACTTTTGTGATGGACAAAATCGGCTGACCTTTGCGGTGACTAGATCTTGGCCACCACATTGGCGAACCCATTTGTGCAACCTCATGGCTTCTGGGGTGGCGCTCCGGTATGTGGAGTGGTCCGGACCGGCATCACCCGCCTACGCAAGTTGAGGCACCACCCCTACACCATGTGATTGAGCCACATGTTTTTCTATTAATGTTGATGGAAGAAAAAGTTGATACATTAATCTATTTCTAAATAGCTGAAACAATAACATCTTATTTCGCACAATGAGCTAATCCAAAGTCAATTATAGCAAAAGGGGTGTGTGACCAAATTTTCCTATTAAGAAAGCTTATGGGAAAAAAGAAGAAGCCACTTCCAATTTTTGAATTTTTTTATATTTCCTATTTATTGCTATCTACAACATATTATATATTATATTATATAAAAATATAAGTAACATTTTTCATATTGCTATAAACCTAAAAATGGGGTGATTCAATTCATGGAACTTTCAATTTTTGACCGTCTACCACAAGTATTTGCCACCAATCATTTTGCAGAAAGAATATATTCTGTACCAGTAACTGTCATCTATAAAAATAACTTCTTAGCAACACAATTATGTTGCTAAAGCATATTTTTATGCCATTTATAAGTTGGATTGAAAAACATGTAACCTGCCATTTCTTTTGCATAATTCTAACCACTATTATGTGTCAAAATAGAGTGTTTGATGCAACTCATCTTGTGGAAGAAAGTATATTATAGACCACTAACCATGATCACATAAACTTTATTGTGGCGAGGATGAAATGATAGCCACAATTGTGGCAATAAACCTAGTCGGTAATATTTCTCACTATGTCTAATTGTGGTGGACAGCAAATCCCAATCATGACAAGCATTCAGAAACATACTTTTAGGGTGAAATTAATAAACCAGGTTTGAGATGCATGTTTTAGTCCATTGATTGCTTTCTCCATATTGCATACATGGTAGGAAAGTTGTAGACCAGTGAATCCTAGTGGCCGCTGCATAAAAACTTTCGCCATATTTCCTTATAGGCCGTTGATAATAGACTGCAATAGCCAAGATCATTCTAATGGTCAATGTTTGATGACGAGGTTGAAAGTCTTGGTACAATTAAACCCATCTTTTGGTTCAAATTCTTTGGCCACTATCCTTGCCTTCAATCGATCAATAGAGCCATCAGCCATCTGTTCTACCTTGAACACCCATTTATTGGAGATAGTATTATTGTAAGATGGAAGTGGACAAATCTATCAAGTTTGGTTAACTTGGAGGGCATTGGATTTCCCTTTCATAGTTAGATGCCAACTGGGAGATTTAGGGTTTGTTCGGTAATACAATTGTTCTTAGATATTCTCATACTACTTTACTATTATTCACTACTAATTCACTATTATTCACAAACTAATTCACTTATATTCACAGATCATTTGAGATACTCTTAGTATCCAAATGAAGCCTTAAAGGCTTGAGTGAAGCTGGTTGGAGTCGCTGTAATGGAAGGGTGCCATAAGGGTGCAGTGGAATAGAGGATACTTGGTTGAGAAGAAAAACTAGTACTCAGAAAAATCATTTGCTCTTCTAGTGCCATCTTTCATTGCAAACATTTTCTTTGAGATAGGAAATGAGATGGTTGATGATACCCAAGTTTTTTCTTGTTAGTATGATATCATCTACATAGATGAGAAAGAACAAAGAAATGTTAGACTTGTAAAATATAAACAGAGTGTAACAAACTTTAGATTCAGTAAAGCCAGCACAAAATAAGGTTGTGGAAAACTTACTAAACTAGGCACATAATGCCTATTTTAGTCCATTGATTGCTTTCTCCAACTTGCATACATGGTGGGGATGCTATGGATCAATGAAACTTGGTGACCGCTCCATAAAATCTTCTTCCTCAAGTGCTCCATGGAGGAAGGGGTTGTGCACATCCAATTGCCTTATAGACTATTGATAATGGCCTAACTACAGTAGCCAAGCTGGTTCTAATGGTCAATGCTTGTTGACGGGATTGAATGTCTCGGTGTAATTAGCCCCATCTTTTGATTCAAATCCTTTGGTCACTAACCTCGTCATGAATCAATAACGATCAACAAATTTGGGAGATTTGAGAGCTTGAGAAAATCTGGTTGGAGCCACTAGAATGGAAGAGTGCAGTGCCCTTAGAGTGCGGTGGAATTAAAGGATGCTTGATTGAGTAGAACAACATATACTCAAAAAAATCCTTAACTCTTCTAGTGCCATCTTGGGAGTGAGTGAGCATATGATGTGTTGGTTGAGGTTGTGGCTATAGGAGATTAGCAGTTGTTGGTTGTGGAACCAAAGGCTTAGGTGTGTGGTTTGAGTGAATAACTAGGCGTGTAGAACTGGGTCGGATTTTTTTCCAGTCCGGTCCGAAACACGGAATCTAGAAGGGTAAGATAAATCTTGGTCCGGTTATTGATCCAGTTTTTGCGACTCGGTTATTCGTAACTGGATCTGGTTATTTTTTATTTTTTAAAAAAAACTTTACAACGATGTCAAAGAGAGGGTGCCAATGATTTCAGAGAGAGGAGAGATTTGAAGTCTCCTACAGATCAAGGTTGATTCTGCCGTTTATGCAAAACAAAATATTGGGACCTTGGACATAAGCAAAGCATCAATGTATTTTGCATTATTATTAGTTATGATATATTATTATTTGTTTTATTCTTTGTAAATTAATATTTTGCATTGTGATGTAACAACAATATTATTTATTTTGCATTGTTATTTATTTTGTTATTTATTTAAAAAAAATTTAAAAAGTCTTTAAATTATTTAAAAAAAAAAAAAATTGGACAATTTAAACATGATATCATAATTCTTTTAAAAGAAGTGCTATAAAAATATTTTTTAAAGTTTTAAGTAGTTTTTTTAAGTATTAATATTTAATCCAGATTAAATTCGGCTACAATCTGGATATCTAAATTCGGATTAAATCCGGTTATAGTCCAAATATTCAGATTTATAACCGAAAAAGGGAAAAAAATCCGAATATCCGTTTATCCGCCCGGATTATTTTCTTTTCTAAAAAATACTATTTTTGTTGCAAATTTTATGATACAAGTTGTTTGATCAGTACTTGTATAGAAAATATTCAAAAATGTTATTTATTTTGCATTGTTATATATTAGTTTAATTAGTTGTGATGTATTATTATTTATCTTGTTCTTTGTAAATTTATGTTTTGCCTTGTGATGTGACAACAATATTATCTATTTTTCATTTTTATTTATTTTATTCTTTAATGTTTTTTATAAAAATATTTTAAAAAGTGCTTAAATTATTTTTAAAAAAATCTGGACAATTTAAGCATGATATAAGATTTTTTTAAAAAAAAAATTGTTGTAAAAACATTTTTTTAAGTTTTAAAGTCTTATTTAAAAAAAAAAAACAAAAAGTATTAAAACCCCGGATTAAATCCGGTTATAACTCGAATATATGGGTTTATAGTAAAAAAAAAGTGAAAAATTTGGATATCTACTTACAATCCGGATTGAATCTGGCCGTTATTCGCCCGGATTATTTCCGATCCGGTTGAACACCCCTATAAATAACCGCTACTTCAAAATTCAATGATTCAGGAGATGAATTTTCTAAACTAGGAATGGTGTCACTGAAAGCAAGTTGTGTGGTAGAACCAAAAAGAACATCAGTATTGTCTTTGATTGGATCAATAGAGCCAAGAGGTGTTACCTATGTCGTGACTTGACTAGCTACCACCTCTTGTCATGCTTGTGAGAGGCTAACTGCCAAGGAGGTAGATGTTGTTGTTGCAAATGGTGTGGTAGAGATAGAGGCGCCGACCAAGGGCTGGGAAGCTATTTTCATCGAAGACCATGTATCTACTAATCACTACCTTTTTGGACAGTGGATCATAGCATTTGTATCCCCTATAATTGGTGTAATTCCTTAAGAATGAAATTCCATTAATGGTGCAGAACTAGCATTACTTGAATCAGAAAATGGTAAAAACTTTGATTTTGCTAGTTGATAGGACTTAGAGATCGAGGATTAAAAGAACTAGAATTATCAAGCAGGAGATTGAGTTATAACTTCCTAATTAAGTTCTTCAAAGACAAGATTGGAGTGGTGTCCTAGTCTTCGGCAATACTCCATGGAAAGTATCTTGCCCTTGTAGTTGTGAGTTTACAAAAATATCCTCATCTTATAACATTATTGTAAAATATATTGTGTGTATATCATTGCTCTTTTAGGCCGAAGTTGTGAGTTTACAAAAAAGTCATATGCTCAATTTTTTTTACAAGTTTCGGGTCCAGACTTTTGTGTCTTTTATTTAAGTCTATATATAAATTTCTATTTTATATTTTGGAGTCAGATATTTTTTCAAACTTTTATAAAACCCTAAGATAGGATTGAGCAAAAATTCAAAAATCTGAATCCGACTTCAATTCCGCTCTGGCTTCCAATAAGGCAGAGTCAGAGTCGAAGGTGGCGTTGGACCGACTCCGACTCCACTTTGACTTTGACTCTAACAATTAAATTGAATGATGAAAAAAATATAAGAACTATAAATAGAATGATAACATATAATTATACACTATAGTATGATAAAAACTATATCATGATAACATATAATTAAACACTAATGAATTAATATTTACTGATAATTAATACTAACAATTATAAAAATTATAAATAAAAAAAACTTAGGGCTAATACAAAAATTAAGATTAAAAATTAACTTTAGGGTTTAAAAAAATAGGATTTAATTCAGGATTTAGAGAAAAATAATAATCCCAAAACAGAGTTGGGCCCTTTAGGGAGAAAAATATGGGTTTAGAAGCCCAAAACGAAGCAACCCAACCCAAGAGGCACAGTCCAGCCCACGTTCAAGCAAAACAACGTCATTTTTATAGCAAAAACGTTGTTATTTTGACATTGGTGTTAAGTCCCCCCCTCCCCGGGCGGGTGGAGCGACCTCACTTCTCACACTTCACTTTTCAGTTTCTCAAAAGCCCTAGTTTGAGCGCCTTTCTCCCACCCACCCACCCAGCTCGTCACCTCTCTCTCTCTCTCTCTTCTCCCATCGTGTGGCCGTCTAACCTCACTGTCACTCACTCTCACCGCCTATTTCTAATTGTTATCGTTGTCCATCGAGTCATTTTCGTGCCATTGCCAATCGAGTCATCAGCGTCAGTTCCTTCATCATGGTTCTTAAGTGCCTCTTCCTCACTCACTCTCTTCCGTTCACCGTTAATTTTAATTTCTTGGTTGAATGTTTTGTAGGCTAATTTCAAATTTTTTGGGTTATCTTTTTGTATACTAAATTCCAGATTTTTTGGTCGTTTTTGTAACTTTGTTGGTTGATTTCTTGGCTTCTGCTAGAGTTGATTTTTTGGTTTTTTTGTAGGAGTCGGAAGTCAGGTTTGACCTCCTACAAAGTAGGAGTCGGAGTCAGAGTCGGGGCATTCCGACTCCAACTTAGTCAGTTCTCAACCCTACCCTAAGAACTTTAAATAGAATTGGAAGATATTTTCATATCTTTAAATAAGATTTTGAGTAGTGATATACGTACAATACTTTTTATAAAATTTTATATAATTATATTTTAAATTGAGAATACTTTTATAAAAGTATATCTCATTTTAAACAGAAATATATAAAATATTGTGAAATGTGTCGGGAGGAGGGATGCCCATGCATGGCGCCCTGGTCTTCTTCTGACTGTTATTATTTTCAAGTATCACGACTGGGGACTGGGGTTGTATGTACTTTCAGATGCAACTTTCAGCCCAGTTGAAAAGAAGGGTCGGGTTTAGACAAACTGAAACACGTGTCCTTTGATTATGTGACAAACACATAACAAAATCGGTCCATCCAATTTAATCCAATTAACAACTCGCCAATAATAAACTGACACGTAGGCTTCCCACCAACCCTATCATGAAGTGCATTGCAAATGAAAGGAGGGCTTATTCATCGAAATCGATTTCTCCAGAAACGCTCTCAGCAAGCAGTCCCTTTCATTTGCTCCCACTCGCTGCCCCTCCCTTTCAACTGCTTCCTTCCCTTTTGCACCGTCGCATAGAAGCTTCCTCCACCACCGCCACCATCTCAACCCCTTCATCCCCTCTCACACGGCTGCCCCTTCGCATCCCTATCGCACGGCTTCATCCCCTCTCCCATACCTATCACACGGCTTTGTCCCTTCTCCCATACCTCTTGACCCTTGATCTAGTGACCCACTTTCGTCTCTCCATAAGCCGACAAGGAAGGACTAGGCCATCACCGAAGAAGACGCAACCATTGAAGCCTCTCTGGTATGCTCTCCGGTATGCTCTTTCCCAATAGGGGAATTCCTTTCTATAGGTCAATTAGTGGTTTGAGTTTAAGATTAAGAATATGGGAAAACAAAGATTTGATATATATATTATAAGCTTGAGAAACCGGGTACTAACCTCCGCATACTTTGCCAATTTGACATCAGAGATAGGTTCAGTTGAGTTGAGCAATGGAAAATATACTTTTGGCTAGAAGGTTTTCCAAAAAGAAAAATGCCAGAATTCATCGTTAATTTAATGAAGGGAGGATTAACATAGAAAGAGAATTCTAGATAAAAACATAGATAGCAAAGCCAATATGATAAAGATGCAATCTAAAACTTGAAGTGTATGCTAATTGAATTGCACCCACAATCATAGCTTTTATTAGTAAAAAATAAGCAAAGAAAAAGGCCACGGCTCTGTTGCCCTATATGTTTCAACAGTCCCACACCTTTTGCATCTCAATGTTGTTTATTTAATTTTTTTTTATTATTTTTTTGTACTACTTATGCAAAGCTATAATTTCCATCCTAAATATCTGAGCTCGACTTTTATATGTAAATCTATTGTAAGAAGGTCCACAAATTGGTATGTTTATTTGGAACTGGTATTGTTTTATGGTAGTGGACAATTTTTGTGGCTCTATTGCCCTTTATGTTTCAGCAGTCCCACTCCTTTGAGTATCTCAATGATTTGTGGCTTTGTTTTTTTGAGAGTGGACAATTTTTATTTGCTGCTCTGATATTCTTAGATTTTATTGGGTTCCTTACACCATTTGAAATTGAAGATGGTGAAATGCTTTGTTTTTTGCACTGTATGTATGCCTTTTCTTACTGCATTCTTCTTCTGATTCAAGAAATGCAATATTTGATGTTTTGCTCCACCTTCACGATCCTTTTAACACACACACACACAAAGCAAAAACCTTTTCGCCGTCTCCAAGTTTCTCTAGGATATTTGTTGCTGATATTAGTGAAACTGCGAAAGGAAACTTTCCAGCATGATCTACACTATTGAAGCAATCTTTCAATTTTCGGACTATGATTTTGACAAGTTGTTTGTTGCAGGGAAAACCATAATGCAACTAATTTGTATAGGCAGATTTTGAAGAAGAAAATGAAAGTCAGGTTGCCAGGAAAAGAAAACTCCAGCAAAGAGAGAAAGAACTCATGTTGTTTGCTACGATCAAGATCAATGGAAGATTAAGTTTGTGTTAGGGACTTTTGTATGTTGTTAAGTTGTTGGCCTTTCAATGTAGCCAGACTGGTGGGTGACTTGAAACATTCTGCATTAACATGCAGTCTTGGCAAACTTGTAATATGCAGTTTATGATTCCAATTGTACCAGACTTATGATCCCTTTAATATAACGTATTTTCCTACAAATTTTCTACTGTATTATCCAGATGGAATTTGTAATATGTGGTTGAAGCTCTTCTTTACATACAAGACTTATGATTCTTATATAATGCATAGAAAGAACTCCTTGTTTTTAGCATCACAAAAAGATCATTCTATTTGCAAGTTACATTCCATGAGTTACATTCCACTCAATTAAAAAAAATCCTTTGCAGTTACATTTCACAGAAAGATCATTCTATTGCCATGAGTTACATTCCACTCAATTACCAAAAAAAAAAAAAAAAAAAGGAAGAGAACGATGTATTCAATTCCTTTGCCATGAGTTACATTCCACTCAAATGAAAAAGAAAGACTACGATAGCTAATGAAACTTTCCAGTCTTCAAAGCTCGCAATCTTTTGCATTACTCCCTGTCACATTAAAATAAAGACGGATTAATTACTTTTTAGATAAATAGAAGCTAAATTAAACATAACAAAAGACAAATCATTCACATACATAGTATAAGATAATTTGCACTATGAAAGCTATAAAAATTAAAAAAAGTTGTATTGTGTTGTAGCAATAAAAAATTCTCTAAAACATTTTGTCAAACACTTTTCATGCAATTATGAATATTGTGTTGTAGACGTGCGAGAGGGATGGTGAGCAACGAACCAGTGGTGGCAGAAATTGTTGTCAGCCATGAACAACAATTGTTGTCTTCACACTCAAAAATTTTTTTGTCTTTTCTTCGTAGAAAATTTTGGAATCTCTAAAAAAAATTGTTGTCTTCACACTCAAAATTCCTTTCTCCATAGATTTATAGAATGTCGATTGAGTATTGGGAATAGTAAAAAATACCTAAGCAACACCAAGGTCACTAATGTTAGCCATGAACAATGTTAGTTGACGTAGGAATGCTAGTGGCGACTGGGATGGTGGGCAACGGACCAGTGGTGGCAGAAATCAATGTGAAGGGGCATAGCAAAGTGATTCAGCAGCCATGCGAGAGGGGACGACGAGGCTAAAGCCATGCGAAGGGGCATCCATTGAAATTTGTGAAGGCAACGGACGATTGGCGTCGCACTGAGCTGGTGGTGGTGGAGGTTTTTTGCAAATGAATTATTTACTCGTTTGGATTCGTAAGTGATCTCAGCTCATCTCAGCTCATCTCAACTCATCTCACTACTATTCAGCAACTTTAACTCATAAATCTCACTACTATTCACAACTTATCTCATTACTATTCACAATCCATCTCAGCTCATCTCAGCTCATCTCAAATCATCTTAAGTCATTTTCGAATCCAAACGTCTCGTATGAGTGAGACTATTGAAATTATGGTGTGATTTCTAATATAGCAGTAGATGAAGGAAGGGCTGCTTTCCTAGCCTTCTAATAACAGCCCAACCGGTTTTAAGAGGAACTGTGTTTAAATAATTTTCTCTACTATTGGAAAGGTTCAAATTTTGTTGCAGGGTTTTTTTTTGGTTGGGAAAACACATGAGTTGAGGTAAACCGGGGTCAACGTTCTTGACACTTGAGAAACTTTTTGAATTCTTTTTGGTTATTTTATTAGTCCACTAAACACGTACAGGAGGGAGACCGACGTCATCAGAAGATCATGAGGAGAATCTTGCTGCATCTTGTTTCGCGCTTAATTAATTTGTTCTCAACACACGCGCACACATAATAATAATAATAATAATAATAATAATAATAATAATAATTCAATGCATGTTTCTTAATTGTCTCGATTTTATTAGTACTGCATGGGTACTGATGTTTTTTAGCTGAAAATAACGTTTGCGTGCGTGCTCTTTCATGCTTCCTACGAAACTCCTCCCACCACTACGTACTTTTATTCTTTGATGCTAGTGCTACTTTAATTTCCGATTGTTAAATTAAGAGAAGATAAAAATAAGGACTAAAATACTTATAAATTCAAGTTTCAACTTTAGTTTTAGGTTTAAATTACGTATAATATTATTATATATATGACCTACAAAAAATCCAGTTTCTCACTTAACTTCTAACTTGAAACATGCATAGATCATGACATTAATTATCGTTATTGATTACATTAGTATCGAATTACTGTTAATTAAGATCGTGTCATGTTATATACGTGTCGTCGATGAAATCTTGACAACCTTACAGCTTATAGTTTTTAAAATGCAGAGCTCATGATCAACATGAATAGCATGATGTAATGTCGATAGTTTGAAAGATTATATCCAAGGAGGCCAAGGGAGATCAGAGAGAGTTAAAATGTTATGCATGTTAGCTAGGACTTTGGTGTTGTACGAGAAACTCAACATAAGTTTTCTCAAAGAGGTTTGGTCAGTCCCTCTCCGGCGCCTAATTCATAGATGCCTTTCTGCGTGCATGTAGAGTCTGATCCTCCACGTACGTGGGATGTTGTGTCAATCTTATAAAAATTTACCGATTGATATAAGTGCCATGCACCTTGTTTTGTAGAGTTAGTATTTTATACATTAATTTACTCTAAGAAATTAGGTGGCTAGCTAGCTAGTGCCCCTTTGCAAAAGGAAGAGATCATCCCATGCACTAGCGAGATCATTTCCAACGAATTTATAAGGCCAAAATTAGTCATATTTAAGTGGGGCGGAGGAAAAAAAAAAGAAACAAGATTTTGTAAATGCATGCATGTCAGTGCATGAGAGAGATATTGTGTCATAACTTAATGGAAAATGAATTTGGGAGAATTTGGAAAAAGAAAGCATTCATGTGTTGTTCCTATATTGGGAGCCTCATCAAGATGTCACCCACAACTTTATGATCATGTAAGGAGCGACTCATTAATTACTACAAGAAATTTGATTTTTAGGGACAAAAGTTTTTAGAGACAAATTAATTTCGTCTATAAAAGTAGTTATTTAAGACAAAATTTAAATTTTATCTCAAAATAAGGAAGCGGTTTTTACCCATTCGAACAAACAAATGTCTATTCGAACTAGAGTTTTTAGGATGAAATAAACTAGAGTTTTTAGGATGAAATATAGCGTATAAAAAAAGAGGCCCATATGAACGGTCCCAAACTCATTCAAACGATATGGTATTTTAGATTTGAATGTTGACATAATTGTTCAGACAATATTCGTGGCAGAAAATTATAGAAATTGTTTGAACTCAAGATTCCCGTTCAAATTGAGTTTGAGACCGTTCGACGATATGGACTTTTCTATTCAATTGTAGAGCCAATCATTCGAACGATTTGGGTGTTTGCTATCTCGTTCGAACGGTAATTTTTCATTCGAATAGATTTATAAACCATTCGAATGCTTATAAGATTGGTTCGAAGTGTGACATAGAAAATCGAAATAAATTTAGTTATAGAAATTTATTGAAAGGCATTGAAATATTTAAAAAACAATTATTATTTGATTATATTAATTATCATTTTTAAAAGATAAAACATCTACCTATACGGATTTATTATTTATGGTAAATCAAAATGTATCATATATCCTGTCCTAGAAAACTTATATAATGAATTGAAAAATTAATTACCGGTTTTTTATGGTAAATAAAAATTTGCAATTAAAAAAAGTTTTCTTCCATGGAAACTCATTTTTTATATCGCCAAATGGTAAGTAAAATAAGAAAATTTATTTTTTATAACAAACAAGGTAGCTACATATAAAAAATAAAAATTATATAGAAATTAAAGTGACAATGATCGATACAAAATAGCACTATTGTGTAAGATTATTCAAGTCCTCCTGCATCACAGTAATGCTTCTCTCAATCTCTCATAGTCGAACCATGATGGGCATAGCGATTC
The DNA here is from genome assembly GCF_001411555.2 of Juglans regia. Taxonomy (NCBI): domain Eukaryota; kingdom Viridiplantae; phylum Streptophyta; class Magnoliopsida; order Fagales; family Juglandaceae; genus Juglans; species Juglans regia. Next base: position 22,049,745 of record NC_049914.1, on the reverse strand, counting down.
TCTCCACATCCTCTCCATGTTCTGGATCAAAAGTGCGCGATGCTCCTCGAGTAGGAATCGCATCTCTTTGGTAGCAGTCCATGAAGCCTCTAAATTAGCATCGACATCCGTAGGAGTTGGATCATGCTCAGTGCTAGTACCGCGTGCCGCTGCAACATTAATGTGAGCATTTCGCAAGTAGCCCTTGCTCTTGCTGAAAGTGATCTTGTTAAGGCTCCCATATGTGGTTGTCTCCGCTCTGTCAATAGCACATCAACCCTCGAATTAACTAGGAGGTTGAAGATCATCAATGAATACGGTAGATTACCTATTAAAAAATACCGTGACTCAAATCGGATGCTGATGAGGAAGTATAGAGGCATATTAATCGGCTTTCATTGTGCTATCTGTAACATAAATTGAGTTCGTTCGATGTCGAAATTTGTCTTTTATTTCCTCGGATCAATATTGTGTGAGACAATCAAATTCAGCATGCAAAAAAAGGTTCGATAATCAACATGTTTGATGATGTTGCAACCATCATATGGAGGAGCCTAATCATCATGCATTAAGAGACGAATCTCATCATGCGCTGGACCATCGTCTACTGGAGCCTCACGGGGAACCTTTAGAGACTTAGCAATATTGTCGGCTTAGATAGTAATATTGATTCCCCGAATAACGAACCCCATCTCTAATATGGCCTGATAAAACTCACTGACCATATCAAGATAGGCCACCCCCTTATGCTCACAGATCGGGCTTTATCCTTTATCACTAATTATGGAATACAGGCTCCTTCCCTTTCAGACAAAATCGCGAAAGTCTTCTATAATGATATCTCGCTTAACCAATATTGATCTCCTTGGTTCACTAGCTTCACAGCTAGGTTGCCCCTCCCTCCCATGTTTTCTTCTAACATATGCTATTAATTCATTGTCCATAAAATAAAGAAACAAGGAATATAAATAAAAGTTGATATTCCTGAAGATCACACCGGGGGCTTTGGGGATATGGCAGCTTGGCTTACTTCCTTTGTTGGCATCCTTACCTAGACATACGTATCCATGGCTACATCCTCATGAGCCAAGGTTCTCCAAGATGTGAAAGACCACACCAAAACTCATTGTGTGGTAATAAGCTACTTAGAAAACAATTTATTCAATTATTACTTAATTTATAAGTAATTTGTTTTAATTCTTATCGTTCCTTATTCTTTTAAGGATGAGTTTGAACTTAATTTTGGGCAGCGAGAGGATCGAGTAATGGTTAATGAGCTGATGAATAATGCATTTTAGAGGTACAAAGGTAGATGCCATACATACTATCAAAAGTTTAATACTTAAACAGAGACGTGTCAAAACCCATTCCAAAACATGCGCCCAAAAGAATGAGATAAATTTTGTGATATGTATGAAGATCCAACATATCAAGTAATTTCGCTACTATCTTGCATTATGCTATATGTTAGATGCATGAAACAAATATAGTAATGACGTTATTTCTTTTCTTGCAGCAACAAATTATTGTCAACAAAACAAATATAGCAAATTTAATGATACACCATCATGCAGTTTCTAGATCTTTTCATCGACTTTCAAAGAAATTGGTAACATTATACTAGTCCTCGTTAAATATAAACATATCAATATTCGTGATTGAAGTTGTGACATATGTCTTCCTTTTGCAGGAACAAGATAGTCCTACTAACTATAATCTAACCCAATTATATGCTAAATCGCATATAAATCACGATGGTGTTTGGACCAATCACAAAGCAGAAGCAAAGTTTTTAAGTTTAATTTTTTTTCATATTGCCTAATAATATTTATATTTTTTGAACCATTTCTAATAATTTTTCTTTTTCTATTTGTTTTTTTGTACGAGAAGTTGGTTTCGCTTAGGGGTGCTACCCGCCCCCTATGGGGTGAGGGCACCCTTTCCCCTCACCCCGCCCCACATGGGGCAGGGGGGTGGGGTTTCACCCCCAGATTGGGAATCCGCCCAGCCTCATTCTACTTTAAAAAAAACACTACATTTTATTTTATTTAAAAATTATTTCTAAGTGTAAAAGTAATTAAAAATATATTTTTAGACCCAAATTATAAATTTAAATTTTATAAATATGGCTATAATTTAAAAATTATGTAATTTTTAAATTTATTAGTGCATATTTTGTGTAAATTGTAGTGTATTAGTTTTTAAATTATATAGTTTTTAAATTTGCCAATGCATATTTTGTGAACAAGTCTAACAAATTGTAATATATATTTATATATACACAATTTATAAAATATAAATATATATTTATGTTTATATATATATGCATATAATATATATATATATATAAATGTAAGCGGGGGTGGGGTGGGGTTGGGCCCTCCCAGCCATCCAACCCCGCTAGGGGCCCTAGATAAGGGGCGGGGGGCCCCGCCCCTGCATGGGAGGAGTGGGGTTGCCCTCCCCGCCATGCGGGGGCGGGGCAGATGTTGTTGTGTCTGATCAATCCTCAGTTATGGACGCTAAGATATTTTCCTAAGTTCTTGGACTCCATTCTGGATATTTAAAGGGTTTAGGATGTTGCACGAAGCCTTCTTGCACAATCTCATCCTCTTCTCAAAGCAGATCGAATAACAACTATAGCGCTCTCGACCCCCACGTGTGATTTGGTGGAATTCGTGACACCTAGATAATAACCACATGGATCATACACCCCATCGCCATGTGCTTGTGTGTGCAAGCAAACAATATGTGTGCAACATAAATAACGTAGCGGAAAAATAAAAAGTAGTCAAAGCTAAGTACCAAAAAATCTTAAACCTTACAACCCGAAACAAAGTCCTCCAAGAGGTTAATATAGTCATTCGGCTTGGAAAATAAATAAAACAGTAACAAGTCTCGTGACAAATACAAATAAAAGGAATCTCTAGCCAAATCACTCATCCGACAGAGCTGGTCCCTCCAGCTCAAACTCCTCCTCTGCATCAAAGTTTACGGATCCATAAAATGAACTTGTAGGTAGGAATACCACAATGAGATTTCGTAATCTCAGTAAGTAATCAACATGCAACAACCAAGAGTTTAAAATATGCATTTATACAACCAACAAAGTAAGATAGCCATACAAATAAAAGACAACAATATCATTTCTTCCACTCTTTCCCAAAATAACACATTTAAACCAAACACTCACGCCGAAAACCCCTTTGGCCCAAAACACAACCATTTTATTAAGCATGCACCATGGTCTCCCCTATGGACCATGCGCACTCCCTAACTCCCTTCGTCATACCACCAGTAACGTCCGTAAATGTGATTTCATAAAAAGCGATGCCCAGCTTGGCGCCTTCGTGATCAGGCATCCTCTAGCCCCAGCTAGCAGAGGGTCTACGGAGTCCTGCCAAAAGTGTTACCTTCTTGGTTGAGCCAACTGTCACCCGACGACAGCCTAGGGGACGTTATCCAGTTTTACACGTTCCCCGAGTGACCAGAAGAGCTCCACCGAGATAATACCTCATCTCGACTTGGGGTCGTGATATGCACGCATCCACAAAATATTACCAAGACACGAAACCTAGTTTTTAAATCACGCCACATGGCAGAACACAACAAAGTTAAATAATCAAGACAAATATTAATAAAGATAAATATGCAGATGCATGTAGACAGTATATTGGATGACATGGCATAACACACATCAAACAACACACATCATCACAACGGTCACAAAGTGCACAGTTTAACAAACCAAACTACAGGCGTAATCCCATCCTCCATCCAGCCCATGGCCCAATTCCCAACAACTACTATGACTCCAATCCCAACACTTTGCCAAGCCCATGGCCCTTCTCAACCCAACCAGACTACAAACAGTGTTAGTAATAAATTTATGTCATAATCTCGAGGGTCACGTTGGATAGTTACTTATGACGCAGACAAGCAAATCTAGAAGATTGAGTGCGCGTCGGTCTACAGGTCCCGCGATTGGACTAGTGTGAGCGTTGCTATGCAGACGGACACAAAACAATTAGATTATCGCAAAACCATAAACCATAAATTAAAAGCAACGTAAGGTAGATTTGGCTCACCGAGATGACGCCAAAAGTGGCAGAGTATTGGCAGGGTAGCGGTAAATTTGGGCTCAAACTCAGGGGTAGGAGTGGAATCGAGAGGAGGGGATGAAGGGAAAGGAAAGTGGGGGACTTAGGGGTGGTTGCGCGTCCTTGAGAAGGCATCTTGGGGTGGCTGAGCACGGCGGCGAAAGGGTAAAAATAGCCCTAAAGGCTTCAGGAAGGGGGATTCGAGGGAGAGGAAAAATGGTAGATGCTTACCGACGAGGTGCAGAATCACGGCTTGGGTGGCGGCTTCGTGGTTGGAGGGTGGCGCAAGGTGGCAAATCTAGCTGTGCACAATGGAGACTCGAGAGGGAGAGAGTGTGAGAGGGAACGAGAGGTTGGCGTTGCTTAAGAAGGAAGGTATGGCCGAGGGGTGGAGGTCAGGCATCCACGTCAGCGGTGACGCGCGGCTATAGGTGGAGGATCTAGGCCGCAATGTGGGGAAACTGTGTGAGAGAGTGGGCTGTGTGAGAGGTAGATAGGGGAGATGAGTGGTTGGATTTGGTAGATGGGAGGGTCGCCTGCATGAGGGGCCCGTTGCGGTGGCACCGATGGCTGTGACGGCGGTGCTGCTTGTGCCGAATGAGGGAACTTGTGCGAGACGGAGAGGGAAAGGGGAAGGGAGGGAGGTGGTTGCCGGTGAGATGGAAGGCTGCTGGTGCAGTGGTGATGGCTGGACTGCGGCGACGCCGCTAGGCTAAAGAGAGGAAGAGAATTGGTGAAAGAGGAGGGAGGCGTTGGCAGTTGAAGGGAGAGGGACAATGGGAAATGGGGGAATTAGGGTTCCTCTTGGGGATTTAATCCCAACCATCCATCTGAGGGTCCTTAGATTAATCTAACGGTGGAGATTAATCCTGAAAAATAAAATAAAATAAAATAAACTAAAAGAATACTAATAAATAAACTAAAACACACTAATTTTTGGGGTCTCACAACAACTCTCGGGACTTAGAGGAAGCAAGGCTTGAAATCGAACAATTGAAATCCAAGCAACGAGAGTTGGAGAATCAATTGCATCAGGTAGCGGACATGGATGCGCGATTACAACAAGACATGCAGAGGAAGATGGAGATTCAATCCCAAAAAATGTTCGAACAGATGCAATTAATGATGTCCCAAAACTTTAGGCGACCATGCACCAACTTAGACCTAATTTTATCACATTATGTCTATTTACTTATTTTAACTTCATGCAACATTTGAACAATTGTGATGTTTTAATTATAATTTCTAAATATAGTTTTCTTATTTTAAATTTTTCATTTATTGTATCAATGATTACCATTCAAATGGAAAATCTTTTGCTCGAGCGGTAATTATAAATTATTATTGTTCGAACACTTTCTCTGCCGCCATTTGAATGCGCAACCAAAACAATTCAAATGAAAATGAAATTGTCACTCCAGTTCGAATGGATTAATAATAAGTTCGAACACTCTACATATTTGATCATTCGAACGCATACTATTATGTTCGAACAAATTTATCAGCATTCGAATGGACAATAAACCATTCGAACAAAGTTCGTTGGACTAAATGTTCAAACAAAATCTTTAATTCGAACATTTTTTAAGGGCGTTCGATCAAATTAGGTATATTCGAACACAAATCATCTTGTTTGAACAATAAGAAAGCGTTCGAACACTCGTTTCATTTGAACAAGATCAAATAAATTGGTGTCATTGGAATTAAATTACCAACCTGTCTGAACAGTTACTTGCTAGTTGGAATCGAAAATATTATTCATTTTGAATAGGGTTTTGTTTCGTCCCAAAAAAAATTTGTTTGAATGGCTTCGAACCGGTTAGCCTTATTTTTTAGACAGACTTTTGGAGATGAAAAATCTTCTTCTTCAAAATATTTTTGGGATTAAAATTTTTGTCTCAAAAAATACAATTTCTTGTAGTGAATCTACTGACCTGGCCTCTCACATGAGTGTGGTGTGAAAGGGTTGGATGCTTCCGGCTCGCCAATTCTTTTCTCATTATTTAGGAGAATCGTACGTCATCTTGATTTTTTTTAAGGAGTAGCGTAACAAAACATTAATTAAAAGAGTGCACAAATCATGCTCCTTTTGAGTAAAGGAGAGCTCCTAAAAAATAAAATCATGTAAAGGACAAAAATAATTAGAATTGAACAGTGACCGGTAGCAACCCTATACTAAAATGTATATATATATATATATATATATATATGAAAAGTATGGCACAAAGCTCTAGTAATTAGGCCTAAAATTAGCGACATCATGTACGTGGCTAATTAATTAATAAAAGGACACTGAAAAAATATATAAGTTCTGAGTTCACATAATTTGGTAGATATAAGTGTGCATGTATTATAAAAAAAATTATTTATTTGCGACCAATTAATTCCAGTGAAATGATTATTTGCAACTAAAATTAATTGCTTATAGTCTTTTAGTTACAATAAATTAGTCACAAAAGTCCGTTTTTCTTGTAGTGGTGCAGATCAATATAATTAAACTGAATATCACACAATTCTTTAATTCATTGATTATTTATAGAGATTACATCATTATGAGAGAAATGAGCTTTTTCTAATTCTTTATACCTATTTGTCTCCAATTTTTCTTTTATTTTTATAGGAAATCAGCAAACTTCATTCAAGATAACAATTACAGACATTTATATATCAAACCAAATGGCTTAAGAAAGAAAGTCTGGAATATATAATCCTATCATATCTCAATATTATCAACCCTCCAAGAATTACCGGTAAGTTGATGAGCTGCCTCATTCCCCTCTCTATACACGGGATTAAAAGAACAAGTTCCAAAACAATTTGAAGGTTTTGAACTTCTTTAAACAGCACACCAAGGCTAGAATCCAGCATATTATTATGCTTTAAAGACTCCACTAATAGCAAACAATCACTTTCAACTATAATATTTTATATGCCCATAGTTGAGCACAATTGCAGCAGGATTTGTTTCCATTTTTCAAATGCCTTTAAAGTATCTTGAAGACAAGTACTACAGAGATAAATCATAATAAAAAAAGACAAAAAATATTAAGAGGAATTAACTGTTTTCTTTTTCGGTGGAAATTAAGATTGACATGCCAAATTCATTTTAAATTTCCTTCCTGATGCATGTTAATTTATGCCTTGCGTACAATATTAGCGCACTATGAAGTAAGAGTCGTACGGCATATATAAACATGTTTTTCATCTGAAAAGTAGTTACTTATCCTAGCTCACCCAAAAAACACTAGCTAGCTTTTAATTTATTTTATTGTAGAGTTAATTTATGCAAAGAAAAATTTTATTATCAAGTCGGTATATAAAATATACTTAATTAAATGCTTACATAGTATAATTTAATTTGTAAGATAAATTTTAAAATTTAAATCTTACAAATTAAATCTTATTATTTAAATTATATGGATAGTCATCATGTGCATGCTTTCCACACTGGCTCGAGAATAGAGTAACGTCTCTTATACAAATTGACTAAGCTAGGTAACAAAGCAACCAATTGATCGATAGTCCGAAGCCAGACTAACGGAAATCCGCTTCGCAACCTTTAGAGAAATAATTTGTATGATCTTAAATTGTGCAGGTCTTGAAATGATTTATGCAAACATTAGCTTGCATGCTTCTTTTATGAAAAAAAATAGATAAATCTGCGACCCGCATGAAAAAAATTTGAAATCCATATAAAAAAAATCTAGTTTTTAATTGTGTGCACCATTATTTTTAAAAGAAATGCACATGATATATCCACCTTAAAATTTTATATAGCCTTACTCATATTCGATTGATAAATGTATAGGAAAATATCATCCAACTTTATATATATATTGCAAATTATATATTGATAATTAATCATTGACTAGAATAATATATATCGGAATCAAACAAATACCTTTTCTTCAACTGCTGATTGTATTGGAATCAAACAATTAGTACATTCAGTAGTAATAGAGCAAGCAACAATAGAGCAAGCAATGCTGGTGCTGCCTCAATACAATATTCCTCTGACAGTGGTACAGCCGCACTACATAACAGCAGCAACCTTGAATGACATGAAATTATTCCTTTGTAACAGAATGGGTGCATAAATGTAATTTCCTTTAATATGAAACGTAGGCATGGAAAATGCCTATATATACTGTATCATATCCTTGGACATTGTAGTGTGTGAATATATGACATAAAGAAGTTTATGTGGAAACCGGATACTCATAGTGGCATTGCATCGAATATCTGTTGTGCATTGTTACTCTGTTATTCTCTTTATGGTATCAGTAGCTATCTAGGACTTACCTCCCCTTCTCTACTCGATCCTCATGGCCCAGAATAAAATCCCCACTCTGAGTCCCAGTATAATCTCCTCCGCAGCTCACCTTATCACCATCAAGCTTACATCCGATAACTACCTCCTTTGGAATGCTCAAATTCTTCCATTTCTCAAAGGCAACCAACTCTATGGTTTTGTCGATGGGACCTGTCCTAAGCCTCCCCCCACCATTAATGAACAAGCCAATCCAGAGTATGCTAAGTGGGTTCTCCAAGATCAACTTCTCATCTCTGCAATCAACTCCTCTCTCACCGACAAGGTTCTTGCCCAAGTTCTGGGTTGCTCCACCTCTTATGAGGTCTGGACAACTCTTGAAGGGCTCTTCTCTGCTCAAACGCAAGCTCACATTATGCAAACACAATATTCCCTAGCCACTCTCAAGAAAGGCTCGGAAACCATCACTGAATACTTCCATAAAGCCACAGCTCTCTCTGCCTCACTCAACGCTGCTGGCCATCCTCTCTCACCCTCCGAGTTCAATATCTATCTTCTTGCAGGTCTAGGGTCAGATTACGAGTCACTGGTAACCTCCATCACCACTAGGCCCGACCCTATGTCTTCCTCTCAAATATACAGTTACTTACTCAACCATGAGTCCCGTCTAAGTCATCAAACCCAGTCGATCCTTTCTGGCTCTTCTTTCTCTACTAATGTTTCCTCTCTTCGACCACCTGCTCAGTCCTTCTCACCTAACCGAGGCCGTGGTCGTGGTTTTCGGCGAGGTCGGGGTGGAGGTCGTCCAAATCAGTCGGCACCCACAAATACTTTCATCTCTAATTCCTCAAATCGCCCTACATGTCAACTGTGTCTTAAAATCGGTCACACAGCTATGGCATGTTATCGTCGTTTTGATCATGCCTACCAGAGTCCTCCCCCTTCTTCTTTCTCTGCTAATTACACTGCTTTTCCCAATGGTTCAAACAATCTGAATAGTTGGTTTCCGGACACAGCAGCTACAAATCATTTTACTGCTGATTTTTCTAGATTAAATTTGGAATCCTCTCCCTATCAGGGCATGGATCATGTTAGCATTGGAGACGGATCATCCATTCCCATCCAAAATTCTGGCACTGGCATTCTTCAAACACCTTCTGGCAAATTTCTACTTCGTCATTTATTTCATGTTCCATTAATTTCTCGTAACTTACTTTCTGTCCGTCAATTTTGTATAGATAATTCTGCTTTCTTTGAATTTAATTCATCTGGTTTTCTTGTGAAGGATTTGCGCACTCAGGCGGTACTTCTTCGGGGAACTGTTAAGGACGGTCTTTATGTTCTAGCACCTGATGCTGCGGCCATGACTTCCAACCTTCCTTCTCCACATGCTCTCATTGGTGTTCGAACCACTCCACAAATATGGCATTCTCGTTTAGGCCACCCTTCTCCACGGACTACCTCATTTACCATTACGCAATTTAATCTTCCCACCACCACTAAAACCAGCATACATACTTGTCCATCCTGCCTCCAAGCCAAATCCCATGCTCTCCCTCATCCCCTATCTCCATCTCGATCACATTCTCCTTTTCAACTTTTATTTTTAGATGTATGGGGACCAGCGCCTGTGCTGTCATCCCTTAGTTTTAGATTTTATCTATCCATTGTTGATGATTTTAGCAAATATATTTGGTTTTTTCCATTACGTGCCAAATCTGATGTCTCGTCTATTTTTTTAGCCTTTTTAAAATATGTTTATAATAATTTTTCTTCCAAAGTTCTTACTATTCAAACAGATTGGGGGGTGAATTTCGTCCCCTTCCCAAAATTCTTCAAAATCTTGGAATTAGGAATAAATGAGTGGTCCAGAGGTAACCGCTAGCTGGAAAGAAAAGCTAAGTCGACACTTTTAATAAAGTAGGCAAGAGATGACAAGGAATGCCGACTGAATTCACATGTTTCTTGCATGGAAGATGATGACGATGATCATCTGTTTCTTTACATGGAAAGGTCGAGTTGCATCCACCACGAATTCTTTGATGATTTCCATACAAACGCATCTCCGAAAATGAGGTTGCCTGTCCCTTTTTCTTAGTTCTGCTCAATGCCACATGATAAGCATGCATGTCTTGTACTAGAGATCAGAGACGTAGCTAGGTCACGTAAAGATGACGACAAAAAGAGTGTTACACGTCCCGTTGTGTACGTTTTCATTAACAACAGTTAAGTTTTGGCAAATGTTTTAGTTATAAATAAATTTTATAAAATTAAAAAATTTATATATTAACGTAATTTGATATGATATATTTGATTGTAAAATTATTTTTATTATAATATAAATCTAACGCATCATATATATAAAATTATATATATATATATATTAAATTAACACTTCTCTTAAATCTAATGTTTTTATTGGTTTGTAGTATAATTATATATTAATTATGTAATAATCATCATCCTGAATCCTGAATTTGGGCATATTATAATAAGCCGAGTGCTAATTTATTTTATAAAAATATCCTTATCTTATAATATTATTATAAAATATATATATTGTAAAAATGTGTTATGTGTGACAATATTCTTTATTTATTTTATCACAGCTGTGTACTCAATGCGTAATGCTGCTTGCCAACAAAATCCATGTACAGTACGGGTCGATTGATCGATTCTCCTAACCCAATCCATGTATTGTACGGGTGCATGTACCAATATATTCATATTACATGCATATGGAAATGCGCGAATGATATTATTCGGTGGAAGTAATTAATTACTAATTAATTAGATATATATATACATATAATTAAAAATTAATCCAAGTGTGTATAATTATTAATGTAGATAGACTTAACCATGCATTATTGATTAAATTAAGGAATTCGAAGAGAAGATGATCACAAGGAAATTAAAGGGGAGACTCATGCCCGGGATTAATGGTTCAAGATAAGCGTAAGCCCTCATGATCGATGAATCGACCTGCTAACCTGCAGTACTTGATTTCGATCATCTTCATGAGGATTTGATTCTCGATCTGCAGGTAGAGTTAATTATATATCATGCATGCATATATATATATATTTTTTTTGATAAAAAGGATCTCATTCCATTCATTTAAAAGGACATACAATTTTGACTTCAAACAACAAGTCAATTACAAACGTTAGAAGAATCTCAGTACATTATTGTGACTGACATGATCTAGTCTAGACGGCTTATCTCTAAAGACCGAAGTCTAAGAGATAGCACAACTCTGTTCCCAACAGAGTTCACAGTAACCAAACATAAAACTCCATACCCAACTAGATTGAGTATGGAGAAACCAAACCCTAACATCACCGACTAAGCGGAGGGGGGACAACACCCTTTAGACCTAAGTCCAAAGGGACATATCATGCATGCATATAAGAGGTAGCGCAATGCATGTTGGAATATTAATATTATTGCTAATTTAAATTTTAATTAATAGCCAACGATCAGGTTTACGGAAAAATTAGAGTTATATAAAGCCTATAATTAGAAGAATAATATATAAAAATATATATAGTAGTAGTTGAAGATCATACAATCAGATGATCTTATAATATATATATTTATATATATAAAAGACCTGCAGATCACGACATAGCTAGCTAGCATGATACCTTGTTCACGCACAATATGATATAAAACATCGGGCGGAATCCCACCTTAATTATCCTAGCTAGCTAGCTAGCTTGCATTAATATGGGCAGCAGATCTAGAGTTCATGGTAAGTACGAGCTATTTTAAGTTCTTTAATTTCTCGTGCTTCAAAATACATGCATCATGCCTAGCTAGCTAGCTCCCCCGATATATATTGATATATATATATATAATCTTCTTATAATTTAAAATAGACTATTCTTATTACTGTTCATCAACAGTAATAAATAATAAATAGACTGTTTTTTTATTTTTCTTTCACATATTTTATTACTGTTCAATGAACAGTAAATAGTTTTTTTTTTGTTTCCTTCTTCTTCACATGTTTGTTTAGTTTTTCTGTTTTTTTTTTTTTTGGTTCGTCCGTGTGAATGCCAGTGTGCGATGTAATACCATGCATAATCGTGCATAGAGAATGAGAGAGGGAGAAAGGAAAAGTGAGAAAAAATATTAGTTTTTAGGTTTTAAATTTCAACATTTCATCTTTAATCTTCAGGTTTAATCTAACAGTAGAAGTTTAAATATTAATTTAAACTAACATAAAATAGATAATTAAAATATAAATATTCTATCATACACTTAAAATTAACTTCAATTTATAAAATACTAATTTTTCATCATTAAATAAAAGATAAAATTTTACTGAACATTTTTAAGAGAATAATATTATATCATACACTAAAAATCAACTTTAATTTATTAAATACTAATTTTTCATCATTAAATAAATGATGAAATTTTACTGTACATTTTTAAGAGAAAAAAACTATCTAATTAATTTAAATTTTTAATATAATTTAAATTTCATAATAAATGATAAACATAAATAAATAATAATTTTATTCTTATACATTAGATTATTTTAATATTTGAAGTTATACTTTATTTTTTTCTTCAATTTAACAGATGTGGTAACCACTGCTAGTGTGTATATATATATATATATATACACATGGTGGGGAACAAGTCAGTCGTCATCTCTCTATACATTAACACAAGTTAATAAACTACTTCTAGTTCGATTCGATCCACACCTAAACTCAAAAGTCAAGTTATATAAATATATATATATATATATATATATATATAAATTCTACGTAACTGCCTTACATGAATGACTGCACACCTCTACTACTACTTAATTAATATATAATTTTATAATTTTTGTTATTCTATCTTAATGTTAGTTTAAATATACGTGTGTTTAAATAGAAGGACAAAAATAATAGATTACATATTAATTAGATAAATGTGTGAGGTCATGTAAAACTTCTTTGTAGCATTTTTCATATATATATATATATACTCCTACAACCATAATATATATATATATATATATATATATATATATTATGCATGCATATTATATACATGTAGAAGAATAAGGTAAGCCGGATCAAGTTATAAGATAGTCTGGACAATCTCATGTAAAACAGAAGTATATACTAAAGTGAATATAACAACATTCATTTATGGAATAGTACCGTTCAACCGGGTACAAATCCGATCATCCGAGTAGCCAAACCCAGACATTGATCAAGGGAAAGTTTGGATAATGAGTTAAGATAAAATAAGATGAAAATTTAATAAAATATTTTTTTTTATTTTAAAATTTTAAAAAAATTGATATGTTTATTATATGAGTGGCACTACAGCCACCACTCCCAGCTACCGCTGGGAGCTACCATTAGTGGTTTTATGATTTTTTTTTTGTATTTTTTTTAACACATTTAAATATTTTTAAGAGAATAAAAAAATTCACAATATTATTAAAAAGTAGTTACTTAATTATTAAGTAAAAAAATATAATAAAAAAATCACAACAGTAAAAATTAACGGTAAAAATAATTGGTAAGAGTAGTATTACTCTTATTATATTTTAAGTGAAAGTTTAGAAAAAATATAACGATCAGATAGATGAGTAGTTGAGAGGATCTTTCAATCCAAACAACCTCTAAAACAACAACCCATGCATTAATTAATAATTAATTAAAACAATACTTCTTATTCCTTAATTTACAGCAAGATAATAATAAGCTGGTACGTCATTCACAAATTAAAAAATGACAAGAGATAGAATCCAACGTCACTCGTGCCGGCGCCACGATATCCTAATTTACATGATAATTTTCACCTACTCCATACATATACATTATATGTATATATGGGGATTAATTAGCTAGGGTACTAGGGTAAGTTACAGCCCTTTCTTGAACAAAAACCGGCAGTCCGCCTCTCACGGTGGCGGTAAAGCCCGGGACGAACCACGGTGCCCAGTTTGGATCGGCAACCCGAATATCAAACCGCTGAACTAGAGCAAGCACAACACTTCTCATCTCCATAAGTGCCATTTCCTTCCCCAAACAAACCCTAAGTCCACCCTGAAAAACTGGATACTTGAACAGGTTTTCAGGCATGAAAACGCCGTCCCTTAACCACCTCTCCGGCTTGAATTCGAGACAATCCGGGCCCCAGATGCGTTCCGTACGGCCCATTGCGTAGGGATGGTACGTAACCCTTGTGCCTTTCGTTACAAAGGTACCGTCGGGTAATATATCGTCCTCTTGGCAAAACTTGGAATCGAACTGAACTGGAGGATAAAGCCTCATACTCTCATAGATTGCTGCGTTCAAGTAGTGCATTTGGCGCATTTTCTCGAAGCTCGCGGCCGCCGCCTCCTGAGTCCGCGGTCCAATGACCCGCTCCATCTCGTCCCGAATCGCAGCCTCAACCCTCTGGTGCTGCGATAACAGGTAGAAGAAACTGGTCAAGGCGGAGGCCACTGTGTCGCGGCCAGCCAAGACGAAGCTTATGACAATGTCGCGGAGATACTTGTCGTCATCTATGGAAGCCATGAATCTTGATAGGAGGTCTTTTCGATCGGAAAAGCCCATTTTTCGCCGTTGGTTTTTCATCTCGGTGGCTAGGATATTCACCGTTTTGATGGCTTCCTTTAGCTTCCTTTCTGAGCCCACATTAAGCAGCCTCTTGATCTTCCACACTATAGGAGAGATTGCCATTGCTCGCTCCGCGGATAGTTTGGAGGCAACGTCGAAGGCAACGGCGAAACTAGATATCGGCAGCGATAATTGGAGGCTGCCTGGGTCTAATCCGAAGGAGAATCTGCAAATGTTATCGAAGGAGAAGCGGCGAAACACGTCTTGTAGGTCTAAAACTCCGTCTCGTTTGCCAGCCACGGATAAGAAGAGAGGAATTAGCCTGGATTGGATCTCGGAGGAGACAATCTCCAACGCGTAGGACCGAACGGAGACGCTACCGAGTTCCAGGCTCGCCATTTTTCGCTGGAACCTCCACGAGTCGCCGTCCACGTTAAAAATCCCGTGGCCCAGAAGATCACCGAGGATAACCGAAAACGGTTTCCCTTTCGGGTAGTTGTCGAACCTTGTTTTCAGTATGTGTTCGACATTTTCCGGGTTGGCAGTGATGGTGTTTCGGAGCACGTGAACATGGATAGTCCCGGTGGGCGACTTCTGGAGAAGATGCGTATACCAATCGGCCAGATTACCAAACTCCTTGGCCCAACTCGACGACAAGTAACTCCGGCAAACCTCGCAGTTACACCACGGTTTAAGCCGTAAGATGAAGATTAGGAGAGAGAACAAAGAAAAAAACACGGTGAAAGAGAAGAATAAAAGGCAGAAAGTGGCGGACATGGATTGCAGACACAAAGAAGCTTCAAAACCCATATCTTGTTTCCAAGAATTATCAATTAAAACAAGAGAGAATCAAAGGCCGGGAAAGGAAAGTAAAACGCAAGGCAATAACAAAAGTGTGAGAGGAGAAGACACCGGAGGCTAGTTGTTTTATAATGGAGATTGTGTACAGGCATACAGCAGACTGGGGATTTGGCAAGTTTCAGGAATTTCAGTGTCTTTAATTACTTATTGTTTTTTCTTTTGTTTTAGTGTTTTAAGTTTTTGTTGAAGGGAAGTGACCGTTGGACACGTGTAAAACTAGTGCATTACTAAGACGTGCGAAATATTTCAGCCTTCACCGAAATGATGTCATTGCTGATTGGGCCATCTGTACCAGTTTTTCAGCCACGTGCTCTTAATACCTATCTTCTCTCTTTGGGGCGTGAAAGCGCCAGTGTGACCTATGTTTGCACCACTCTACAGTCGACACTATCCTTTTCAACTCCGTTCTTTTTCCATGACGTCGGTTCACCAAACTCAACTTATGTTATGTTGGAAAATGCTAGTTTTTCTAAATAAAAATTCTTAGTGCATTTTGATTTTTTAAAATATTTAAAAAATTTATCATTAAAAAATATATGTATTTTTTTAATATTTAATATATATATATATATATAAAAACAGAAAAACAAAATACATTATAAAGAACTTTATTTTGTTGTCATTAAAATTATCTTTAAAGAAAACTTATCCTATTTACAGGTTTAGGATACGGCACCCTTCATGATTTCTTATAGTTATAATTAAAAGAGTTAAACTACGGTTCATTTTTATTTAAATTGATATTAATATTTAATACATATTTTCTATTAATAATAAATTTGATGTGTCAATGAAAAGATTTGTATATAGACATATTTTCATTCATATAAACAAAAGATGATACATATAGATCAGGTGGTGGGTTCCCCAACAAACGCCACCATGAAAGTCAAATTAAGCATATATACAAAGTGGCATCGAAACGGCCGGAACGAAGAAGAGGGTGAGAGCCACGGAATGCAGCAAACAAAAACATTATATGTACCAATCCTTTAATATTAAAAGATGTTTAAATGATTATATTTACAAAATAAATTATATTTTTAGCATAATAAGGTGCACATAATTTAATTTAAAAAATAATTTTTAAAATTTAAATCTTACAAATCAAATCTTACTATATAAATAAAATTGATAATTCAGTACGCACTGGATAATAAATTAACTATACATGTATAATATTTTTCTTTTAACTTTTATTAGAAAGAAAAAATCAACTAAGATTAATTACCTCAATGACACTTTTTCATGACAATATTATATATATATATATATATATATATATATATATATATAAAATATACCGCCTGTTAATTTGATCACTACTAAAACGATCGATATTTTTGCTTTTTCACTTCAAATTGGCTACTGCAACTGATCTATATGTGTGCGTGTGTGTCGACGGCCTTGTTCTAGAAGATAAATATTCTCGAGAAAATAATATTTGTCGTCTCTCAGTCTCATTCATTAGTATATATATATACTTATTGAATAACGCGCGTACAATCCATAGAAAGAAAGAAAAAGACAAACAAAAACGTGACAAAAAAGGAAGATGCATGCAACTAGCGCCAATAATGTTAGAAAAAGGCTACTTTGCCTCCCCATTTTGCACACTCAATTTGACCGCTGGTCAAAATTTTTTTTTTTTTTTACTTAGTGATTAAGGAAATATTTTTAAATGTATTGGTGTATTTTTTTATTTTTTAAATATATTTAAATATGTAAAAAAAATGTGAAAAGAAAAAAAAAAAAAAAAAAAGGAATTTACGCTGGGCGGTAAGCCCAGCGGTCAAAATGTCATAATCTTATTGCTCTGTATCTGCAAAAAAGAAGACGACGTGTGCTACAGCTTCATGTAGATAATATATACTGCGGAAATTCCACATTTTCTTTAATTAGCAAGATATGAATTCAAATGCCGGAATCCCCCAAAAGAGATACGGAAATTAATAGGATTTGGTCGACAAGAAGATCCTGCTTAGCCGGTTAGACAAATCTCTATGTGTTGAATATTGGAGCATGAGCAGCTTGGTCTATATATACGTACTTCAATGTCTGCGGTAGTTGGGCTGCAATTGATCACGAGTACTGGATATGATCAAACGAAAATGCAAACTAGCTAGCTGCAGGCGCACATGATATATATATATATATATATATATATATATAGATGATGATCATCACTTGTTTGGCCGCTAGCTATATACATATGTCTAAGTCATAGTCAAATACATGCATGTCGTCTGAGTCACAAGATGAACAAATTATCCCTTCAAAAACATCCTAGGAAAGGGTAACCTACGTATCCCAATAACTAGTCTTTACAAAATTATATGTCTTTAATTAGAACCTATTTTATTCAGAAAGACTGAAGTGCATGCATGCCATTAATGACCCTTACAAAATATTATAGTACCATGCATGCAGACTACCACATGAATATATGTCTTTTTGGGATGAGTTTTTTCGGGGAAGTTTTGTCCCTTAAGGGTTTTGCTAGATACAAGCGAGTTCGTGCACCATATTACGTACCGATAATTTTTTTTATTTAAAAAAAAATAAAAAAAAATTTTGTGAGAGAAGAAGAAAATCTCCTATATCATAAAAAATATTTTTATCTTTAATTCACATTGTTTCGTTAAATATATGTATTACATATCAATATTAGTACACGAATTGGTGCACAAACTTGCTTGCAATAAGATTTTTCCATATAATAAATATTTCACCTAAGCATTGATCACCACGTTCTATGTTTTTTATGGGCAAATTCAATAAATTACTAAAGAAAAGAGAAATATATCAAAAGTGGGTAAGATTTCATGCACGACAATCATCTCAAAACAACACATAAGATGAACACATTTTTGAGAAATGGTACCCGATCGAGTGATTGGTCTGATACCATAAATATTGGCTAGCTATAAAAGCGGTTGTTGAAACATGAGTTCATTGATCAAATTGCATGCTTTTAACCATCTATTGATCGAAGAGCTCCTGTCTTGCCCCTTTTACATTTTTCGATAGGCGTGCGTGGATGTTCAAAAGCCATTAGGTGACAAAAGAGAGCATGACCAACATACTCCCAAAAAATAGAGCTAAAAGTAGTTGTGCTAATTAAGATCAAGGCACCTTTAATAATTTGGGCTAAACTCAGTTCAGTCTAATTTTAAACTAAATTTAATATCTAAACACCCAAACACTATCAAATCATTAAACTCATATCAACTCGAAACCTCTTTACACGTGATACTCACGACCTTTTTCCACTCAACACCTCTTTATACGTGAGACCCACAACCTTTTTCAACTTCTCATAAATATATATAAATTCATCTTAACATTCAAATACATCTAAACTCATCTTAGGTGGGCCCCATAAAATTCACTCCACCATCTCAACTCACTACTATTCATAAAGAATTCAACTCATCTCAACTCAGCTTACCATCCAAACAGGACCTAAGAGATTGTCTATACATCAGCCACTATTCATCGTGTGGCTTTTTTCTTTTCGTTTTTTTTTCTTATCTGTTGAAATGCTCATTTTGAGGAGAAGTGACCATTTCGAATTTGCATTCATCCAGTCTTGTATTCACCCATGTTTTGCCCAAAACTTGTGCGCCCCTCCCTTTGCCCAAAGCCCGTGTGCCCCTTGTTCGAGGTTTATAGAGTGTGTCACAATTGGCGATGATGCCGTTGGCAAGACTTGTATGCTCATCTCCTACACTAGCAACACTTTCCCTACGGTTGGTGTCGTTTCTATTTGGTTCCCTGGAAAATGTTATTGGGAAAACTTGGAAACATAATTTTTACTTCTCCTGCTTCTTTTTGTTATGTGCCTTTGAGTTGGTCTTTTCTTGGGTTTTGGCTGACCAATGTGATGTGGGGCTACACTACATTCTTGTCTAAAAATGCTTGCATCATTTGGGTTTTCATTTTTTTCCTCTGTAGTGTTTTCTTGCTCTATTCTTTAAACCCTCCATTTGGGTTTCGAGGAACTTCTGGGAATGAAACGAGAAAGATTTCAACTTTGATGCTAATTTAGTGTTTTGAATGACTGATTTAGGGCTTTGTTTTATCTGGCAATTTTTTCTCGCCCATGAGTCTTGGAGAAATTTTGTTTGCTGTAATGGGCTTTTAACGTTCTTTCAGAATGGAATGGAAGGCTAGAAAGTATTTTGTTATGGAGTATGGTTTCTTGACTCTCAATGTGGTCCTCAAGAGTTGAGAAAGAATGAGGGAAATAAAGGAATCTGACTCTCTATGTGTATTGGATTGAATTGGGTTCTTTGATTCTATTCTTTTGTTTGGATTGCAATTAATGGCTTTCATAGTACACCATATTTGTAGTGAGATGCTTCGATATATGGGGCTTTAAAATAACTAAGTTTAGGACTAGAAATGCGAGGAATAGAAAAGAAACTACTGTAATTGTTGAACCCCATATTTCAAGGAGAGCTTTGAAATTTTTGATGACTTTTCTTAATATTTTCAATTTATGTTTCAATTTACTTCTGTAGATAGTGTTTTCTCATGTATCAGTTCTTTTACCCTTTAGTTGCCTAGTTGGTTTCTTAATCCATACTAAAGAAAAAGATTGTCTTATTTAAGTCAGGTAGTTTTATGATTGGTGAGATTAGAATGTAAAGATTCATAACTCTTTGCTTTTCTTTAAAACTTTCTTATCAAATGTGGTTGTGGATGGGTATGAAGAAATTTATGGGCATAACTCATCTCATAAAACTAGTTCTACAAAAGAAGATTGTTCATTCCTTATAAGAATGCCCAAGACCTTGTCCACATTGTGAGATTATTTCTCAACACCCTTCTTCACGTGCAGGCCAGTACTTTTCCTAGTCCTTAGTGTGGGCCCCCATTCGTCCTGTGACAGGCTCTGATACCATGAAGAAATTTATTAGTCAACTCATCTTATAAAATCGATTCTACAAGAAATGATTGCTCATTCTTTATAAGCATCTCTAAAACCTTGTCCACAATGTGAGATTATCCCTCAACAGGGGACACTATAAATTTAGGCATGTGGGATACTGCGGGTAAGTCCAAGACTATAATAAATCCTCCATTGCCAAACGAACAAGCAAATGCAGATGAAGTCAGAAACCGCACATTGACTGATACATAATACATACACTACACTAGTACGAATAGCCTTAAACATGAGTACTCATCAAATACATACACTACATTATTACGAACAGCCTTAAACATGAATACATACACTACGCTAGTACGTGAGTACTCATCAAACTACTTTTGATGACTTTTAAAAACGAATGAGAAATGGAAACTCGATCCCCAAGTGTGAACAGCCTTAAACTGTATGCATAAACCAGACATATTTTGCATCAAAGTTGCAAAACCTTCATGGCATGAATGCGGTGAGTACTGACTGATCGGCATAAAATAAATGTTGTAGGGGTGGGCAACGGTGCCCCGCCCCCGCATGGGCGGGTGGGCTACCCAGCATCGACCATGCGGGGGCGGGGGGCAAGTTGACCCCAAACAAACCCTCCCACCCGCAATATATGTCAAACAAACCATGTAAATTAGGAAAATTTAATCAATAACTCCCTATAATTAAGGCTGTAGATTCAAATATTTGGATCCATATCCAAGTTTTGAATAGAGGATAGATATTTGTCTAGATACATCTAGCCAAAACTAGAGTGAATATCTGAATTCAGACCGAATTTAAACTCAGATATCTAGATTTGTATCCAAATTTTAAAAAGTTGACATAGATTCGCCTAGATAATCCAATCAAAACTAGAGCAAATATCCAGATTTGGGCCGAATTTAAACCCGGATGTCATCTAGTTGTAATTTTTATAAAATTAATCCCTTGTGTTGAAAATTATTTGAATGAAGTTTTGTGCTTTTTGTTTTAATAAAATTTGTATTAGATGTTTTGTCTAACCTGCTAACCAAGAAACACGTAGTAGTTCGAAATATTATCAAAGGAAAAATATTATTAAATATATTTCTAATAATTTACCAGACTATTTTACCTTTCAAGAAATTATAAAAAAAAAAAAGGAAAAAAAAGAGGTTGGCCGTAAAGAAAGAATCTGAATTGTGACAAAATATAGTGGGTATTGACCAACGGGTTTTAAAAACTATTTTAGTGAAGCCAAATTGGAAGTGGCTTTTTCTATATTGTTTTGGGTTGTCAAAAGATGGTGATAGGTTACTACTTCTTACAATTTATTTATTATAATATATTTTGAATGTTTTTATTTTTTTATAATTTTTACGTATTTTCTTAACTTTCTTAATTATTAAAAAAAATTAAAAAAATATATGTAATTTTATTAATAGTCAATAAAATAAAAATCAAAATAAAAATCAAATAAAAAGTAATAATAAATGAATAATAAGTTGAATACTTTTTTAAGAAAAAAGTTACCTTGCTTCTCAGTGTACCACTCAAATATATTGTTGGATAAATTTTTTTTTTATTATTATTTTTTATTTAGTATTAAAGAAGTGATTTTAAATATATTGATATATATATATTTAAATATATTAAAAAAAAACTTTAAAACTGACAGTTTGAGCTGTGCTCCTCTGGCCTTTCCTTTTCTAATTGGAAAATGCTAGTCACACCGTTCTTCTTTCCCGCTCGAGTGTCCCGCTTGACGTGGCATCCAGATGGCACGATTTAATAGATTAAAAAATGTCATCTCGAAAACGCTTGCTTCTTCCTCCCGAAAACACGCTACCTTCTTCTCTCTCCCCTCTCCTTGCAAACCCTTTCTCAAAAACCTTTTCTGCTTCTCCCTCTCGAAAACGAAAACACTACCTTCTTCAAGCCATATCTCCCTCCCAAAAATCCTCTCCCCTCTTCCTGCATATGCTTGGTAAATTTACATCTCTTTTAATTTATTTTCCTGGTTTGTTGACACATCTTCATTTTAGCTTGTCCAAATGAATTCATATTTAGAAAATTGCCATGTGAACAGACTTGAACCATGTAGAAGATAGTCCGGGACAAAGTGACTCTGTTTTTTTAGTCCTAATTTTGGCCTCTGTTTTTTAAAGATGCTCAATAACATCTCCACACAAGCGCTTGCATCATTTGTTCTCTGAAGGTTATGAGATAACACCAACATTTACCCGAAGAAATGCGGCACCACCTGCTATCTCTGTAGGATTTTCTATACAAAATACACTATCAAACCATGCAAAATCCAAAAATAACAGAGGTAGTTTAGTTTGAGGAAGAAGGAAAGAAATCTACATCTTAGATTGGAGGTCGGACGGAGGAGAACCGCGAGAAAGAATGCCGGAAATGGGTCTCTTGCACCTTGCGAACTGGTACAGGTGCTAGACAAGATCTTTCGAGGAGGTGTCTGGGGGTTTTTGCAAGGGGCGAGATCTGTAGGGGATGGGTTTGGGGGTAATTTTTAGGAAGCAGTAAATGAAGTTAAAAAAAAAAAAAAAGGAAGCAGAAGAGTAACGTGGCATTCCACGTCGAGCGGGAAACGAAAACGGGAAGGATGAGCGGTTGCTGTAGCAACGCCCTTTCTAATTTTCGAGGTTGACCGATGTCCGTACGTTAGTCGGTTGTTGGGCTGCTCCATTAGTCAGTTGTCTTGTCATCGCAAGGCGAAAGTCTAAGCTGCAACTGCACCTTGTTTTCTTAATTGCTTTGCATGTTTAACACGTGGTACAATTGCTTTGCATGCACTACAAATTAAGCACCGGTTTATATTAAAAATTCATCTCATTTTATAATTCATTTAAATTTTTATATAAAATATAATAAATTTTTAATTTTTTTTAAATTTTAAAACAATAATAATATTAAAAAAATAATATTTTAATAATATTTTTTTCAACTCATCTCTAAATCTAAAGGAACCTAAACATTTATTTATATCTTTCAACAAATTTTACATTATTAAATAAAATTATAAATGATGATCCATTTGATTAACATTCCTTTTTATAATGGTGAAAGACCACGATGGTAAGAAAACCTCCAGCTGTCCAATATCTAAGATTATATATCCCAAATTACTTTAACAAAGCCTCTAGATGGCATTTGCCATTTAAGCAGTGATGTTAAGTAAAAAGATTCTATTGTTTGGGCTTCTAAATGACAAACAGGACAATTTGGGTTCTCTAACACCTTTTGTTTATAAAGATTCACACCTGTAGGTAATATAATGTGACATGCCTTCCAAGTAAAAAGTCTTGACATTGTTAGGTATAGTTGAAGACCAAATATTCCTCCACAATGCTTTCATAGTCTAAGAATTATGAAGAACCACTCATATTTCATTATTTCGCATAGTCATTTCCTTTTTCATATGATAAGCACTCTTCGTAGTGAAGTAACCGGTGGAAATGCCTCTCCAAATGATTTTGTTTCTATAAAAGATTCATTACAAATCAAATATTACTCTTAAGTAAGAACTTGTTTGGATAGTCAGGTTAAATGAGATGATATATAAGAAATTTGTGAATAGTAATGAGATAGTTTGTGAATAATAGTGAAATAGTTTGAGTTAAGATTTTTATTGGATTTTGAAAAGTGAAAGAAAAAAGTTGAATAAAGATATTATAAAGTAAAAATATTATTAGAATACAATTTCTTAATATTATTTTTGTTTTGGGACTTGAGAAAATTGAATTATTTTTGTGTTTTATTTATATGGAAGTTTGTAAAAGTTGTAATAATTAGTAATGAGTATATGAAAAAGTATGAAAGAGAAATTGAAAAATGTTTGTATTTGTGTAGTGTTTGGATGATGAGATATGATGGTATGAGATCAATTGCGCCGCTACAATAAATATGGGCTTCTGCCATGAGTTATGTTTCCAAGATATGTGATTTTGGCAAATGGTTTGTTGTTGACATGAAAAATAGTCGTGGAAAAATAAAGCGACATTTTACCACAAGGTCACGTCGGCAATTAAAACTTTGTGAGGAAAAGTTTTTTACAGCGAAGAAATCGTTTTTTGCATCGAATTTATATCGCCTAAAAAAATGTGAGATATTAAGATTTTTCCTCATGGGTTAATATTTTTTCGGGTGAACAAAATGGTTTTTGCAACGAGTTCATATCGCCGCAAAAAAAAACTTCCCTAGAAAGATTTTTGCGTGTGGGTTAATACTTGTTGCGGTGAGGGTATTATTTTTTGCGGCTACAATTAACCGTCGTATAAGCTAATAAAATAAAATCCCCATTCTCCTCACCTGCGATAATCTCTTACCGTGATAATCTCTTCTCTCTCTCCCTCACGGTCCTCACCCAACCCCCACCCCCCTGCACTAGCAGCACGCCGCTCATCTTCCCCAAACTATTTCCACAATCCAGACATCCTCTCTCCCTTGTAGAGACACGGTAAGCCTCTCTCTTCTCCCTCTATCTTTTCTGTCTTTGAGTTTATTCTGTGTAATTTGATAGTGGAAATGGAAAATAGAAAATGTGAATCTGTGTAAATTTGTGATGATATGATTGTGTAAAATTTGTGTAATGGTTGCTAGGATATGGTTGTGTAAAATCTGTTGTGATGATATGGTTGTTTAATATTAGTGGGCAATATATACGAATCTCTAATTTGATGCTATTAATTTAATAAATGATTCAATCATGAAGGATCGATGATTTTGTTTCGTCAATTAGCTTGTTCTACATTTACTGGATTGTGAAGATGTTAGATATAGCTTAGATTTAATTCTAAGTCTTAATGAAGCCACCAAAAAAGACCCTATATATGAAAGTGTATCAAAGTTGAACAAACAATTAGAACATATATATATATATATATATAATATATGATGAGTTGCAGTAATGGTATTTGAATCTGAAATTAAACATGTACATGAGGAACATCTATAATTATATATAGCGACAAGTCATTCATGGTGGTAGATGCTCGATCATTTAGGAGGACAAGAAGAAATCCAGAGTCCATTGGGTTATAAAATCCAGTAATAATTAATACATACACGTGTGTATTTGAATATATAGCATAACTGTTGGATTGTAAAAACTATCTTCATCATTCCTTTTCCAATTAGTTTCTCGCATATGCAAAAGCTACGCAAAATGACTTGATTGTTACACAAAAAAAAGAAAAAAAAAATTATATGTACAGTTATAGAATGTTAAGGCTGCATATTTTTTTTTGAAAAAAAAAAGTGAATAAATATATAACTTATACGAAAAAATTAATTTTTCTTAGGCGGATCACACTCTTTATAAAAAAAAAGAAAAAAAAAAATGCACGGTATTTACACAATTCATGAACATATCTGACACTTACCACTTAAAAAAGATAGTTTGATTTCTGCAACCTTAATACTACAATAAAAAAGAGCATTTGTGACGAGTTATTTGAGATGAAATGACTACTTCTGTTGATAATAAACTCATTTTAATAAAAAATAGTAATTTTGACAGAAAATAATGATAACAAATAAGAAGTTACAACCATTCCGACAAGAATCAGCTATCTCTTAGGTTCCATTCTTGCCAAAAATTTCAGCTCTGCCTTTTGTACTTGTAAAAAAGGTTTATATGACAGAAGAAAGACAAAATTTTCACAAATTGGATAAACCAAATGCAAGTGAGAGCATGAAAATGGTGTTTCCTTTTTTAAAAAAGAAAAATAATTTAAAAGCATTTATTGTTCGTATGTAGATAAATGAGCAAGTGGCCATGCATGTGGCGTATGAATCATTAATTTTTTACTTGCTTATTATTTTTTTGGCATAAAATTCAGGCTGTTCAGGAATATACTGCATTTAATCTGGTTTTGGTCGTAGCTCTTACACGGTTTTACTTTACGTTATGTGTCTGCATTTTTTCTGATTATGTAGATAAATGTTCCTTTCCCATGACAAATAGGACGTACAATGTAGGCTGTTCTTGTTGACCAATTGGAGAAAAAACTGCTGATCCCCAACTACATGTTATAGAGTATGCAAGTACGGTGTAGTTGTTTTGAAAAAGAATGAGGTACACTATTAAAAAATTATTATTTTTTCATGTGAGTATCGTATTTATTCATTTTTTTCAAAGTGATTACACGACAATTGCACACTCTCGTCATAATTAATTTATAATTACTTTTTCTTTTGAATGTTGCAACGAGAGAGTATAAATTAAAGAATACAACATTAAATATTTATTAGGAGTTTATCAGAAGATCCTATGGGCACTATTAAAGGATGGTACCATTTGATGTGTTTATCTGTATTTAAAATGAAACCCATCAAATTGCTCAAAAATCTTATATTATGATCATATATATGGTACGTACTTCAGTAGGAACAAACTAAAAATTTAAGTCTTTATAACAATATAATATAACACATGATTATTTAATAAGATTGTATAGAAACTTTTCACTACAAAGGAGTCTCTCAAAACTCTTTTAAAACTTTTCGCTATAGATCTGACTTGAGGGGGGTTTGACCTTCGGCTCCCTCCCTTTCCCTACCCTCCCTCCCTCCCTCTCCCATTTTCCTTTCCCTCTGTATAGTGCTCCACTTTTTGCATTTTTGTGTTTTTTCAAGCTAATAAGGGAGAACCGCAGATCTGGAATATTATGGCGACCATAGATTAGCACGCACCTCTCCATGGTGTTGCCCAACCGCCGAGCTTCAAGACCACCAAATGCGACGAAGTGGTGAGTCGCTTGCACGCGCAATCTAAAGCTCACGGAGAAGTTCGGCGAGTGCCTCTCACGCACCACCGAGAGGCCCTTTGCCGATGCCACGTGCGACACCTATAGGGTCTATGAGTCAGTAATATCCAAGAACGACCGTCGGTTTTCCTCCTAGAGCGGCGCATGTTCTGCACGCGCCATAGTAGCCTCTTGGAGCACTGTTCTTTTCCGATTTTCACAAAGGTTTTCCATTGTATTTTTTTGTGTCTTGTCTTTACTTTCTAGGAAAATAAAAATCCAAAAATTTGTCATTTTGGACCTTAGTCCCAACTGTGTGATCCCCCCTCTCCGCTTAGTCAGGGTATGGATTTTGTCACTCAATTACTATTAACTCTATTAGGGACAGAGCTGTGCACGACATATTTCTTAGATTTAGGTCTTTAGAGATTTGTCGTTTGGACTAGACCATGTCAGTTACGGAAGTATGCTGGAAAGCTATTAATGTTTGTAACTGGCTTATTTTTAAGTGAAAGTTGTATGTCCTCTACTATGAATGGAATATGGTCCATTATTAAAAAAAAAAAAAAAAAAAAAGAAGAAGAAGAAGAAGATTGTATAGAATATGTGCAAACAAATATTTATGTTTAAGGAATATTACAGATCATAAGTTTCTCACTACACTCCCCTTGCCTTTCTTCTACTAAACGGCCACCATCACGGTTCGCAAACCATGCACTACAACCTTCATCAACATTAAGAATTTATGATAATTAATTCTTCATTGTTTATTATTACTAGTTTAATTATAATATTGCTTCTAGAATATTCACGAATACTATACTACATGCAATTTTAATTACATCATAATAGTCATGATTCTAAGTCATGATCAAATGGGGCCTTTAATGACATCACAGGCACTAAGAAATCTAAAGGTAGATGAAACACTTAATTGAGTGTTTCTTTGCTTCTTGGTCACTCTTGAAAAGGAAATCATGATAAGAATGTATGGAACACAGTACATCTATTCCATTTGCATCCTAGTAGATTACCTTTAGTAATCTCCTTGACAATAATTCTAACAATTAGAAAATAGGTGTCAAAGAAGTATAATGACTATCCCAATTTAGAAGTTATCTGTTGAATCCAAATTACAATAGTCATTTGTATATGGATTTCCCTTTATTATCACCTTACACAGTTTTAACTAGTCTACCGAGAACTTGTACGGCTAATAGGTAGTTGGTTACTCATAATTTATAACATAAGTTAGACATCGAGTCTAAAACATACGAATTAAACATAGTTGTTCGCCTCTATCTACCCACAAACCACAATGCAAATTAAATAGATTTCAGACATGAATATTTCGTAATTTGCATTATCTGCAAATTTTTATAGATATCCCAATAAATAACTCCACTGCAAGAAATCCTTGGTTAATATTCAGTTCATTGATTATTCCCTTATAATGAAAACTATAGGATGATATTAGTAATGAAACTAACATATTTAGTTCAGTCTTTTTGAGAGTCGAAGCTCGTGTCCAGATGATAGAAGACTAAGATTTCTGATTTCTGATCTCTTGCCTACTCATTGCACAACCAATTTCAGATATCCTAACAAACTCTTTTCTATTAGATGGTCAGTTGCATAAATTGGATAAGGCTTGGATACATATTGAAGATGGATTGCATTCCAATGAGTATGGTGAAGGTGTTAGACAATTCCTGGCTATGGCGCAAGCCACCTAGATCTAATCAGATTAGGTGTGCAAGTAGCTAGTAGGAGATGTCGGAATAGAGCTTTCCACTCTATTCGTATAGTCGAAGATCATTTGCTCTTTAGAGGGATTGATCCAACTTATATGAAATAGATATTTCATGGAGAATAAGATCCTTTCCTAGATGCTACATTTTCTGACGAAGAAGAAGATGATGCATCGGCTTACAGTGACTAATTTGATGATATCGACGAGATGTTAGATGACATTCATCATGGGTCGTTTATGGATAATTCAGGTTGAAATGAAGGAAATGCAAACACAAATGATCAACCCTCCACCTCAAATACGACAACAAACTCTAATCCCGAGGAGTTGGTAGCCTACACACGACGTCCACTTTATCCTTCATGTGCTAAGTTCTCAAAGCTATCATTCATCGTCAAGCTACTTCACATCAAGAGCATAGGTGGTTGGACTGTGAAGTCCTTTGACATGGTCATAAAACTTTTGCAAGCTGCATTTCTTGATGCTCTATTCCCTGACTCATAGAACGATGCTCGTCTCTTGAAGCGTGGCTTGGGTTTTAGTTACAAAAAGATACATTTGTGCCTAAATGATTGTGCATTGTTTTGGAAGGAAAATGCATTGTACAATGAATGCCCTAAATGTAAAGCATCTAGTTGGACCGTAAGTACAAGTAAGCAACGAAGGATACCAAAAAAAGTTCTTCGATATTTCCCCCTGAAGCCGCACTTGCAGTGGCTATTTATGTCAAAGAAGACAGCTCAAGCCATGAGATGGCATGTAGAAGCACGTGTTGATGATCCGACATGCATGCGACATCCAGCAGATTCTAGGGTATGTAAGGAATTTGATAACAAACATGGGAGGTTTTCCTAAGATCCTTGCAATTTTAGGCTTGTTTTAGCGATTGATGGGTTTAACCCATTCAATAACATGAGTAGACCATAGAACATTTGGCTAGTACTACTTATGCCTTATAACTTGCCTCCTTGGTCATGCATGAAAGATCCATATACCATGTTATCGTTGCTAATTCCTAGCCTTATGTCACCAGGAAATGATATTGATTTGTTTTTGCGTCCTCTTGTTGATGAGTTGAAGGAGTTATGGGAAAAGGGTATTCGTACCTATGATGCGTATAGTAGACAAATGTTTAGGTTGCATGCAACGCTACTTTGGACTATCAATGACTTTTTCGCATACGCCAATCTTTCCGGGTGGAGCACAAAAGACAAGATGGTATGCCCTTCAAGTACAACTGACACAAATTCACAATGGTTCGTATATGGGTACAAACATTGCTATATGGGTCATTGACGATGGTCGGCACCATATCACAGTTGGAGAAGGGAAAAAATGCTTTTAATGGGTACGAAGAGCCCCGACTCCAACCATCAAGGGTCGAGGGAGAGGGTTTGTTAGAACAATTACGTGAGGTGTCACATTTTCAGTTTGGTAAATCTTCTTTGAAAAGGAAACAAACGCCCAATCAACTAAATTGGACAAAAAAATCTATATTTTTTTTAGCTTCCCTACTGGTTAGACTAGGGTTTGAGATATAACCTAGACGTCATGCAAATTGAGAGAAACATATGTGATAACATGTAGGGATTTGGCAAACCTTGGAATAAGGAAAGAATTGCATTTACAATATGATGACGATTGTATTACTATGAGTCTTGGTTGCTACATGTTAAATTTAAATGAGAGAAGGGCTTTTTGTGCGTGGTTGTCAAAAGTAAAACTTCTTCATGGATTTGCATCAAACATTGCCTGGTGTGTTAATGCTAGTGGCACAATGATCAGTGGAATGAAGAGACATGACTATCATGTCTTTATGCAAGCGCTGTTGTAGGTTATGATTGGTGGGTTCTGACGGGCTGATGTGCGTTAAGCCTGTTCTTCAAAGAATTACGTTCTCGAACTTTGAACTTATTAGTTTTGCATCGTCTTCAAGTTAAGAATCCCATCATTCTCTGCAAATTAGAAAAGATATTCCCTCTCACTTTTTTTGATATCATGATGCACATTGCTATTCACTTGCCAGATAAGGCCCTACTGGTAGGATCCGTGCAATACAAATGGATGTACCATTTTGAAAGGTATTTAGGGAAGTTCAAGTGGTACATACAACAGAGCCCATCCAGAAGGCTCAACGTTTTAGGCATATGTGCATCTCGAATGCCTTACATTTTACTCTATGTACCTCCATGATATTGAAACTATATATAATTTAGAGAAACACAACACTGATGTTCGTATTGGCTCAACTGAGTTGGGAAATGAGCCATGTTTATTTGTTTTCTTACAAAAGGTTAGACCATTGGGGACAGCAAGCTCCTAGGAACGTTTGCTCACATATATTAACAGAGAGTACTATAACAAGATGAAAGAAGAGGACCCTCACAACATCAACCGTAGGCACTAGAGTCAATTCCCATCGTGGTTCAGATCACCTGTAAGATACGAAACCTTCCGTACTCATAGTTATATTCTTCTCAAATTATTGATAAAATAAATCCTTTTCTTTTTTGTCTGTCCTTCTGTATGGTAGATTTGAGAGCTACGTGCAATTTGTCCAACTGTGGTAACCGATGAGATATATGCATTAGCATGTGGTCCAGATCCATGGATCGCATCTTATGCTGGATCATAATGAATGGTGTTCACTTTCATACGAAAGTGAAAGGCAGCGGGGAGGTGGTTCATGGCGAGTATTAGGGATCCCCTGTTGACTTCTACAGTGTGTTGCTTGTTATTATAGAATTATGCTACAAGGGTTGGCGTAAGGAATATTTCTTTCAATGCACTTGGTATGACATTAGTTACTTGAGAAAATGGATACGTGTCCGGGACCACTTAACGTTAGTGAATACTGCTAGGCAATGGTATAAGGATGAAGATTTCGCCCTTGCGCTCCAAGCAACTCAAGTCTTTTATCTCACCGATCCGATATTGGGGGAAAGTTGACAAGTCATCCATAAAATTACAAATACGAATGTTTACAACATTCACGCAATGACATTTTCCGATAGGGGTGCGTGGATGTACAAAAGCCATTACGTCACAAAAGAGAGCATGACCATCACACTCCCCAAAAAATAGAGCTAAAAGTAGTTGTGCTAATTAAGATTAAGGCACCGTTTGGAATTTTGACTGAACTTAGTTCAGTCTAATTTTAAACTGAATCTAACATCCAAACACCCAACTCTCAAATCACTAAACTCATATCAACTCAAAACCTCTTTACACATGGGACGCACAACTTTTTTCAACTCAACACCTCTATACACGCGGGTCTCACAACCCTTTTCAACTTCTCATAAATATATCTAAACTCATGTTAACATTCAAGCACATCTAAACTCATCTTAGGTGTACTCCACAAAACTCACTCCACCATCGCAACTCACTATTATTCATAAATAATTCAACTCATCTCAATTCAGCTTAACATCCAAACAGAACCTAAGAGATTGTCCATACATTTGCCACTATTCACCTATGTGGCTTTTTTCTTTTTGTTTTTTTTTCTAACTTGCTGAAATGCTCGTTTTGAGAAGAAGAGACCATTTCGAATAAGCATTCATCCAATCTTGCATTCACCCTTCCTTTGCCAAAACCCGTGCGCCTCTCCCTCTGCCCAATGCCGCCCCTCGTTCAATGTTTATAGAGTGTCACTGTCGGCGACGATGCTGTTGCTTGTATGCTCATCTTTTACACCAGCAACACATTCCCTACGGTTAGTGTCGTTTCTATTTGGTCCCTTGAAAAATGTTATTGGGAAAACTTGGAAACATAATTTTTACTTCTCTTGCTTCTTTTTGTTATGTGCCTTTGAGTTGGTCTTTTCTTGGGTTTTGGCTGACCAATGTGATGTGGGGCTACACTACATTCTTGTCTAAAAATGCTTGCGTCATTTGGGTTTTAATTTTTTTCCTTTGTAGTGTTTTCTTGGCTCTGTTCTTTAATCCCTCCATTGGGTTTCAAGGAACTTCTGAGAATGATGTGAGAAAGATTTCAACTTTGATGCTAATTTTGTGTTTTGAATGAGTGATTTAGGGCTTTGTTTGATGCGGCAATTTGTTCTCACCCATGACTCTTGGAGAAATTTTGTTTGCTGTGATGGGCTTTTAACGTTCTTTCTGAACATAATGGAAGGTTAGAAAGTATTTTGTTATGGGGTATGGTTTCTTGACTCTCTATATGGTCCTCGAGAGTTGAGAAAGAATGAGGGAAAGAAAGGAATATGAAACTTTGAACTTGGTATATTGGATTGAATTGGGTTCTTTGATTCTATTCTTTTGTTTGGATTGCGATTAATGGCTTTCATAGTACACCATATTTGTAGTGAGATGCTTCGATATATGGGGCTTTAAAATTATTATTTAGGAAAATTTAGAACTAGAAATGTGGGGAATAGAAAAGAAACTACTGTAATTGTTGAACCTCATATTTCATGGAGAACTTGTAATTGTTGACTTTTCTTAATATTTTCAATTCCTGTTTCAATTTAAATCTCTAGATAGTGTTTTCTCATGTATCAGTTCTTTTACCCTTTAGTTGCCTAGTTGGTTTCTTAGTCCATACTAAAGAAAAAGATCGTCTTAATTAAGTCTGGTAGTTTTATGATTGGTGAGATTAGAATGTAAAGATTCATAACTCTTTGCTTTCCTTTAAAACTTTCTTATCAAATGTGGTTGTGGATGGGAATGAAGAAATTTGTGGGCTTAACTCATCTCATAAAACCATTTCTACCAAAGAAGATTGTTCATTCCTTATAAGAATGTCCAAGACCTTGTCCACATTGTGAGATTATTTCTCAACACCCTTCCTCATGTGCAGGTCAATATTTTTCCTGGTCCTTATCATAGAGTAAGTAGTGTGGGCCCCCATTCGTTTTATGACAGGCTCTGATACCATAAAGAAATTTATGAGTCTGACTCATCTTATAAAACCGATTCTACAACAAAGGATTGCTCATTCTTTATAAGCATACCTAAGACTTTGTCCACAATGTGAGATTATTCCTCAACAGGGGACACTATAAATTTAGGCATGTGGGATACTGCTGGTAAGTCCAAGACTGTAGTAAATCCCCCACTGCCAAACGAACAAGCAAATGCAAATGAAGTCAGAAACCATACATTGACTAATACATAATACATACACTACACTACTACGAACAACCTTAAACAAGAGTACTCATCAAATACATACACTACACAATTACGAACAGCCTTAAACATGAACACATACACTACACTAGTACATGAGTACTCATCAAACAACTTTTGATGACTTTTAAAAACGAATGAGAATTGGAAACTTGATCCCCAAGTGTGAATAGCCTTAAATTGTATGCATAAACCAGACATATTTTGCATCAAAGTTGCAAAACCTTCGTGGCTTGAATGCGGTGAGTACTGACTGATTGGAAGAAAATAAATGTTGTAGGGGTGGGCAACGGTGCCCCGCCCTCGCATGGGCGAGTGGGCTACCCAGCATCGCCCATGCTGGGGCGGGGGGCAGGTTGACCCCAAAGAAACCCTCCCACCCGCAATATACGCCAAACAAACCACGTAAATTAGGAAAATTTAATCAGTAACTCCCTATAATTAGGGCTGTAGATTGAGATATTCGGATCCTTATCCAAGTTTTGAATAGATGATAGATATTTGTCTAGATACATCCAACCAAAACTCGAGCGAATATTCGAATTCAGACCGAATTTAAACTCGGATATCTAGATATGTATCCAAATTTTAAAAAGTTGACATAGATTCGCCTAGATAATCCAATCAAAACTAGAGCAAATATCCAGATTTGGGCTGAATTTAACCCCGAAAATCATCCAGTCGTATTTTTTTTATAAAATTAATACCTTGTGGTGTAAATTATTTGAATGAAGTTTTGTGCTTTTTCTTTTAATAAAATTTGTATTAGATTTTTTGTCTAACCTGCTTACCGAGAAACACGTGGTAGTTCGAAATATTATCAAAGGAAAATTGTTATTAAATAGGGAAATGCTATATCTCCCGTTGGGAGCTCCCGCTTGGAGCTCCCGCTGGAGATTAGTGTATTTTTTATGTGTTTTTTTTTTAAAATTATTTTTTATATAGATTTTTTTTAATAATTTTAACTATTTTTAAAAAATAAAAAAATTTAAAATATTATTAAAAAATATTTTTTTTAATCACGAAGTAAAATAAAAAATCATATTTCTTAATCACGAAGTAAAATAAAAAATCATAAAAAAATATTTTTTTATTTTACTTCGTGATTAAGAAAGTATATTTTAATGAATTTTTTTTTACTTTCTAATTAAGGAAGTGTTTTTAATGATGTTCTAAATTTATTTTATTTTTTTAAAAATATTTTTTATAATTTTTTATTTTACTTCATGATTAAGAAAGTATTTTTTAATTTATATTTTTTTACTTTCTAATTAAGAAAATATTTTCTGAATGATGTTTTAAATTTATTTTATTTTTTTTAAATATTTTAAAATAATAAAAGATCTATATAAAAAATTACTTAAACAAAATACATATAAAATAACACTACACCCCAGCGGGAGCCCCCAGCGGAGACTGTAGCATTACCCTATTAAATATATTTCTAGTAATTTACTAGACTATTTTAGCTCTCAAGAAATTATTAAAAAAAAAAGAAAAAAAAAAGGTTGGCCGTAAAGAAAGAATCTGAATTGTGACAAATATAGTGGGTATTGACCAACGAGTTTTAAGAACTATTTTAGTGAAGCCAAATTGAAAGTGGCTTTTTCTATATTGTTTTGGGTTTGCAAAGATGGTGATAGGTTACTACTTCTTATAATTTATTTTTTTATAATATATTTTGAATGTTTTTTGTTTTTTTTTTAATAATTTTTTTAAGTATTTTCTTAACTTTCTTAATTATTAAAAAGAATAAAAGTTACTTTCTTAACTTTTTTTAAGTTTTAATTTTTATTTAATATTAAGAAAGTGATTTTAAATATATTAATATATATTTTTTATTTTTTAAAAATATTTAAATATATCAGAAAATATGAATAAAAAAATAATAAAAAAAACTTTCAAAACTGACATTTTGAGCCGTGCTCCTCTGGCCGCTCCTTTTCTAATTTTCGAGGTTGACCGATGCCCGTACGTTAGTCAGTTTTTGGGCTGGTCCATTAGTCAGTTGTCTTGTCATCGCGAGACAAAAGTCTAAGCTGCGACTGCACTTTGTTTTCTTAATTGCTTTGCATGTTTAACACGTGGTACAATTGCTTTGCGTGCACTACAAATTAAGCGCCGGTTTATATTGAAAATTCATCTCATTTTATAATTTTTTTATAAAATATAATTAATTTTTTCTTTTTTTTTTTTAATTTTAAATTTTAAAATAATAATAATAATAATAATAATATATTATAATAATATTTTATTCAACTCATCTCTAAATTTAAATAAGCTTAAACATTTCCTTACATCTTTCAACAAATTTTATATTATCAAATAAAATTATAACTGATGAGCCATTTGATTAGCATTCATTTTTTAGTAATACTACATACAGTCGTAGAATACGTCAACGCCGTACAGTCGTTTTGAGAAAGAGTGTGGTTCACTATTAAAAAATTAATTTCTTTTCATGTGAATCTCATATTTATTTATTTTTTTCAAAATGACTGTATGCCGTTTGCACACTCACGATTGCAAATATCATTTCTCTTTCTTTTTATATGAGTGAAAGACCATGCCGGAAAGAAAACCAGCAGCTGTCTAATATCTGAGATTATATATCCCAATTTACTTTCACAAAGCCTCTAGGTGGCATTTGCCATTTAAGAGGTGATGTTAAGTACTGAGCCTGAATAACACAGTGCTGGTGTTGCACATCCGGGAATTCTGCAAGTTGATGTTGTGAAAGAGCTAATAAATGTGAAGCATGATTAAAGGAACTAACAACAAAAGAATTTATCCTAAGCCATATGTTGCGGGCTATACATATCATCAATGCTATATATATCTTGTTCAGAAAGCCTTTGTTGAAAATGGATATATAACTGCTGAAAGTTTAGGTGTTTCACAGAGGACTTTTGAAGGGTCATACAACATCTACACCACACATCTTGTATAGAAGAACCCTCCGCAAAATATATTCTATAGTTTGGGCTTCTAAATGACAAACATGATAGTTTGGATAAAGATATTATAAAGTTAAAATATTATTAGAATACAATTTCTTAATATTATTTTTGTTTTGAGATTTGAAAAAATTGAATTTTTTTTGTGTTTTATTTATATAGAAGTTTGGAAAAGTTGTAATGATTAGTAATGAGTAGATGAAAAAATATGAAAGATAAATTAAAAAAGTGTTTGTGTTTGTATAGTATTTAAATGATGAAATGATATGATATGAGATTAACTGTGATATGCTTCTTTGGAATAAAAAGGTTTATATGATGGAAGAAGACACAATTTTCACAAATTGGATAAACCAAATGCATGTGAGAAGCATGAAAATGGTGTTTTCCTTTTTGAAAAAAGAAAAATAATTTAAAAGCATTTATTGTTCGTATGTAGATAAATGAGTAAGATAAATAAGCAAGTGGCCATGCATGTGGCGTATGAATCATTAATTTTTTTTGTAACACTTGGGTCCAGCAACAAGTTATTTTTTCTAAAATTTTTATCTTTAGATTTATAAATAGTAAGAGTCCAGTTAATTTTTCATTTTTTTTTTTTTGAAATTGAATCAAGCCTATATTTCACTAGAAAAGCCCATATATCGTATGCCCAAAAACCCAAGGCCCACACCCGTTTGTTTTAAACCATGAAAACCAACTATCAGTAGTTTATGATCCGTTTTCCCCACCCCGCACGACTCTACTCACATGCACGTGCATGTCTCTTTTCCGTTTTCGTTTGGTCCTCAATCACATATATAAATACACCTTATACGCTTCATGCACAATCGCCTCCTTCAAGTTCTAGGGTTACAATAGCCCCTGCTTTAACTTCAGCAAGCCACAGGCCCCATGGAATCCCATGCATGACAACATAGCCAGTCCCACCTCTAGGCCAACCCTCCACGTCGTGGTAAGCCTGCGCCATAGCCTCCACCCCACGTAAACTTCTACCCAAACCCGCACCACTGCAAGCCTATACCGGAAGTAACCTTGCTGTAGCACCTAAAAGTAGTTGTAGCCTTCTTCTCCACCCTCGGAAGCAGCCCAAACAGTTGCAACCATCACCAACTTCTGTGGGAAGAGGAAACTGTAGTTGCTCTATTTGAAGCCACAGAGACAGAGCATCCTCGTCCAAACCAAGAGCCATGCCTTGCCACAGTTGGGCAGCAACGCCACAGTCAACAGCAACAGATGACACTGGAGATTAAGCTTCCACCGCCTAGTGATGTCCAGCGCCACCGTCCGAAGCCCCATGCACACCGTGTGATGCGTACAACTCTCTCTCTCTCTCTCTCTCTCTCTCTCTCTCTCTCTCAGTGTTATTCCACTGTAAGCCACTGCAAACCACCATCTTTTGTGGCAGAAACCACTGTAAAAGCAACAGAAATCGCCGGCTATGACACCCTTGTCACCCCGTGCCGATCGATGAACCCACTGACTCTCCTCCATATTTGTTCCCTCACGGTTGCTCTCTCTCACTCTCTTGGCTCTCTCGCTTATCACCCTCTTTCTCTCTCTCATTAGTTGGTCTCACTCTCTGTAACCAGTGTTCTGCCGCCGTCCCCCACCACCGTAAACAACTGCCCAGCTCGCCGCCTTCATGCCCTCTATCTCTCGGTGAGTATGGTTCCTCTACCATATGAAGTTATACGGTTATGAATATGTATTTATAAATCCCTGTTATTCCAAAAGAGCCCTTATATGTTTTGTTTAATTCCTAAAATACCCTTATCATTAGACTAATTATAGGTTGATCATGTTTTGGTCTATATATATTGAACTCACTTTGTGTGGGTTTTGTTTCAAATAAAGATTTGAGATATATTATTAGTGATAATATATTTTTAGAAGTACATAGTAAGTGCAAGATTTTATTTTGAACATTTTTAAAAGAAACTAATTAGTCTATTTTTATTAAATGAAATTTTTACTTTCCTATTTTTTATAAGTTTTGTTATAATTATGTTAAGAGAATTTTTAAACTAGAGATGTATTTGTTGTGGCATAGTTGTATTTAGTAAAATATTATTATGCAGTTTTAGAAATGACTTAGAGTACAATAGTTAGAAGAATTAAGTGAATATTGATTAATTTGGAAAGTGATGGTATTTTAGGATTAAGAGAATTTTAGACATTTAGGAAAAACAAGTTATTATAGTATTTCAAGTTTAAGAATCGAAATACTTGTTCAAATGAAATTTATGGGAGTTGCATGACAATTTTATAGATAATGACTGATTTTCGTTCAGTACTGCTGTGGAGAATTTCTGATAAACTAAGAAGTTCAGGTAAGCGGGGTTCCTATGCTAGACTTTGCATAAAAATAAAATGGATTGAGATTGATTTTTGAAAAATATGCATGTTTTATTACGAAAATAAATTTGAAACGACCTCAGTTATTCGTTCTGCATTACTCATGAAATTCTATATAAGAATAAAGTATTTTTCTGGCATGACTGGTGCAGACATGAGCGTATTTTTGACATTCTGTTATTGAACTGAGAAAAATGAGCGAATATGAAAATTTGATAAATTTGTTTGTGACGTGAAGATGTTCTGAATCCGTTTTGAAAAATGTGAAATGATTTGAATTTCAGTACTTTGTTTTGATATGATGCGGCATCTGAAAAACCTTTAGCATGACTTTCTAATTCTGTTCTGACTTTGATTCTGATTCTGATATGGTGATTCTGATTCTGTTTTGCTCTGATATGTGGCCCTGTCACGGGATATAATAGTGACCTTTAGCCCCGTCCCGAGATATAATAGTGATCTCTGGCTCTGTCCTGAGATATAATAATGACCTCTGGCCCTATTACGGGATACAATAGTGACCTCTGGCCCTGTCACGGGATATAATAGTGACTTTTGGCCCTACCATGAGATATAATAATGGTCTTTGCTCTGAGTGCAATCGCTTTTATAACATGGTGATTTATTTTCTGCTTGGCTTTCCACAGAATGCACAACCCTTCCACGAGGGGTTAAACGTGGCCTCTGTTCTGATGTGATGCTCTGATATGATATGATAAAATAAAGATGTTCAGTCATGTTGTGCCAAATGAGTATTTGAATATGAAAAGTTGGTTTCTGAATATGAAATGTTTAAAGTGTCACTCAGATTTTATGAAAATATGTATTTTTTTAGACTTGCATGTTGAAACTGAAATGTTTTGTTTCCGCATTCTGAACTCTGTGAAAATACTTATGTTTACATACTAGCATATGTTCTCTACTTACTGAGTTGTTGATAACTCACCCCTTATCTATATACTATTTTTTAGATATTTTTATGGTTCAGCTGGAAATCAAGAGTAGGAAGTATTGCAAAAGCCTGATGATCATAGATGAATGAGTGTTAAGGGTACAAGTATTTTGGAGGATCATATTTAGTGGTTTTATCTCTAGCAGTTATTTTGGTACGTCAAGTTATGAATAATTTGAGTTTTTGTGGAGATGTTATTTTATTTTATTGAGGTTTTTGTTTAGTAATTCTGTGAGGGACACAAATTTTTGGATTGAACAAATAAGTTAAGTATTTTGTGAAGTTTCTGCTTATTTATTATTGATTATTAGAAATGTTCTTAAGTGATAGGAGCTAACTCTCCGGATCTCTGAGAATGAGGCGTTACATTTTTACTTGCTTATTATTATTTTGGCATAAAATTCAGGTTGTTTAGGAATATACTGCATTTAATTTGGTTTTGGTCGTAGCTCTTACACAGTTTAACTTTTACGTTATGTGTCTGCGTTTTTTCTGATTATGTAGATAAATGTTCCTTTCCCATGACAAATTGGACGTACACTGTAGGCTGTTCTTGTTACCACCGTTCCCCCCACCTACAATTTACAAACGTACGTCATTGATCACCTTTGTCATTATACTGCATGAAAACTAATGAGATATATTCTTCAGTAAAATTAAGAAATTTTTTTTTTTGTTTTTTTTTTGTGATAACCAAACATTCTTTCATTGATCATAAACCTCAATACATATTGTTTTGATCAATCCAAAGAGAATGATCAATAAAAGTGGGAACATGCTCCCACCACATAGAGATATTATCAACACTCCAAGCATAACATGCTAATCTATGCACCACCTCATTTTCCATTCGATGCATATGTTGGACTTCAAACTCTTGAAAATGTTGTAGCAAGCTCTTAGCTTCCATAATAAGATTAGCATTTGCTAACAAAGAATCTTGTTCATTTTTAAGTTCTTGAACTAGCAGCATACAATCACTCTCAACAACTAGTTTTGAAACCCTAAGTGGACAACCAGTTGTA